>NW_026889761.1:1062500-1662500 GCF_033153115.1 Saccostrea echinata
TTGCTGTAGGCTTTGTATAATTTTTCCTTAGAAAATTGTAAATAATTTTGTACAGTTTACAAAACTTCAGGAGTACTGTTCAACAGTATATTGGAGAAGTGGTGTAAATCAGATGGGGATACTTAAAAACTCCAAAGAACTTTTGGAAAATTGAAATCAGAAATTTTTACTAAAATTAATAGCATCAAAACGTACGACATTTCAGCACTTTATACAACCATTCCCCACGATAAATTGAAGTCCAGGCTTTTCGACATCACAGACAGCCGCTTTTTCAATAAAAATGGAACTCGTAAATATACTTGCCTTCTCATTGGTCAATTACAAAATTATTTTGTTTAAAAGCACTCTAATTGTTCACACAAGTACTCTGAAGTTGATATTGAAAAGATGCTTGAGTTTCTGATTGACAATATGTATCTAGCTTTTGGAGATCAGATCTTCCAACTATCTGTTGGAATTCCCATGGGTATCAATTGCTCCCCCTTATTAGCAGACCTGTTTTTGTATTAATATGAAGCAGGATTTATTCAAAAAATTCTACATGAGAAGAAGAAAACACTTGCTGTGGCCTTCAACTCATCATTTCGATATATCGACGACGTATTATCAATAAACAATAGTTACTTTCATAAAAATGTCGACTCGATATATCCCAGTGAGCTTGAAATAAAAGATACCACAAATTCTGACAAATCTGCTTCATATTTAGATATTTTACTAGAAAAAGACGTTAAAGGGGCTGGGGGGTTGTGGCCATGTTTAGACTATTTTGACCTCCTTTAGAAGAAGAGCTCCATATAAAGATATACAAAAATGATCAAATTTTAGAACTAAAATGTATCAAGTTTTTCTTTGCCAAATGATAGTTGACAGCTTAAGATATATCTAAAAAATTAAGTTAAATCTGGTGGTTAATTTGTTGACCCCCCAGTCTCCTTAATGGTAACCTAACAACAAAGCTTTATGATAAACGTGATGACCTCAACTTTTCAGTCGTCAACTTCCCTTATATGTATTTATGTAGCAATATACCCTTATCACCTGCATATGGGGTTTATGTCTCTCAGTTGATTCGATACGCAAGAACATGCTCTACGTGTGAACAATAAATGAGGCAAGCTTTTGACAAACAAGTTGACGAAACAAGGATATCAACAGTCTCGTTTGAAGTCATCTTTTCGCTCGATACAATGACCTTGTCAGCAGATCCAACCTATCATTGAGTCAAATGTTGACTGGCTTTTTCATACTTATTGTTAGGCCATTATTTAAACACTGAACTGTCTAAGGATTGTTCTGATTTTTGTTTCCCGATCGACAGGGGGTGTTTACTCCTCCTATGCACCTGATTCCATTTTTGATGCTTCCAGTATCATTTTTTCTGGCCTGTTCACAATTTGTATTGTTTAAAGGATTTATGAGATCTTCTCCTTTTTTAGGTCACCTAAGTCACTCAGGTGTCCCATTGCTATCTGTTTTTGTGTGTCGTTGTTCGTCGTCTTGCGTTAACATTAGAGCATTTTCAGTTTCTTCTATGAAACCGCTGAAACAATTTCAAGTTTGTCATATACTGTAGTATCTATATGTAAAGGGAAACTGAAAACATATGAATTTCATGGTATCTGACCCCTTGGGGCCTGTGGAGTGGGGCTTAACTATCAAAATTAATGCAATCATTAAAAATCTTCTATACCCCTGGACATTAAGAAGTCAAACTGTTGGCATGTTTGTAATAAACATCTAGCCCTCTACCAAAATTTTGAAATTCATGGCCCCAGGTCAGGGGTTCTGGTGGTAGAGTGGGGCTCTGTGTCTGCCTTGCTCCTTATCTGTATTTTTTCTATGGGCTTTTGAGCTTGATTACTGTTTGTTATCTCCATACTTGATAGTGAGAGTGCATTATTTCTTTGAAAATTTTCTTCTCCGCTCCTGTGTATTAAACAAACAAAGAACACAGTTTGATAAGCAATGGTACCTCATCCAAAATTGTTAATTTCATGGCCCTTAGGTCAGGGGTTCTGGTGTTCGGGCGGGGCTCTATTGATTATGTATTGAAAATGCATCACTTCCTTCAAAATTTTTTTCTATGCTTTTGGGTATTACATTTTATACGTAAATAAACTATGTGCATGGTTATAATAAGCAAGGATGCATCTTCCAAAATTGTGAAATCCATGGCCCCATGGTCAGGGGTTCTATTGATTATATACTGATAATGCATTAATGATATTCTGGACCACTTAGTCAAGTGTTCTAGTGCTGGACAGGGATCCATTAATTTGTTTTCTACTGAGAGAAGTTATTCCCGTTTGCTATTTACTTATGATAGTTTATCACTGTAAATAATGAAATTAAAAGGTTAATCAAATAAGAAAATTATGCATGAATTTTTATTGTATATACTAACAGTACTTAAAGTTTTAATGATCAGGTAGACTTGCAAATAATAGATAAATAAAAATGAGACAAAAATAACTTTTCTCATCAATGTTTTCAAAGACCAAGAGTCGCCCGCGTGGTGCAGTGGTTAGAGCGTCTGCTTTAGAGTCGGGTAGTAAGGAGTTGATCCTTACGTCGCGGGTTTAAATCCCACTGTGGGACGTGGAGACCGGTCCTTCAGATGAGACCATATAAACCGAGGTCCCTTGTCGCAGTAGGTGCTGGCACGAAAAAGATCCCTCACTGCTCAATGGCCGTAAGTGCCGAGTATAGGACAAAATGTGCAGCTCTCGACCGGCAAGTGGTGGCGTCTCTATATGAGTGAAACATTCTCGAGAGGGACGTTAAACAACATACAATCAATCAATCAATCAAAGACCAGGAGAGACCAACGTTAGATGAAATAATGTGGGGTTAAAAATAGTTCTGAAGCACTATTGCTTTGTTTAGTCTGCATGGTGGTAGTGATAAATGGGGGCAAAAAGAACTACTTTTATGAGTTGTTACTGAGTACTGAGTAATCATTTCGTTCATCCTGATCATTCTACTTTTGCTTTTGGGCAACAAAGCTTCATCGATTAGTTTAGTTTGTTTTATGTTAGACTCCTAAGGATCCTATTAAATGTTGTATTATATTCAGGGACCGTTAAGGCCCTTGGGCCTCTTGTATAAGTATATACATGTAAGCATGTCAATGTAGTGATGATTCAAGTTTGTACAAATAATGACATTTTGGGCAAGGATGAGACGACAATTTGGGTCAATGTTTATATACAGAAAAATTAAGTTCGGCGAGAATAAGAGGTTGCAATTTGTCAACTTAACTATGAGACTACATATTGTTTTACCTTTTGTTTTGTTTATATTAGATTAATATCTACGCATAAGAAAATAATATTACTCATGTAAGTGGCATGACTTATTATCAATCATTGCTATCAAATTGAAATTATAAATTCCAACACCACTTTTATTACCAAGTACACAGGTACTGCCATAACAGTTTTAATACACTGTGATGAGGTTTTTCTGCTTACTCACTGTATGCCTAAGCCTCCTAGAGATTAAAACCTGGGAAAGTATCTATCTCAATATTGATATTGTTTTGTCATTTGAATGTATTAGAAATAAAAATTTGTAAAACAATTCAAATAATGCATTGTTACAAAATCTGTTTCCTAATTTCGATAAAATATATATTTTAAGTTGAAAAGTATTTTATCTCAAGAAAAATTGCAGGAAATTGACACATTTAAAACTAAGAAACATGAAACATCATGTATGAATGATAATCAACTTTCATGATTAATCACAACTTTGCTGTTTTTTTTCGGGAGATTCTTAAATATTTTTTCTAGGGATTCCAGTGTAAAACTTTGATCTCCTATCCTACTAACAAGAAACAAAGAAAAAACTTAAATCTGCACTACATGAGAATGATTTCATATTGTTATGGTTAATAAAGGCCTTTCTGGTCTTAAAAAGGATGCTTTTGTTTTTATTGCCAGGTAAAATATTTATTCCACATTAATATTGTAGCCCCACTCTATCCCTTGGGTCATAGAATCTACACTACCTTATGATGCTTTCACATCAGTTTAATCAGTTGGCCTAGTGGTTCATGAGAAGGACTTTTGACTGAACACATCAAATTATCCTCGCTAACTTTACCCTTTACCTTTAATGATGCTTGGTGGTAAGTTTAATTAAAATTGGTGCAGTGGTTTTGGGAAGAGAGCTGAAAAGACAGACGCATGGCAGTCTGTGATAAAAAAAAGAAAAAAAAAAGAAAAAAAAAACTCACATAAGCATTTGTCTAAGATAAGCTTAAAATGTCACATCTCACGGGAAAAAAGGGAAATTAAATGAATTCAATATCGTAAGTTTAGCCATTAATAGAAGCAAAGCAATTTCTAATTATAAGACTGTTTTCATTAAGATTTGAAAATAGATCTCACACAAAACAAACCTGTTGTATTTAAGCTTATTTTATATATGAATCGAGAATTGTTCTATGTTGATATCTATAGTCGTTCGATATACTAAATATTCATGACAGATTTGTTTACTAAGCAGGTGCTTTAATACATATATCTGGAGATCTAAACCGAAATTGTAAACATTTTCTTAGGAAAATAATTTGTAAGAAAAAAACTGACAAATATATGCAAATTTACGCACCATAAAACTTAACATGGCAATATTGCACATCAAATTTAGATAAATATTATTTTCTCTTATAGTATCATAGAACTTCTGAAAAAAGTGCAATTCAATTAGATGCTCATAAAATTACAAATATTATCAGATGATTCAGTTCATTAAGATTCTACAATATGATGTTTCTTGTTTTCTACCTTCAATCGGTGTCGTTTATAGTATTTTTGTTGAAGAAATTCTATGTTTGATTCCAAACCAGCTACTCTTCGTACTATAAAAACGATGTCCGCTGTTCTAATTCGTAGTGCTGGTACAAGTTCTAAGACCAAAGATGATTATTCTTCCCATATAAGGAAAAAACAATGTCTTCTTTAATAATTCAATAACTTTTACCATGTAAAATAAAACAATGATTCGAAGCTTCCGTGACTGGCGAAATCACCTTTATAGCTCATTGACATTTTTTATTTTCTAATCATAAAACAAACGGGAACTGGTTATAGTAAAGGCATTAAAAAAGAACATTTGTAAATCACCGAAAGGTCACGTGAAATAAACTGCCGATTTATTACCCTTTCACATGGAATTCCCCTTACGATGCTCTACCTGTAGTTAGTTAATTATTTTCTGATTCATTGCTGTGTTCAGCAGGTCATTCGGTGCAAAACCGAAGAGATCAGGGAATGGTGTTTTTCATTAACTTTATTTTACTAAATCCATTCATTAATTATTTAAGCTATGACGTCAGCAAGACGAAACGTCATAGTCTTTTTCGCTAGAAAATCTGTCAGTCTAGATTAGACATTTAGAAGAGAAAGAAACTGTATTTCTGCACAAAAGTACACAAATAATTCATTGGGAAAAGTAATCCATTTTTCAATGAATAAATTTGTGAACACCTTCAGAAGGAGGGCACTGATAGTCGTGAAAATGTAATTATTGGAATATGAATTCTAATTTCTCTGATGAAACATTTGCATGACTTAATGGGGAAAATATTATGATTTACGTTTGTTGAGTTCTTGTGTTCTGAACAATTAAATTACAAGTGGAAAGAAAGCAATAATGGAAAACATAATAAATTTTATGGAATAAAATTACACAAAACGAATGAAATAATCGTACACTTAAAAGATAATACAGCTAATATAATTAAAGTCTAACAAGCGGGCACAGGTTACTTCTTCTCTTTCTGGTATATCTCTGCATACAGATGTCTTTTCGTTTTATCAATTTTCCCATTATTGAAGACGTTTATTAGACAAAAAACAAATTAACAATAGCTTATTACAGCATTAATTGCAAATTACCGGAATGCATAAATAGATATAAAATCTCATCATAAGTTTGAATTAATTAGTTACCTGAAGTTGCTGAAGAACAGAAGAGAACTAAGTAATTACAGGTTTAGGGAGGTCTGTGTATAATAAGGACGCATGTTTCTGTTTCTTTCTCCAACCTCACACGATTTGGCAGAAAAATAAAATTTGATCTTTTATCTTAGTTACCCAGCATTTCTAGCATTTCTCTTTATCTATTTACCTGTTTCAGCATTTCTCTTTATTTACCTGTTTCATTACAGAAGAGAGACCTATTTATAGATACAACACAAATTCATCGAAACTTTGTTTATGAATATGCACGATACTGTCGATACAATTCCAGATAAATGTCATTCACCGGAAGTTGTTAATTAACCGTGTCGCGGAGGACAACGAAAGCTATTTCGCAAAACTTTCCAATCCGTCAGATGCAAACAATGAGTACAAATACTGCACATTTCCGGCAACGTAAAACCTCGACGCTCAGAGTATATGGGGTGTTATATGAGTGGACAGAATATAATTGCTATCGAGTTCTGAATTGGTAACCCGCTGAGAGCGACATGAATCAACTCATTGTTAATTTTTTATCGAAGTTCAAGATATAAACTCCCTTATCATTTTTTCCCGTGTTGGTTCATCGTTTATGCTTTTCTATGACGTCACACACTTATTATCACAATTGGACAATTGTCAGAAAGTATAATAATGATTTTAACGAATAATTGACGCATATTATATTGGAATTGCTTCAATCGTTTTAAGCTTTTAAACGGTGAGGCAAGAACACCATACGTAGAGATGATAATCAAACCCTTTTGGTGATTCGAAAGCACATATATATTTTTTCATGAGCCAAATCTCTTATGCACCCTTTAATTATGTTAATTCTACTCCAATATAAAAATTGGTTTATTGTAAATCTTCTGTACTGTGCCTTACCCACATTAATGTTTATAACTGTTTTAATGCACAGGCAATGTAATTTAATTATTTTTTTATTCCACATTTATAGAATAAACCTTAAGAATGTTCTCTTATCTAGCTTATCGGGCTTACAATATAGACAAACATTTATAGTCATAGTCTCATCATATTTATGTTTTCTGTGATTCGATGGAGGAAAAAGCCCATGAAATAATCTTATCATAAAATGTTCCCTTCTATGTCTTTTCTACAACCGTATGAACTGTGCATATAAGCTACATAGGCAAGGTTATAATAAATCTAAACTACTTCTTCTAAACTATTGCTTTGAAACCTTTGCATACATGTACATTTCTATCAACATCTATGTCCGTGACTTGAGCTTTTGTATTTTCAAGAAAGAGATAGGAAGATAACGAACAGTATTTAATCTCGAAAGTCCAATGAAACGATACAAATTTGAAGCAGAGCAAACACGGACCTCAATATTTAGAGGTGGGATCAGGTGCCGTGGAGGAGTGAGCATCTCCTGCCTACCGGTCACACCCGCTACTTGTCATGATCGGGAAATAACGGAAAAATCCGTCGACGATTCAGTGTGTAAATAATGGCCTAACAATTAGTATGAAAAAGGTCAGTCAACATTTGACTCAATGATAGATTGTATGTGCTGACAAGGTCATTGTATCGACCGAAAAACTTGCGAAAAGACAAGTTCAAACAAGACTGTAAAATACATCTCTTAAGCCGACCTGTGCCAAAGGCTCAAGTAATCTTTTTGATCATTGAGGTAAAGGTATGGACAGTTCGACGATTTTAACTGAGCTTAAAAAAGCTTCAATAATCTCCTTCAATCTGTTCAAATTACGTCCCAAGGGTCTAAGGAGGAGTCAAAACAGAAAATATTTTTAAGGATTATAAAGTAGAATGTTTTAAATAATTTTCTCCAGAAAAAAGCCATAGTTAGTCATTTAAATATACATGTATACTAACATTTTCATTCGAAGAAAAAGGCAAGTATGTTCAAACCATCTGTGATCATAGGAACATATGTGGGGTTGTGTATTGTGGTGGTGGCAAATTTTGAAAAAAAAAGAATAAACAGGAAAATCTTTTTCTCAGGATCAACATGATTACAGACACTCAAAATGATAGGCATGGATCCTACTAAATCAAGGATTCTATTTTTTGATTGTTGTGTCACCGATCGTAGTAGCCCAATGGTTAGGCGTTCGCCTCGTGACCAGGAGGCCTTTGGTTTGATTCTCGTTCCCAGTGCTGCGTCAAACCTAAGACGTTTAACATAGAAAGTGACTAAGTGCCCGGCACTAGAAGTGAAAATCACGTGTCTTTCGGATGAGACCTTAAAACACTGAGGTCTCATATCACGGTAGGCGTTGGTAAAATAAAGATTCCTCGCTGCTACAGCCGTAAGCGCTATGCAAGGGTAAAAATTTGTGGCACTTCATTTAAAGCAGGTGTCTCTATATGGGTGAAAAAATCTCGAATGATATATCAAACAATATACAATCAATCAATCAGTTGTCTTGTCACTAAATGTTGGCACGAGTCTGATCGAAGTCCGTCATCGGCATACGATGACTTCATACGGTGACATGTCCTGTGAGGGAAATAATCTTGCCTGAGACGTGAAACTTTAATCAATAAATTTTACTGAACAAAGAAAATGAGTAAGTATGAATCCTTCCATCAGCGTCTTTAAAATTACAATCATAAGAGAAAAAAAACTGTCATATTAAATCAAAGTAAGGATCGAATTTTATCACAAAAGCAGTACATTCAATAAAAAGCTTCACCAGAGAAATAAGGTGTTGTAAATTATTTAAAGACTTAAAATGAACATTTCTCTGAATTTTCCAAAGGTAATTCAGTTCAAAAAGTAGGTGCCCGACTTTCTGTCAGACATATCTCACACAAAGTTCTGGTTTCTTTTAAGATAATAAAGGCTTAGGTGATCAAATATAGATATCATAAATCTACTTCTTTATGTAAGGAATATGATATTGGCCAAAGTATACCATTATTTCTATTTTTGGAATTTGTATAAGGATGTATTCACTTAATGTGGGAAAATATAACGTCCATTTAAGGGTAAATGTATTCAAGCAATATTATTTGTTACTTTGAACATAAATTTGATTGCAAACCTAACTTTGAAGACAACTAAAAACTTCAAAGTTTGAGATTTCACATCTTTTGGGAAAAGCAGCATAAATTAGTTGATTAAAGCTAGTGCTCAGAGTTAGTATGTACGGGAAGGTGTGAAAACCATTCCTCTTCTTCAATATCATGGCCATAAAACTAGCTTGGTCATGATCATATGCTATTACACACTAACCTGTATGTATCGACGCCTATGTCAGAAATGCACTTGTACAATAATGGGATTTTTTCTTCAAAGTAAATTACAATTAACTGTAATAGTAAATCAAAAATAAATCAATAAATAAATGAATGTAATGAAATTGATAAACAAATGAATAGACTTTTTACAGAGCAAACAAAATTTCAGGACATGAAATATGCTACATATATATACATCCATCGCCACCTAGTAAAACATTTAAGGATGACAATACGGGTTGGAATAGTTGAATTGTAAATAAATTAGCATGGGGTAAATCTTGGCCTCTGGTTTAGGTGTATCTGCATATACAAATGTTTGCAAAAGAAAGAAAAGAAAAAAGGCTTTCCTTCCTATGTAATTGTGAAGAATTGGGCTGACGCTTGTTTAAGTTGTCCAAGTACCTCGGAATTAATGACATTCATTTACGGAGCTAGGAGGACCGATGTCATACTTAACATCAGAGAAACTGAGATCCGGGGCCGGGGATGAGCAAGCTGCAAGGGCAGGTAAAACGCTTGTTTTTGTTTGTTATAGGTCTTTTAGGGAGGCCGTTCTGATTGTTAAATAATAATTAAATTTAAACTAAAGTTATGAAATAGTAGTCAAGTTAGAAAAAAGGGAAAACAATACTGTACATTAACATTAACTGAAAGAAGCAATCAAATAAAAAGGCAGAGAAAATTTTAAGGTAAGTGTGCTCCTGCTCCAGAATGCCTCAGCTTACTGTGTTCAGTGTATCAGCTGGAAGACCAGAGGCTTTAAATTGCTAATAATTTCCCATCTATGTAGTTGTTATTTTGAAACATATTGATGAGAACAAATATTATATGGGGGAGTTTTGGATGACCAAGACGCAAACTTCTTCTTTGATAGGATTGCACTGCTTCAGCATCACTGGACCAAATGCAAAAATGTCAAATCAAACTATATAGAAGAATACTAGGAAAAATGCTCTTTCTTGTTTCGCAAGTCCTTCTGTGTGAGGCAAAGATCTCTTTGAATGACCTTCGTATGTTTCTCAAATGGATAATGAAACATCTCTCTCATGTTTGGATTACTTCAGCTCATAATTGATAAGCCACCTCATTTATCAAAATGTCAGTATGCAGCATCTGAATTATTGCCTGTTTATCAATGTAGCCTTATTAATATGCAGCATCTGAATTATTGACTGTTTATCAAAGTAGCCTTATTAATATGCACCAATCCAAAAGGATTCAGCCATTATTAATCTTTAACGGAAACATCTAAAATGAACAATACTGAAATTTTTTTCCCGAAAATTGTGACTGTTTCATTTCGAACATTTTATCGATGATTCTGTTTAAATCTGCGTCGTACAGAGTGGAAAATAAAATCAAACTTGTTGCTGCTTTTTGTGCTCTGCGACATTATCTGTTAATAAACTGAACCCTCTTGACAGTGTAACAGACAAATCATCGCATTGTTTAAACAGTAATGTAACTGCTAATTCTCCAGTGATCTGTTTTATGGATAACTCTGGAGATTGGTAATGACAGAGGCAGATCCGAGAGCTGTGTAGTCGTCCAGGGGACAAACCTTTTTTTTTTCTAAGTGATTTATAATTTATCAAGATTGCAGTGTTAGAACTGGAACGGATTAAAGCGATTAAATCCGGGATGATAGATGAACCTGATTAATAGTGTCAGTAGCAATCATTTAATGCATGTGTTTAATAGCAAATTAAACAAAACCATGTTAAAATACATCACAAAAAATCTCCACCTAGATAATTGAATTATCATCACTGCTTTTAGATATAATTGCTAGTCTATGTAAGGATTTATTTACTTATTTTGTGGGTGCCAAGGTTTTTGAAATATCAGGGTTGATTATAGCTTTTATTCTATCTCAAATAATACTTGGCGATGATGTTCATCTTATTGATCTCTAAAATCTACCATAGCACTTAAAAAGTTGAGGGATTATATATTTTGCAGATAAAACCCTCAACATTAAACATTAAGTGTGGGGTTTGGCCACTTTTTCTGTGAAACAAGCGGCTCAAATTCTAGTCATTCGATAATTGACATAAAAGGCTTAGTGCATCGTGCATTAAAACTCTTTCAACCCCACTAGGTTTGAACTCGGTCTTTCGTCTGTCAAATTCCTGCTAAATAAGCGTAAAGAAATGCGATATTTTAAGAGATTTGTGAAATTGTGGACACATTTAATAGTTTTCTGAACTTTCGTTTCTTCTCAATTTCCCCTTATATACCCACGAATCCTGGTAAATGTTTTATTGCGCATAAAATATAATCGTTGATTTAACTTTTAACGTAGTTGAACTTAATTTTGATGATTGATTAAAAGATAAAATGACAAGGAATCTCTGTTATTGTTCCAGAATCTCTGCATTATTAAATCATAGAAAAGGGTAAAATGATACTGGAATTACCTCAATTATCTCTTTTTTTATATTCTCTCAAGCTGACAAAAAAAATCTACAAATAATACAAATCTGTGAACAGGGCTTAAAACACGGACCCCCTGAAATTCCAGAGGTGAAATCAGGAGTCTAGGAGGAATTAATATCCCCTTTTGACTGGACACACACGCCATGAACCCTATGTATTGATTAATTAGGTAGACGCAACATTAAGGAAGCGATTGCAAGGCGTCACGTGATCGACTCATGTGATGTTTAAAAAAAAGAAGATTTGCGGTAACAGCTGAATAAGGAGCGTGATTATGATTACGCCCATGACAAAAGGTCTTCGTTGCAATATTTTTAAAACAGAGAAAGAATAAGATAAAGATGTGATTTTGCAGAGTGTTGGTGAGCGTCGACGCAGATTTTTTTTTTATCCCTGTTTTTTTCGTTTTGTCGTAGTTCTGAACACTGAAATCTATTTCATGAATAAATTTAATTCATATCTGGATCTTTCTAGTTTTATTTAAAATATAAGAATTTTATTTGAGATCGGTGTCTTTACTATAGGATCTACATCTATGAATAGATATTCATTTCCTAGAAGCTTCAGACGGCGTGATTTCCTCAGTGATTATAATGAATATAGGCCTATATGGATGAACAGATAAACGAATGCGATTTTCATATCCTGTCTGAGGTCGCATGCTGGACATGAACGTATTTTTAAAAATACCGCAGAGGAAATTGTTTTCCTCTGTAAGATCTTCTCTAGCATTTTCAACTCTTACATCGACCATGTAAACATTGAATCGTCGGCACATATATTGCGTAAACATTTGTTTTGGTAAAATGTTTTATGCGTCGTATTTGCTAAAAAATTGAAACTTAAAGGACTTATCGCATGTTTCTAAATTATTTGAAATTAAAAGCGTATTACGTTCCTTATGACCACAATTTATAAATTCTGTGTTTTTACTGTGGATAAATCGCGGTAATTAACCAATTATTGACTCAAATGAAAACCCCTGAATTAAAATCTAAGTTAATTAGATAGCGATCACGTGACCCTGTGACGTCAAAGGCGACAATGGCTGATCAGCTCTTCATTAATCTTACTAAAATATACGCGATACAACCTGAATTTTCTGCGTTGTGGACGACCAAATCACTTATTTTATCGATATAAATTAAATATTCAATCTTATATGTTAGAATTGTCAGCAAGAAAAAATCTGAAAAATCTGTTAACTTTGTAAAAAATAGCAGCGACGATAGCGAGGGAGACGCAGCGAAGACGAAGAAAATCGCCATAACAATGCAATTTCATTTGTCATCTTATCACACGTATTAACTTATTTGATTCACAAATTAAACATTATATAACTTTGTTATTCTTCGTTTTGTATATAACATTAATTTATGCAAGTCTTCATATGTTTTTTAAAGGATGGCGATCTTGAAAAATAATTTCCCGATCACGAAACATTGCTGTAATTAGAGCTACAGGTTCTAAATGTTTTGAATAAAAAACGAAAATATCTTAAAAGCCTTATACCTTAGAACTAATTTATGTTCGATAGTAATTGAAAAGCTTATAAGGAATTAATTTTTTCAGCATTTTTCTTAATTAAGCTGTATTTGTCGTTGATAACTCCGTAAATAGTCTGCATATTCTCATCTCTCTCACCGAATTGTCGCCTATGACGTCAGAGCAGTATTTCGGCGAAATCCGACTGAAATATGCATATTGCCGTATTTGAATTTCAACTCTCCATATCTCTTAAAATATGCTTTCAACAACGTTTATTGTATTCAGTATTTTAATAAATAAGGTTATAGATAATATTTTTCATAAAATTACGATTTTTGAAAGATCATGCGATAAGTCCTTTAACACACTTCTTCTGACAGAAAAGAAAAGTTTCTTTTTGAAAGTTTTCACAAATCTAGCAACAAAAAAAAAAAAAAAAAAAAAAAAAAAAAAAACAAAACAAAAAAAAAAAAAAAAACAAAAAAAAAACGCGTGTAAGTATGACAGACGAAACTAAGAGAGGTTAATTCTGACAATGGAGGTACTACGGAGGTACCAGGTATATCAGAGAAAGAAAATTATTTTGAGCATATAGATTTAAAAAAAACATTTCAAGTCACCATGCTCACGGGAATATATTTGAAAAATGATTTTAATTTTTTTGAAGCGCAAATTTATAAATGTCATTCAACAATTATTTTTGAAACAAAACAGTTTGCACTATAGTTTTGACGTCAAGTGTGGCATTATGTTTAAGTCGTCAAAATACCTCGATAATTAATGAGGTTTGACTGTAGTTGTATATGCCAAAATAGCTCTTCCTAAATTAAACTGTAAAGTTACACATATTACAAGTTCTTAATGAATTAATTTAAGGCCTAATGTGTCCATAATCCTAGATGGACTTTTATCCTTGTGTGACTGTTTAAATTTTACTATGCTGCTTATTCTGCATGTTCTGTTTCATCTCCCAACATGTTCTTCTGGCAAATCATGGTCATGCTTGGTATCAAATTTCACATTCAGTTTTCAGATGACAGTCACACCTATCTAAAAGGAATTTGAAATTTCTCATTTAAGATAAAATAAAAGAAATTGATATTGTGCAACATATAAATAATAAACCATCATTTTGAGTACAAAGATACTGTCACATTTTCTGTGCATTATTTGGTAAAGTACTGTTTTTTTTTTTACATGCATTCATTTGAGGATGTAATAAAAATAAAATAAAAAGATGAACATAAAATATTTTTTTCATGATTTCACATAAAGAAATGCACATATAATGTAACTTGCAGTACATGTATAAAATTTATTAATGATGGCAATGGTTAATAGACTAATTGGTTAGAAAGATGGTAATCTGTTATGATTTTCATATATATATTTTTCAAATATGACTGTCAAAACAAGTCCCATTTATTTAGTCATGATAATCCAATTATTAATCAAAAGTTAACAAATTAACCCCCGTCATAAAAAATTGACCTATATTTTCTGTTTCAATTGATGAGTTTAAAACAACAACTTTTTTTCTACTAAGCAATGGTTTACATGGTATTTAATCTAGTTCGTTGCCTGTCATGGTAGCTTAATTAGTGGTAGGGTGTTTAATTTGTGATGTGGAAGTACCGGGTTTGATTCTCGTTCACTGCATCAAACCTAAGACACAAACATAGTGACTGTTCCTTCACCAAACCTCCAGTATTAGAAGTCAAAGTTACAGGTTTTAAGAACTGAGGCCCCATATCACAGTAGATGTTGGCACGATAAAGAACCCTCATAGTTCAATGGCCTGAGTGCCAAGTTAGGTCTAAATGTATCATTTTCACCGATCCAAACTTTATTATTGAGCTTACTTTCCGATTCAACTTTACTTTACCGGTCCCCAGATCCGCAAGATCCGCGCGCTCATTGCACTATAACGTAAGATTTACGTCACTCAACTGATTAGGGTTGGTTTTGCACATTTTTCGACTGGTTAGGGTTAGTCTTGCACCCACCTGAAAGATTAGGGTTAGTCCTTGCATAAGTTTTCGACTGATTAGGGTTAGTCTCGCATCCATCCGAGAGATTAGGGTTAGTCCTCGCACATGAATTAGTCTAGCAAGGTCTAGCAATGCTTGTAGCATCCGCCTGGGAGATTTGAGTTAGTCCTCGCATACCATCCGAGAGATTAGGGTTATTGTCTTGTTCTTTTAGATTAATTAAGACATTCAATTGCATCTGTATTTTTTGCAAGATCTTAATTCAGCTTCAACGACATCTCGTTGGTTTGTTTACATGAAAAAATGGCTAAGTACGAAAGAAACGGCACTAAGCATGCGCCGCACGCGCTTCGTTCACAATTATTTTTTGTCTCCTTTTCACTGAACAGAACAATATTTATTACTTTTTTTCAGAGAACGAGGTTAAAAACTTCGTTTAAAAACGAAGTTTTAAACTAAACTTTTAACTGTAGAATTCGATTTTGGGGTCAAAAAGGCTTATAACCTCATATTTTAAATTTTTTTCGATCGCTCACGCGATCTCATATATATTGAAATCGCCTACGGCGACACTATATTTTAGCGCGTTTTTCTGGGGACCGGTAAAGTAAAGCCGTTCCCAAAATATATCCATGTTTCATCACCAGTAACAATCTCATTTATTCGCCTTTGGTCACAATCTTCATAAATTGTTAGTAACTGTGAAGCCATTTCTACCCGGATGCGCTTTTGCTCTTCCGAGAGAAGATGCGGCACCCATCTAGCACAGACTTTCCTAAGCTTTAAGTTTTCCTTTAAAATACGAAAAACTGCTGACGAATTAATGTTAGTTAAGTCTGCTATTTCCTCAACTGTATATCTAGCATCATTAGCTATCGTATTTTGAACAGCGACGATTTCTTTTTCGCCATATGCACAAACTGGACGCCTCGAACGGGGGTCATCTTCAATTGATTTTCTACCCTCTTTAAATTGAACTACCCATCTTGCTATTGCTCGATATGAAAGAACATGCTCTCTATATACTACATCTAAATCGGCTTTTATTTCTGTTGCCGTAAAGCCAAGCATTGAGCGAATTTTGCAATACGCTCTTTGCTCAACAAAAAAATTGTTCTCCTTATCAGTCATTTTTACGCCCAGTATACAGAGTATACCTAATTATGACGTCATTTTAGCAGACCTATACGTCATTTTGAATGTAAAATGACGTCACTACTAATGAATATTTGCCTAAGCTTTACAGTGGTATCAGAGTCATTTTAATCCGTAACGTAGTTAAAATTTTATATACCAGTTGCCAGAACTTTTGAAATGCACCTAGTTCATGAGAAAATGAATTGTTTTCTAACTTGCAATGAATCTGAAGGAAAAATATTTGCAAATGTAAATATTAAATAGTGAATCACTAAAATTTGTCAAATAAGATAATAGCAAGGATTTTTATATACGGTATATATTGCAGGTACAAGTTCTCTGAAATAACCTATTCATTCAATGTGTTCAAGTGACCCCCCCCCCCCCCCCACTTCCGATTCCAAGTCACAGTGCAGAGAACTCGATGAATGTTCAGAACATGAACAATTTGGCCCTTGGACCACTGTGCACTGGTTTAGAATGTATATATTTATATTAATATATTTATATAATAACGGAATGAATATTTTGGAGATGGGAAAATAAAAAAAATATGCATATTGTTGTTTTTTTGTGTACATGATAATTTTATCATTCTGCTCTACGTATAAAATGAGCAACCACCACAAGATTTTCAGAAAAAAATATCTATTAATCCATACGTATTTTCTATAGTTTTTAAACAGATTATGCATATTAAAGGTTCAGGAACAAACCATCAGATTAAAATTTATGAAATCTTTTAATATTTTAGGAAGGGGGGGGGGGGTATTGAAATGCATGTAGCTTAAAAAAGAATGTGATGACCCCACTTCATATTTTAACCATAAGTCACTTATAATAATTGTTACAAAATACATTAATTTTAGGAAAATTCATTGGGCAATTTTTTTGTCAAGACGTTGAAAACTGCTCTTATGGTGAAAATATTACTGCAAATTTACAATGACTACTCCCCAAAGCAACTATGGCATTACTACATCTATCAATAGTTTCCTATACAATTTTTATTTTCAATGAATATAAAGCATATTATTTAATATCTGGTGAAAATTATTTAATTTGTTTCAATTTTGATACCTGTATGGCATACTTAAAATTTCACTACATAAATATCAAATTATTGAAAAACGGTGGTTACCATGGCAACCATATCTTTCTTATAACCCTGATGACCATGGTTGACATTTTCATATTATGATACCATTAACGTAAGGCAAAATATATGTAAAAATGAGAAAAATTCATAGAGCGAATTTTTTTCATGGACCCTTGCAATCTCTTCCTTAAGTGGTTCAAATTAAGCATAAAAAAAGACCTAACAATCGGTATGAAACACGTCAGCAAAAATACGTCACAATGATAGGTCATATTTGCTAAGAGTGTCATTATGATGACCATGGAATTTACGAAATGCTTACTTAAAAGGAGGTCGCTGAAATCCCTGTAAAATCAACTTATCTTCTGGTAACCTGCCTCAGTTTAAAAACTGATCGCACTCAGAACATTTTCTTGAGTATCGAATAAGTTGGAAGACGTAAACAACATACTGTAGATTCCCAAATATACGCAAAGAATTAATTTTCGCGTAATTTTGCGAAATGCATCACTCGCGAAATAAAATTAATTTTATTTTTATGGTGCTGAAATGCATGTAAAATTTCTAGATCAAACGTCAACTTGCGAATTATTGTTCTCGCAATTTGACGTCTAAGGGTCATTTTGCGATATAAAGTACTGCGTGTAAAATAAGGAATCCACAGTATGCAGGTGCACGTGGAAGCGGATTAGTACTACATAAATAAGAAAAGTTGACTATGAAAAAGCAAGGCCATCTCGTTTGTCATTCATTTATCGTCTATAGTCAATAAAATACCCAATTATGAAACAAATATAGCAGACTCTATGGGGTCTGTTATTTCAGGTTCAGTGGGATATATCGAGTCGACATATCGATGGAAGTAACCATTGTTAATTGATAAAACCTCGTCAATATATCTAAATGTTGAGTTGAAGGCCAAGGAAGTGCTTTCTTCTTTCATGTAGACAATTTTGAATAAAATCTGCTTTATAAGAATATTAAAACAGCACTGCTAAAAAAGAAGCACAATTAGTGCCCACCGTAATTCCAACAGTTTGTTGGAAGACGTGGTCTCCGATGACTTTATAAATGTTGTCAAGGAGGAACTCTAACATCCTTTAAATACCAACATTACAGTACTTGTGTGTAGAATCAGTGTTATATTTAACTACAGAATTTTGTTAATGACTAATCACAAGATTTCTTACTTCCATTTTTATTTTTTAAAAAAGCAGTTGTCTATGATATAAAAAAGCCTAGCTTTTAATTTATTGTGAGCGGACTCCTAGTAATTCCAGAGGCTGGATCAGGTATCATTGGGGAGTATAGGTCCCCTGTGAACAATATCTCTTTTCTAAATTCTTCTTTCCTCTGGAATAATTTTTTCCTATGACTTCTTCTATGTGAACTATTTTCCTTTGGCCTAATTGCCTTATTCTGTCTTGGCAATCCCACCCTTCAATTTCATTAATTTCCATTACCTTGTCTTAATTTCTTTTTCAACCAAATTTTTCATGGTACCACCTCCAAGGACTCACCTGCTTGTACTCTGCTATTGGTTTGCACTTACCTTTAACTTTTCCAGTATACATGCTATAACCTCTAATCTAAGGCCCTGGTCTTCTACCTCTTCCAGTAGACATGCACTAACCTGGAGCTAGGCCATGTTCCTTTAGCTCTTATAGTAGACATGCTCTTACCTGGAGTTAGGCTCGGGTCCTTAGCTTTTCCAGTAGACATGCTCTTACCTGGAGTTAGGTTCGGGTCCTTAGCTTTTCCAGTAGACATGCTCTTACCTGGAGTTAGGCTCGGGTCCTTAGCTTTTCCAGTTGACATGCTCTTACCTGGAGTTAAGCTCGGGTCCTTAGCTTTTCCAGTAGACATATGCATGTTTCCAGTAAACATTCTCTTACCTAGAGTTAGGTCCAGGTCATCCAGTTCTCCCAGTAAACATGCTCTAACCTAGAGTTAGGTCCGGGTCATCCAGTTCTCCCAGTAAACATGCTCTAACCTAGAGTTAGGTCCGGGTCATCCAGTTCTCCCAGTAGACATGCTCTAACCTAGAGTTAGGTCCGGGTCATCCAGTTGTCCCAGTAAACTCTAACCTAGAGTTAGGTCCGGGTCATCCAGTTGTCCCAGTAGACATACTACTATAACCTGAAGTTTGGCCGGGGTCACTTCGCTCTTTCAGTAGACATGCTTTAGCCTGGAGCTTCTGCCTTTCCGCTATAGCTTTATACATATTTTTTTTATTTTACAAAAATATTGTTGTTTGTAATAATCAATTTTGAAAAAGTGCAAATGTATGGGTGATCATGTCTGGTATAAAAAGTAGCTACTGTTCTTTAGAAAAGCGCTCGGCAATTTGAAGTGAAAAGTGCGGGTCTTTAAGATGAGACCTTAAAAACTGAAGCTTCGTGTCATGACAAGCGTTAGCACGATAAAGTTCCCTCACTGCCAATGGTCCCGAGTGCCAAGTAAAAGTCAAAATTTGAAGTCCTTTACCGGTATATGATCATGTCTCTATATCAGTAAAGATTTCTCATAGAAGTGTCAACATCTATACTGAGATTATAATACACTGTAGCTACAGTTGCAAGAAAAGCTTTTTGGTAAGATATTTTAGACAGCATATCAATTAAACTTCAGCACTTTGAATGTCGTTCACCTTCCGGCTTTTTATATAATTATACAAGTATTAACATAAATCATATTTTGTCATCATTCCTTCCTCGGTTGTAGGAATTCCCCAGCTTGTCTGAATTTGTGATGAAATGACAGAGTGTGTACCGTCAACAATCCATCTAACCGTGAGTATTCATCACTAATCTCCTCTGATAAATAACAGAAAATTAACCGAGTGATGGAAGGAGCACATGTTTAAAACTGACGTATATAAACAAAACGGTTACAGCTAAATCGCTGATAAAGAACAATTACGTTAAACCTACAGATTGGTTAAATTCAGCTAATACGGAAGTTTACACCAAAACCCACGTTTTTATTTGAAGATTTTATTCAAATGGGTTGATTGCAAGCTGTATAATTGTGTGGTAGTTTTAATGTCTATATAACAGTCTATAATAGTCCCTGTTTCTAAATTATATAAAGCTAGTATTTTTAGCATTTCAGTGTAAAATGTGAGTTAATGAACAGTGATCAATTACATAAACACAGTAGACAAAACGAATCGTGAACAGAGGATCAGGTGTCTAGGAGGAGTAAGCATCCCCTGTCGATCTGTCAAACCCGTATGATAATTCTTATTACCTTAAATTCCATAAACCCTGAATTCCGATGTACAATATAACAGGTGAAAAGCATCCCCTGTCGACTGGTCACCATCGACGTGAGCCCTGTGTATTGTTAAGGTAGACAGAGTAGTAAAATGTGGTATAAAAGCGGACCTTCCAATCGGTATGAAACATTTCAGACAAAATGTCAGACAAAATACAAGGTTATATTTACAAACAAGGTCGTAATAACGACCATAGAATTTGTGGAGAATGACTTTAAACGGGGTTGTTGAGAAACTTGTAACATCAACTTAATTGTCAGAAGCTTGCTTCGGTTTACAAACTGATCGTATTCAAAGCATGCTCTATAGAAGTAGTTGGGAGACATAAACACCATATGCATGTGTGATGTTGGAAAAATTTTTCATAAATAAGGGAAGTTTGTCGTAGTAACCCTGACCCTAACCCTACAACTGTTCTATTTGAGACTTTTCATTTTCAACGTTCAAGTTGGCCTGTTGAGGCACCATATCCTTGACAAACATCCAGGTTTACAAGTTTGCTACTTTGGTAGGGTTATCAGAAA
Source organism: Saccostrea echinata (assembly GCF_033153115.1). Taxonomy (NCBI): domain Eukaryota; kingdom Metazoa; phylum Mollusca; class Bivalvia; order Ostreida; family Ostreidae; genus Saccostrea; species Saccostrea echinata. The sequence goes on from NW_026889761.1 coordinate 1,083,677, forward strand.
TTTACGCTACTGAGAGCCTGTAAATGTTGGAATGTCTCTACCTTAAGCTTATCAAAAATCCTCGATACTGTGAGCAAATAAGTGTCATGACTCGCCAAACTTCTGTACCTTTTGAATCATATTTTCCATCTTCAAGAGTGGTATTACTCATGTGATCAAACACCACTGTTTTATTCACTGTTGATTAATTGATTGTATGTTGTTTTACGTCCCATTCGAGAATTTTTTTAACTCATATAGAGACGTCACCATATACCGGTGAAGGGCTTCAAATTTAGACCTATACTCGGCACTCAGGGCCAGTGAGCAGTGAGGGTTCTTTATCGTGCCAACGCCTGCAGTTACATGGGTCCTCGGTTTTTAAGGTCTCATCCGAAGGACCCGCAACTTTCACTTCACTTCTAAGTGCAGAGCGCTTGGCGAAGGAACAGTTGCTACCTATTTTTTATCGACTTAGGTCAGTCGCGGCCGAGATTCGAACTCACGACCTTCCGATCACGGAGCGAGCGCTCTACCGACTGAGCTACCTTGACGGTATATTCACCGTTGATATAAACAATCTAATTTTGTCTTTAATTCTAAGCAAAAATTGTACATTTTATTTCTTTTTTAAAGGGATTAGGAATGTGTTGGTTTTGATCTTTATATAAAAGATGAAATATGAAGATAACGAAAAGAAATCAATCTCAGAAGTCAAATTAAACAATGTAAATTGAGAGCAGAGCTCTGTAAACTTCAGAGATGGGATCTGGTGCCATGGAGGAGTAAGCATCACCTGTTGGGCAGTTGCACCTGCAAATAGTATATAATAATAAAAAATAAACCAAGAGTTTTTTTCAAAAAAGAACAGGGATTAATATTTATCAAAAATATAACTAATTTGGCAAGTAAATAGATAAATATAAATAATCTCAGTTTATGAATAAATACTTTTGCAAGTGAATTAAGATGGGTGGTTATTAATATAACAGCACAGCAGTTGATCTCAAAAATCCAGTAAACAAGCGAATCGTGAACAAATAAACAAACAATTGCAAAACAACAATATTGTTTGTATTGTATTGATAAAGATTTTACATAGTTTGATGATTTAATAGTTTTTTCTTCTTTTTTATGCTTCGAATTATGTTAATTTAATTCTGATTTAATTATCCAAATCGCACTAATGCTAGTGATTTCACAGGAAGTAGATACATTAACATGCATACATTGTATCTGCATTTTGGCAATTGAATTCTAAATATTTTACAAATAGTTTTTTATATATGCAACTAAAATAGAATATCAGAATGTTAATAAAATAGAGAAAAAAACCTCACGTATGTGTAAGAATAAGATAATTTTGCTGGTTATCTAAGGGTAGATTTATAACCATCAGTTCTATTACCTTAATCTACTTATTTCAATTTCAAAGTTATTATGTTTTCTATAATTTACCAGTTTGTGCAAAAACCAGATGCAAGTCATTCGTGTGGGTTCATTTTTATCTTTACAGATAAATATATTTTGCACCTAAAACTGTGTGTGTAAAAAGAAAAAAAAGTTCCGACTCATTCTTTCCACGGACCACTGGCAAAAAATCAGCGAAATCTGGTGTATCACTTTTATTCCACATATTTTGTCTGAATTTTACTTGGTATTGTAGTTCAAATTAAAAATAAATGTCCAAATCTTCTTTAATCACAAATGTCCAAATCTTTAATCACAGTTTCCACAACAATGCAGAAATTTCTGCGAAGTTGGCAGCACATCAGAAGATATTTACATAAATATTGATTTACAGAATACTCTAAAAATTTCAAGAAATAAAAGTTACTAGCTTCGGTGGTTAAAGTGATTTTCTCTCAGCTATAAGCATTCCTTCTCATTACAAACCCATAAACCCATTCTTACTACGTGTAATATCCCTCCAGGGGACACCACTCTGCTCTTCAGGAAAGAACCTGGTAGAAGAGATGATAATATAATGCACGTATGAAGAGCTTAAGTTCGTGTGACGTAATAGTAGTAATAGTAGTAGTAGTAGTGAATTTTATTGATAGTTGGAATATACACAATAAACAGAGACATGAGCTTATAGTTCTTTAACCGACTGTTAACATAGAAAACATTTTACACAAATAAAATGTACACATACTTATAAGGATCTCTTCTGACAAATTAAACGTTAAATGTTACTGACAGTACAATTTTTACATGTTCAAAGAATACATACGTCAATTTTGCCTTGTCTCCTGTGTATTCCTTTGTGTTTTGTGAAGATTAAGAACTTCTTTTCCCTCTGTTTTTCTTTATTAAACTAAACATTTTTCCCTTTAAATACTTTCTTGGAAAATGTTTCAAATCCATGTATATAATGGGAGTATAATCTTAAAAATTAGCATCTAAACAACAAATAAATGATTTGAACTGCAATACAGAGAGAGCTCTAAAACATTTGGAAAAATAAAAGCAATCATTAATCAGACGCTGGAGATTTTCCATTCATGACGAATGGTTCCGTTTCTATTGCACTTTTTTTCACAAAATCATCTTTAAACGTGTGATTTGTGAGGTCATTAATCCTAATCATGAGATTGTTCTTGTGTATATCATTTTCTGTAAATTGGTCATTTTCTTATCCAAATAGGGGTCTTAAGTTTGATAATTGTCAAAAACTAAAATAAATAAACCAACAAAACAAAACAAAACAAAATTGAAATATTTAGTAAAGACCTTAAAAAGAACATCATTTTTTTTCTTTCCATTTTTTCCAATTTTTAAAAAAAAATAATTTTGAAAAATACGGTTATCAAGGAGTTAGTTGTCTGTACTTAATAGTAAAAATAAGATCCTGTAATTCGGGATAGGGAGTGCCAAAAAAGCAAACAAACAAACAAAGAAATTAAAACAAATATCACAAGTGATAAATATTGCATTACGGATATCCTCTAGTAGATTAATAATTAATATTCGACAAATTTATTCGATTTAGATTAAGTCCGGGTATTTATTAATATCCTGTTTCCCTCACTTGAGGGTTGATATTGCACCGCATCTACTCGAATATTCAAGGCCAAACTGACAACGATACCTCAATGGTGGGCAAAAGTGAACTTCAGCTATCATATACTTATCAATTCTTAATAAAGAGTTCATATTTTTAAGCCAATGAAACATTTCTTCTATTCAGATTTAAAACCGGTATATTTTTTTTTACCATTGATTTGATATTCTCTTTGTAACGGCAGTGTTTTGTTTCTCATTATTTATAAATTATAAACCACAGAGATCGTCTGAAATTAAACTACTCTGCCGCACCATTTTAAAGTTCTCCTATTTTTCAGCTGTGTCAAATTTCCTGTGTATCTGTGTGACACATCGCACGAATTATATTAACGGTTAATATAAAATAGACAATGAGGTTCCCTGTCCATTCAGTTTTGAAACGAATGAAAAAATCAGGAATCTTGTCATTACTTTTGTATTGTTTTCTGGAATCATACACACGGGATACATAGAGAGGAATTTCTGAAAAATTGATTTCTCTTAAAAGGCACAGCGAAAGTTTTAATTACAAAGGCATGCATCCATGTTTAATTGTTTTAATGTTTACCTTAGTTTTAGAACCAAAGAGAATACAAATCTCATATGACTGAATTTAGACGCACTCTGATCATAAAGGGTTAATACGTTATCTTGTAGGCGTTCAATGATAAACAACAGCTAGGTGAAATTTCCGAAAATTCACGCTTTATATATATATATATATATATATATATATATATATATATATATATATATATATATATATATATATATATATATATATAATTTTGAGACAAATGTTTTGAAAATCTGTAACTATACACACGGTAACTAAACATGTAAACCGTGTAATCTGATAACCATACATGTAAACAAATATTTATTTTTTCAGTAAATAAAAGCATCGCCTCTCTCATAGTAAGATAATTCACAAGATTTTTTAAAGCTCGACAAAAAAGCCGTAAATTCATAGGAATTACCAATGTAAATATATACCAGAGGAAGAGGTGATACAGCTAATAATGTAAAACCACACAAAAAAATACCAAAAGAACAGTTGATAGGACCAATAATGTAATACCACATACAAAAATACCTAATGAACAGATGAAAGGACTAATAATGTAAAACCACATACAAAAATACCAAAAGAACAGTTGATAGGACTAATAATGTAAAACCACATACAAAAATAACATATGAACAGATGAAAGGATTAATAATATAAAACCACATACAAAAATACCAAAAGAACAGTTGATAGGACTAAAAATGTAAAACCACACCCACAAATACCAGAAAAACAGAAGATAGGACTAAAAATGTAAAACCACACCCACAAATACCAGAAAAACAGAAGATAGGACTAAAAATGTAAAACCACACCCACAAATACCAGAAAAACAGAAGATAGGACTAAAAATGTAAAACCACACCCACAAATACCAGAAAAACAGAAGATAGGACTAAAAATGTAAAACCACACCCACAAATACCAGAAAAACAGAAGATAGGACTAAAAATGTAAACCCACGCCCACAAATACCAGAAAAACAGAAGATAGGACTAAAAATGTAAAACCACACCCACAAATACCAGAAAAACAGAAGATAGGAATAAAAATGTAAAACCACACCCACAAATACCAGAAAAACAGAAGATAGGAATAAAAATGTAAACCCACGCCCACAAATACCAGAAAAACAGAAGATAGGAATAAAAATGTAAACCCACGCCCACAAATACCAGAAAAAACAGATGACAGGACTAAAAATGTATATTCACACAAAAAGAATAGATGATACGACTAATAATGCAAATCCGTAAGCACAAATACCAGAAAAATAGATGCTGGAATTATATCTATTTCTTCCATAATTGACTGATTCCAATAAATTTTTTAGTTTAGTTCTAATTTTGAGTGTCAAACTTTGTATTTTTCTTAATATTGTCTTGTCAAAAATGTATTGTACCAAGTATTCAGTATACTTAATAAATATCTATACCAAATGTTGGGCCAATCTGTTTGTACTAATTTAACTACGTATTACTCCGTGAACTGATAATTAATCATGGAGGACGTGACCAGTCGACAGAGCAGGCTCTACGTATGAACAATTATTAAAACGAGGCAAGCTATTGACAAACAAGTTGATGAAACAAGGATATCAACAGTCTCGTTTAAAGTCATCAGTTTTTTTGGTCAATACAATCACCTTGTCAGCAAATACAACCTATCATTAAGTCAAATGCTGACTTACGTTTTTTAGACTAATTGTTAAGCCATTATTTACATACTGAATTATGTAGGGATTTTTCCGTTTTTCCCGATCATGACAAGGAGCACAACGCTCATGCTAACTTTTCGTACTTCCTCCCTCCTCTGGTGTTTCCAGGGGTCCGTGTTTTCTGCCCTGTACGTGTTGTTTACATCATTTATGAGATTGATTACAGTTCGTTTTATTCAGTTTTTTAATCAATAATTAATTCATTTTCTAAAGAGTTCGAAAGCCCAAATATGAAACCGTTTGGATGAGCAGGTGTGGACATCGCAGAGCTGCTACTGCTTTGAATCGCTAAAACATGTTTTAATCCTATTCACAGCTGATTGAATTTCCTTTACATAGTGTGATCCGTATGCTCAGGCAATATTGATTCGATTATGGATAATAACTTTCATGTTCACAAACTGTATTATAATGTATTTCATTTCCCTTTTCATTTTCTTGAGCTTTTATATTTTGCAATTTTCAGAATCCCCACGATTCAGTCTAAAAGGCAATATACACTGGTATGCAAAGAATTTCCATTGCTTTCGAAATAAACATGAAGTAATACATCAATTAAATGTATAGCAGTCATATCGATACAGATCAATATAGGACCGGGTGCTCGGGCACCATGTTTTCGTACTGAAAGAAATGAAGAGATGCAATTCATTGGCAAAATATTCCAAAAGAACTAAGAAGCTATACATATATCGGGCATCATTCCGGAATGTTTTTGTAATTAATGCGTGTTTTTCCTTTTGAGGTATAGATGAAATCAAATTATATAATTGTGAATTCCAAACATCAGGACCAAGGTGCGTTTGGACCGTTAGCGTCTTTTCGCGGTTATCAATGTCATGCAAATCAGTATCGATTCACCTTAATCCCCGTGAACATTCCAAAGAGGCTTAAGCGAGGACACTTCTCACGTCCGGTTTCCTATTTTACAGTCTCTCAGACGAGCTGTACAGAGGGCCTAAATCTTTACGTAATTATCAAGGTCAAGAGGACATCCGGGTTTCTGTTGATAGTAAACCGGAAGTCAGGTGTACTAAAGTATGCATTTCTTAGTATGCCCCAAGTGAAACTCTAAAAACGAAACCAAAAATGATTCTTAAGGTCATTTTTAAGAAACTGTTTTCTAATTTTATTCCTAAAAGTTCGCTAGTAAAGAGTATACATGTAGTTATATTGTTAACCAAGGTATTTGTGCATTTATAAAAACATAAGGAATTCTTTTTTAGATTGATGAACGTACCCAGTAACTTTTACATGATAGATTATGATTTTATAAATGATGTGAAGAGTCAAAGATCTCTCATTTTTACTCATCAGCATATCTGGAAAAATCATGTTTATAGGAGATCAGTGTATATATATATATATATATATATATATATATATATATATATATATATATATATATATATATATATATATATATATATATATATATATATATAATGATTAAAAAAAAACACATATTTTTTAAAAAATGGTGGTTAGGGTAGGGGTGTAAGAATTTTATTTATGATTGATGAAATATGAACAATTTCTAAAGATTTGGATGACACCATTATTTACATCTAACCTAGCTGAGATTGGGCGTAATTGTCAATTCATTGATGAAATATGTAGATAACGAACAATATTCAAGCTCAAAGTCCATTAAAATAATACAAATCAGGAGCAGAGCAAACACGGACCTCCTAAAACAGAGGTGGGATCAGGTGCCATGGAGGAGTGAGCATCCCCTGCCAACCGGTCACACCCGTCGTGTGCTCCTTGTCATGATCGGTAAAAAACGGAAAAATCCGTCGACAATTCAGTTTGTAAATAATGGCCTAATTATTAGTATGAAAAACGTCAGTCAGCATTTGACTCAATGATAAATTGTATTTGCTGACAATTACAAGTCATTGTATCGACCATAGAACTTACGAAATGATGACTTTTAACGAGACATTGATATTCTTGTTTCATCAACTTGTTTGGCATTACTTACCTCGTATTAGAAATTGTTCATAAGTAGATCATGCTTTTGCGTATCGAATCAACTGAGAGATATACAACCCATATGCAGGTAATAAGGATATATTGCTTCATTAGTAAGAGAAGATGACGATTGAAAAGTTTAAGTCATAACGTTCACCATAAAGCTTGGTTGTTAGAAAACCATTAACGTCTTTTTCAAGTAAAATACCCAAATATGAAACAGATGTGTCAGACTCTGTGGTATCTTTTATTTCAAGCTCACTGGGATATATCGTGTCGACATATGAATGGAAATAACTAATGTTAATTGATAATACGTTGTCGAAGGCCACAGCAAGAGATTTCTTTTTCTCATGTATAAGGTTTTGAATAAATTCTGCTTCATATGAATACAAAAATAGGTCTGCTAACAAAGGGGCGAATTGGTACCCATGAGAATTCCAACAGATTGTTGGAAGACCTGGTCTAATATTTCTGGCCCTTCAAATGACGAGGAGGAAAAATATTTAATTTTGGGGAGGGGGCATATAAGTTTATATTTGATAAGCTGCAGAAAACGCATTTCAGGAGTTCTTGGAATTTTTTCATCCTGACAAAGGAAAGAAAAAAAGAAAGGATTTCAGAATAGCAAATACATCACAAAGTATATATAGTGTAAAATTCTTTCTAGAAGATGAAACATATTTAAATGATATAACTGTAATACGGATACTTGAAAAGGAAACACAGTAGTCTGCTGAGTCATGTGAGCGTCAAAGGTAACAAGTTTCGGACACAACTGTGATCTGTCACAGCAGATTTCAAAAAAAGTTGAACCGGGTTCGTCTCCTTTAAATTTTCAAGTGCATTTAAGTTAAATGTAATATGAACATTTTGCGTATAAATCGATTTAGAAAAATGCTTAGCAGAGATGTAATTCTCTGCTTTAGCTTAACTTATGTTTATTGGATAAAATTTAATGCTTTCGGTTTCGAGGTGAAAATGAAAATCAAGATGGCGACACCCGGGGGCTGAAATAATGTCTTGTGTTAAGAATGGTTACTGTATTACTGCACTATTTGGAGGTTATTATGTTCCCCAAACGGAGTTTTGGAACATATTGTTTTTACTCTGTTTCTTCTTATTATGTTCCCCAAACGGAGTTTGGGAACATATTGTTTTTACTCTGTTTCTTATTATTATTATTATTATTAAGGTCTTCCGTCTCCAACGGAAGACCTTATTGTTTTCGTTCGGTTTCTTTTTCCCTATTATTAAGGTCTTCCGTCTCCAACGGAAGACCTTCTTGTTTTCGTTCGGTTTCTTTTTCCCTATTATTATTATTATTAAGGTCTTCCGTCTCCAACGGAAGACCTTATTGTTTTCGTTCGGTTTCTTTTTCCCTATTATTATTAGGGTCTTCCGTCTTCAGCGGAAGACCCTTCTATTATTCTTAGGTTTCTTTTTTACCTTTATTATTAAGGTCTTCCGTTTCCAACGGAAGACCTTATTGTTTTCGTTCGGTTTCTTTTTCCCTATTATTATTATTATTATTATTATTATTTTTCTTCCAACCGATTTTGTGCACGCGATTTCTCAGAAACGGCTGGGCCGATTTGCACCAAACTTTCAGATAAAAAAGATATTCAATTGATCTTGATAGGTTTTTTTATTTTTTGATGACGTCACTTCCGGTCGTGAGATATTGACGCTTTTCTGATTTTCAGAGGGTCGGCTTGTCCTGGAAACTCCTCCTAAACGACTAAAGATATTGAGTTAAGATTTTCAGTGAAGATAGAGGAAAGATTGTAGATGTGCAATTGGGCATCTATATCTTTCCAGCTCAAATGGCGTTGAAGCTCGCCTGGGCTCGAAAAATAGGCTCACAAATATCTCGCAAAATTTGAAACGTTTTCTTTTATATCTTTTTACCTGTAAATATTTTGTTAAAACATGTATTACAAAAGATGTGTAAAATGATAAGACCTTTCATTTGATATCAAGAAAAAATGGCTGATCCCTCAAATTAGGGGCTCAGAGGGGCCAAAAGTCTTTTATGTATAACTCTTGAACGATCAATATTTTGTAATAAATTACTGAAGCAAAAATGTCAATCTTAACATTCTGCAACTATATGGTTTAAAATTTTGATCATATGTTACGTAATAAGGGGCCAAAAGCGGCCAGAATGCTAAATCTTTGACGCTTTATATCGTAAAAAGGGGGAATATTTTGAAAAGCAATATTGAACAAAAGATGTTCAGAATAATGTTTTAAACAATATGCAACCTTTCAATTTTTGCAAAAAGGCCCCATTAAGGACTTGAAGGGCTGGCCCCTAAATATTTCAATTCAGCATATCTCGAAAACGAAAATAGATTTCTGAATAGTTGTTGAACAAAAAATCTTTAAAATCACAAGACCTTTCAATTGATATCAAGAAAAAAGGGCTGATCCCTTAAATTAGGGGCTCAGAGGGGCCAAAAGTCTTTTATGTATAACTCTTGAACGATCAATATTTTGTTATAAATTACTGAAGCAAAAATGTTTATCTTATCGATTTGCAACTATATGGTTTAAAATTTTAATCATATGTTACGTAATAAGGGGCCAAAAGGGGCCAGAATGCTAAATCTTTGACGCGTTAGATCTCAAAAAGGGGGAATATTTTGAAAAGCAATATTGAACAAAAGATGTTCAGAATAATGTTCTAAACAATATGCAACCTTTCAATTTTTGCAAAACGGCTCCATTAAGGACTTGAAGGGCTGGCCCCTAAATATTTCAATTCAGCATATCTCGAAAACGAAAATAGATTTCTGAATAGTTGTTGAACAAGAAATTTTTAAAATCACAAGACCTTTCAATTGATATCAAGAAAAAGGGGCTGACCCCTCAAATTAGGGGCTCAGAGGGACCAAAAGTCTTTCATGTATAACTCTTTAACGATCAATAATTTGTAATACATTACTGAAGCAAAGATGCTTATCTTAACGATTTACAACAATATATGATGAGATATTGATTATACGTTACGTAATAAGGGGTCACAAGGGGCCTGAATGCTAAATCTTTGACGCTTTATATCTTCAAAAGGGGGAATATTTTGATAATCAATGCTGAAAAAAAGATACTCAGAATAATGTTCTAAACAATATGCACCTTTTCAATTTTTGTCAAACGGCCCCATTAAGGACTTGGAGGGGCGGCCCCTAAATATTTCAATTCAGCATATCTCCACAACGAAAAGAAATCTCTGAATAATTGTTGAACAAAAAGTCTTCAAAATCACAAGAACTTTCAATTGATATCAAGAAAAAGGGGCTGACCCCTCAAACTAGGGGCTCAGAGGGGCCAAAATCATGTCATCTATAGCTTTTTTATAATGTTATATAAATCAAAAGAATGAAATCTAATTAGGGAAGTCTATATATTATTATCTTTTGACAAAGATCATAGTCAAAATAATATCTCATCTTATCGAAAAATCGGACGGAAGACCTACTCGTTGCTCGCAACGAGATCTCATCTAGTTATTATTATTATTATTATTATTCTTTTTTCTCCTTACAAAATTTGTGCAGACGATTTCTCGGAGATGGCTCGTTCGATTTCATTCAAATTTTCAAGGTAGATGCATTGACATCTGAAGTTAATTCCGGCAAGTCTGTTAGGGGATATTTACTTCCGGTCGAGAGTTATCGCCCTTTTATTAAAATTCAGAGCACCTCCTTGTCTGCGATGGAACACAAAAACGGCTTAAGCTAGAGCGCTGAAATTTTCAGTGATGATAGAGGACATGTTGCCATATTGCACCTGGGTTAAGAAATTTTCCGGAAGTGCCTAGTATGGAAGCTCGGTAGGGGTCGAAATTTAGGACACGAATCATGAGTGAATTTTTGAGACATTTTGTATCATATCTTTTAAAGTATAATTATTTTGTAAAAACATGTTGAACAATATTTGTGCAGAATAAAAAGATCTGTAACATGATATCAGGAAAAAAGGGCTGACTCATCACATTAGGGGCCAATAGGGGCCGAAAGTCTTTAATCGATAACTCTTAAACAAGCAATATTTTTGTATACATTACTGAAGCAAAATTATTTATCTTAACAAACTACAACTATATATTATGATTTTTACGTCATATGTTACATAAATAAGGGCCACAAGGGGCCAGAATGCTTAATCTTTGAAGCTTTATATCTCTAAAAGAGGAAACATTTTGAAAAGCAATATTGAACAAAAGTTGTTTAGAATGATGATCTGAACAATGTGCATCCTTTGAATTTTTCCTAATCAGCCCCTATAAGGACTTCAAGGGACGGCCCCTAAATATTTCAAGTCTACATATCTCGAAAACGAAACGAAACTTCTGAATAGTTGTTGAACAAAAAGTCTTCAGAATTACAAGACCTTTCAAGTGATATCAAGAAAAAGGGGCTGACCCCTCAAATTAGGGGCTCAGAGGGGCCAAAAGTCTTTCATCTATAACTCCTTAACGTTAAATATTTTGATATTAAATATTGAAGCAAAAATGTTCATCTTCACAATCTGCAACTATATATCTTAAAATTTTCTTCAAATATTACGTAATTAGGGGCCATAAGGGGCCAGAATGCTTCATCTTTGAAGCTTTATATCTCGAAAAGGGGAAACATTTTGAAAAGCAATATTGAACAAAAGTTGTTTAGAATGATGATCTCAACAATGTGCATCCTTTGTATTTTCCCTAAACAGCCCCTATAAGGACTTAAAGGGATGGCCCTAAATATTTCAAGTCTGCATATCTCGAAAACTGAATAGTTGTTGAACGAAAATTCTTCAGAATTACAAGACCTTTCATGTGATATCAAGACCCCTCAAATTAGGGGCACAGAGGGGCTTAAAGTCTTTCATCTATAACCCTTTTACAGTAATGTTCATCTTCACGATCTGCTACTATAAATATTTTAAAATCTTCATCAAATATTGCGTTTTCTGGTGCAATAATGATCAAAATTTTGTTAAACATAACTGAAGCAAATTGTACGTTTTCACTATTCATATATTTATGAACGAAAATCTCAGTCAAATTCGTATCTCATCTTATCAAAAATCGGACGGAAGACCCACTCGTTGCTCGCAACGAGATCGCATCTAGTTATTATTATTATTCTTACCGATTTTGTGCACGCGAGTTCTCGAAAACGTCTTGGCCGATTTTCATGAAACTTTCAGATCTGATAGGTATTTATCTGAACCTTATTGGAAATTTTTTTCGTTGATGACGTCACTTTCTATCTTGAGATATTTAGGATTTTCTGATTTTTAGAGGGTCGGCTTGTCCTGGAAACTCCTCCGAAACGACTTAAGATATTGAGGCAAGATTTTCAGTGAGGGTAGGGGAAGGTTGGTAGATTTGCAGGCAGGTGTCCAAATCTCTCTAGCGCAAAAGGCGCCGAAGCTCGGTAGGGCTCAAAAAATGTCTCAGAAACATCTCACAAAATTTTACACCTTTTCTTTCATATCTTCATACCTGCTAAGAATTTGTTAAAACATATAGAAGAAAAGTTGTGCAGAATGATACGACCTTTCATTTGATATCAAGAAAAAGGGGCTGAACCCTCACATTAGGGGCTCAGAGGAGCCAAAATTCTTTCATCTTTAACTCTTTAACGATCAATAATTTGTAATGCATTACTGAAGCAAAGATGCTTACCTTAACGATTTACAACAATATATGACAAGATTCTGATCATATGTTACGTAATAAGGGGTCACAAGGGGCCAGAATGCTAAATCTTTGACGCTTTATATCTCGAAAAGGGGGAATATTTTGATAAGCAATACTGAACAAAAGATGGTCAGAATAATGTTCTAAACAATATGAACCCTTTCAGTTTTTGTCAAACGGCCCCATTAAGGACTTGGAGGGGTGGCCCCTAAATATTTCCATTCAGCATATCTCCATAACGAAAAGAAATCTCTGAATAGTTGTTGAACAAAAAGTCTTCAAAATCAAAAGATCTTTTATTTGATATCAAGAAAAAGGGGCTGACCCCTCAAATTAGGGGCTCAGAGGGGCCAAAAGTCTTTCATCTATAACTCTATAACGATCAATAATTTGTAATACATTACTGAAGCAAAGATCCTTATTTTAACGATTTACAACAATATCTGATAAGATTCTGATCATATGTTACGTAATAAGGGGTCACAAGGGGCCAGAATGCTAAATCTTTGACGCTTTATATCTCGAAAAGGGGGAATATTTTGATAAGCAATACTGAACAAAAGATGGTCAGAATAATGTTCTAAACAATATGAACCCTTTCAGTTTTTGTCAAACGGCCCCATTAAGGACTTGGAGGGGTGGCCCCTAAATATTTCCATTCAGCATATCTCCATAACGAAAAGAAATCTCTGAATAGTTGTTGAACAAAAAGTCTTCAAAATCACAAGATCTTTTATTTGATATCAAGAAAAAGGGGCTGACCCCTCAAATTAGGGGCTCAGAGGGGCCAAAAGTCTTTCATCTATAATTCTTTAACGATCAATAATTTGTAATACATTACTGAAGCAAAGATCCTTATCTTAACGATTTACAACAATATCTGATAAGATTCCTATCATATGTTACGTAATAAGGGGTCACAAGGGGCCAGAATGCTAAATCTTTGACGCTTTATATCTCGAAAAGGGGGAATATTTTGATAAGCAATACTGAACAAAAGTTGGTCAAAATAATGTTCTAAACAATATGAACCCTTTCAGTTTTTGTCAAACGGCCCCATTAAGGACTTGGATGGGTGGCCCCTAAATATTTCCATTCAGCATATCTCACAACGAAAAGAAATCTCTGAATATTTCTTGAACAAAACGTTTTCAAAATCACAAAACCTTTCAATTGATATCAAGAAAAAGGGGCTGACCCCTCAAACTAGGGGCTGAGAGGGGCTAAAAGCATGTCATCTATAGCTTTTTTAATAATGTTATATAAATCAAAAGAATGAAATCTAATTAGGGAAGTCTATATATTATTATCTTTTAACAAAGATCATAGTCAAAATCGTATCTCATCTTATCGAAAAATCGGACGGAAGACCTACTCGTTGCTCGCAACGAGATCTCATCTAGTTAAGGTCTTCCGTCTCCAACGGAAGACCTTATTGTTTTCGTTCGGTTTCTTTTTCCCTATTATTATTATTATTATTATTATTCTTACCGATTTTGTGCACGCGAGTTCTCGAAAACGTCTTGGCCGATTTTCGTGAAATTTTCAGATCTGATAGGTATTGATCTGAACCTTATTGGAAATTTTTTCCGTTGATGACGTCACATTCCATCTCGAGATATTTAGGATTTTCTGATTTTTAGAGGGTCGGCTTGTCCTGGAAACTCCTCCGAAACGACTTAAGATATTGATTTAAGATTTTCAGTGAAGGTAGGGGAAGGTTGGTAGATTTGCAGGCAGGTGTCCAAATCTCTCTAGCGCAAAAGGCGCCGAAGCTCGGTAGGGCTCAAAAAATGTCTCAGAAACATCTCACAAAATTTTACACCTTTTCTTTCATATCTTCATACCTGTTAAGAATTTGTTAAAACATATAGAAGAAAAGTTGTGCAGAATGACACGACCTTTCATTTGATATCAAGAAAAAGGGGCTGACCCCTCATATTAGGGGCTCAGAGGGGCCAAAAGTCTTTCATCTATAACTCTTTAACGATCAATAATTTGTAATACATTATTGAAGCAAAGATGCTTATCTTAACGATTTACAACAATATATGATAAGATTTTGATCATATGTTACGTAATAAGGGGTCATAAGGGGCCAGAATGCTAAATCTTTGACGCTTTATATCTCGAAAAGGGGGAACATTTTGATAAGCAATACTGAACAAAAGATGATCAGAATAATGTTCTAAACAATATGCACCCTTTCAATTTTTGTCAAACGGCCCCATTAAGGACTTGGAGGGGTGGCCCCTAAATATTTCCATTCAGCCTATCTCCACAGCGAAAAGAAATCTCTGAATAGTTGTTGAACAAAAAATCTTCAAAATCACAAGATCTTTTATTTGATATCAAGAAAAAGGGGGCTGACCCCTCAAATTAGGGGCTTAGAGGGGCCAAAATTCTTTCACCTCTAACTCTTTAACGATCAGTAATTTGTAATACATTACTGAAGCAAAGATGTTTATCTTAACGATTGACAACAATATATGATAAGATTCTGATCATATGTCACGTAATAAGGGGTCACAAGGGGCCAGAATGCTAAATCTTTGATGCTTTATATCTCGAAAAGGGGGAATATATTGATAAGCAATATTGAACAAAAGATGGTCAGATTAATGTTCTAAACAATATGCACCCTTTCAATTTTTGTCAAACGGCCCCATTAAGGACTTGGAGGGGTGGCCCCTAAATATTTCCATTCAGTATATCTCCATAACGAAAAGAAATCTCTGAATAGTTGTTGAACAAAAAGTCTTCAAAATCACAAGATCTTTCATTTGATATCAAGAAAAAGGGGCTGACCCCTCAAATTAGGGGCTCAGAGGGGCCAAATTCTTTCACCTCTAACTCTTTAACGATCAATAATTTGTAATACATTACTGAAGCAAAGATGCTTATCTTAACGATTTACAACAATATATGATAAAATTCCGATTATATATTACGTAATAAGGGGTCAAAAGGGGCCACAATGCTAAATCTTTGACGCTTTATATCTCGAAAAGGAAGAATATTTTGATAAGCAATACTGAACAAAAGATGGTCAGAATAATGTTCTAATCAACATGCACTCTTTCAATTTTTGTCAGACGGCCCCATTAAGGACCTGAAGGGGTGGCCCCTAAATATTTCCATTCAGCATATCTCCACAACGAAAAGAAATCTCTGAATAGTTGTTGAACAAAAAGTCTTCAAAATCACAAGACCTTTCATTTGATATCAAGAAAAAGGGGCTGACCCCTCAAATTAGGGGCTGAGAGGGGCCAAAAGTCTTTCATCTATAACTCTTTAATCATCAATAATTTGTAATACATTACTGAAGCAAAGATGCTTATCTTAACGATTTACGACAATATATAATAAGATTCTGATCATATGTTACGTAATAAGGGGTCACAAGGGGCCAGAATACTAAATCTTTGACGCTTTATATCTCGAAAAGGGGGAATATTTTGATAAGCAATACTGAACAAAAGATGGTCAGAATAATGTTCTAAACAATATGCTTCCTTTCATTTTTTTGTCAAACGGCCCGATTAAGGACTTAGAGGGGTGGCCCCTAAATATTTCCATTCAGCATATCTCCACAACGAAAGGAATCCATTTCTTGAACAAATCGTTTTCAAAATCACAACACCTTTCAATTGATATCAAGAAAAAGGGGCGTACTCCTTAAACTAGGGGCTCAGAGGGGCCAAAAGCAGGTCATCTATAGCTCTTTGATAATGGTATATAAATCAAAAGAATAAAATCTAATTAGGGAAGTCTATATATTATTATCTTTTAACAAAGATCATAATCAAAATCATATCTCATCTTATTGAGAAATCGGACGGAAGACCTACTCGTTGCTCGCAACGAGATCTCATCTAGTTATTATTATTATTATTCTTACCGATTTTGTGCACGCAAGTTCTCGGTAACGTCTTGGCCGATTTTCAAGAAACTT
Organism: Saccostrea echinata; assembly: GCF_033153115.1. Lineage (NCBI taxonomy): Eukaryota > Metazoa > Mollusca > Bivalvia > Ostreida > Ostreidae > Saccostrea > Saccostrea echinata. The sequence goes on from NW_026889761.1 coordinate 1,100,622, forward strand.
TTAGATCTGATAGGTATTGATCTGAACCTTATTGGAAATGTTTTTCGTTGATGACGTCACTTTCCATCTCGAGATATTTAGGATTTTCTGATTTTCAGAGGGTCGGCTTGTCCTGGAAACTCCTCCGAAACCACTAAAGATATTGAGTCAAGATTTTCAATGAAGGTAGGGGAAGGTTTGTAGATTTGCAGGCAGGTGTCCAAATCTCTCTAGCGCAAAAAGCGTCGAAGCTCGGTAGGGCTCAAAAAATGTCTCAGAAACATCTCACAAAATTTTACACCTTTTCTTTCATATCTTCATACATGTTAAGAATTTGTTAAAACATATTGAAGAAAAGTTGTGCAAAATAATACAACCTTTCATTTGATATCAAGGAAAAGGGGCTGACCCCTCAAATTAGGGGCTCAGAGGGGGCCAAAAGTCTTTCATCTATAACTCTTTAACCATCACTAATTTGTAATACATTACTGAAGCAAAGATATTTATCTTAATGATTTACAACAATATATGATAAGATTCTGTTCATATGTTACGTAATAAGGGGTCACAAGGGGCCAGAATGCTAAATCTTTGATGCTTTATACAGTCCCTGAAACGTTCTACTTTCCCACTTGAACGGTGAGCGAACGCTGAACGAACGCTGAACGAACGCTGAACGAACGCAGAGCGAACGGTGAGTGAACGATGTGTGAACGGTGAACGCAACTTGGTGAACGATGTGTGAACGCTGAACGGTGAGCGAACGCAGAACGCGAACGGAGCGCAAACGCGAACGCAAAGTGAACGGTGAACGAACGGTGAACGCAAGATGAACGATATATTCGGAATGCCTCTGATCTTTTCCTTGCATTGAAACTATTTTATTGTATTATAATGTCAGGTGCCAAGAAAAAAATAAAGATAAATAAATAAGTAAACCAATAAATGAATGAATAAATAAGTAAATAAAATAAATTCTCCAAAATTGTCCTAAGAAAGACGATTCATGCACATTAAGTTTTTAATCATACGACTTTTAACGCATTAAAACATTGCAATTGTTGCCGAACGCTGAAGTATAAAAGATATTTTTTTAGTTGGAAAATAAAAATGTTTATTCTTATTTGATAACAAATCAGAGAAAACTTCTGACTTATAGAATGAATTAAAGCGATTGTAACATCCATTCATATATCTCCGTGTCAAGGCAATTTCATGCAATGAAAAAAAAATAATTACAAAGGTCAGTGGACGTTTTGCATTTATACGCTCGTATTTTAAAGAAGATGGGTGAACAAGGCGTGCAGAATGCCTATAGCTTCAGATATTAATAAAATCATATTCAATTTGTGAATTAAGTATTTAAAATAAAGTTCTTTTTATTGAAATTTATGAAATTATGATTAACAAAACTTTTCTGAGAAAAAAGATCTCGGAAAAAATAATTCTTTTATTAAAAAAATAAAATGGTATTCGTGGGATTCGAACCCCTATCAATAAAAATCCGGAGTATCATATTGTATTGAGACTAACACGCTAACCACTACGCCACGCAGCTCCTGATGAATAGTGGCATTTAAATCATGTTTGTGATATGACCCTTGACTTAATGGACTTCAAGTATTTCTCGGAAAGATGCGAATGCTTTGTCATAAAAGTGTACTTTTAAGGTATAGTGGGTCTTTGCTCCATGTTTTTGTAAACCAAAAAATGTATATTTTTATGCAAACTTTTAGGATCAACTTTCAAAAAAATGGAGCGAAGACCCACTCATATTGAAAAATTTTGTTAAAGTGTAAGAAAATGATCCTTTTTGTCCTCTTTAGTGCGTGTATGCTATTTCGTTGGCAAATAATTTCAGTCTTTGTGAGATTTTTGTAAATTGTAGAGATTTAGCATAAAATATACTTTAATGTTAGATGAAATATCAAAGAAGATTTTTATATAATTAAGATTTTATTTTTCACTTCATGTTTGTCGCACTATAGGCACTTCGCCCGCCTTGTTCACCCATCTTCTTTAATACAATAATATATTATGTGTCATTTCTATTTTTCATGATGATTTATTGAGCAGACTTCTACATGTATCTGTAGATGGCCGTGATTATACTCAGACAAGATAATACAAAGATACATATTCATATTATTTGTTATAAATTCAATTTTCAGAACTTGATATTTAATTAATATGCTGTTATAATTTTTATTAAACAGACAAATGAGAGAGAGAGAGAGAGAGAGAGAGAGAGAGAGAGAGAGAGAGAGATTCCGTTTTAGCCCCCCCCCCCACTTCCATTCAGGCTTCACTAAATGTTTGTACCTATATCAAACAATAACTCTGAAAATTTTTTCTAAATATATTAGACAGTGAAAGTAATTTTTTTTTTATCAACAAATCATATCCATCTGTTTGACAGTTTTTATTTTCCTGCTTCAAGTTCACACGAAGTCCACGTGCTTGTCCTGTCAATCAAAATCATTGACACTGTGCAGGTGTGAAAGTTTCGTCACATCGAAGACGAAGTGCAAGTATTTCCAACAAGTTATAACATTTATTTTTATCATTTCTAGATTTGATACCAACATTTGAATAATAAATGAATAAAATATATTGGGCATTAACACTTGAATTTGAAACATACTCTCTGCCAATTTCAAATACCACCGCCGACACGTGTACATTGTGAACTACTATTGTTTTGTGACTTTTTTAGATGCATGTTTGTTTTGAGACTGAAAGTTCTGTTCTAAAAAAGACCTTAACTTTTTTTTAACAGGTTAATTAAAATTTTCTGGAAATACGGTACTGACTAAGTAACCGATTTAGGGGAAAGGGGGGGGGGGTTATTAATCTCATCGAATGGCAAACATATAAAGTTACGGTGAAGAAATAATTTTTTTTCTCTATAACTATAGACTTCACATATATATATTATAGTAGCGAAAATTCTGTAGTGCATTACATTTTAAATAAATATTTCCTTTAAACACACTATCAATTTAATTCGCTCCAAAGGTAATAAATTAACAGGATATCCGCAGTACTACGTATAACTCTCAGAACTAGTTCTATCATATTTTCTGTAGTAACTGAATAAAAAAACGCGTTAGAAATAAATATTTTCGTAATTTTGCTGCGTAATTATTTGACTTGGATAATTATATCTCCATTAACGATTTGTCGTCTTTAACAAAACAACAAAATGTTGCAGTGCTTGAAGTATTTGCACATTGCCCTTAGTTAAATTTAATATAAGCATCGTTCTACATAGGTACAGAATGTGCTTATAACAACATTTATTTTCCAGAGTAATTTAATAAATAATCTAATAGCTAAGTTAGAATAATAAAAATATATATCTTAGATATATTCCCCCATGAAATAATGGTTCTTCAAACACGATATGTTAGTTATTAAATTAAAAAATCTGTAACTCCTTACCTACAAAAAGATAAGTCCTTTCACTTGGGAGTTCCGAATGGCAATGAAAACTGAACGATAGGTGAACGCTGAACGCAAGGTGAACGCAAAGTGAACGGAACGAAGAGCGAACGCTGAACGCTTTGTGAACGGTAAACGCGAGCGCACGGTGAACGGTGAACGCAAAACTGTGAACGGAGAGCGAACGGTGAACGCACGGTGAACGAACGGTGAACGCACGCTGAACGAACGGTGAACGAACGGTGAGCGAACGGAAAAATGGGAAAGTAGAACGTTTCAGGGACTGTATCTCGAAAAGGGGGAATATTTTGATAAGCAATACTGAACAAAAGATGGTCAGAATAATATTCTAAACAATATGCACCCTTTCAATTTTGTTAATCGGCCCCATTAAGGACTTGGTGGGGTGGCCCCTAAATATTTCAATTCAGCATATCTCCACAACGAAAAGAAATCTCTGAAAATTTCGTGAACAAAACGTTTCCAAAATCAGAAGACCTTTCAATTTATATCAAGAAAAAGGAGCTGACCCCTCAAACTAGGGGCTCAGAGGGGCCAAAAGCCTGTCATCTATAGCTCTTTGATAATGTTATATAAATCAAAAGAATGAAATCTAATTAGGGAAGTCTATATATTATCTTTCAACAAAGATTATAGTCAAAATCATATCTCATCTTATTGAAAAATCGGACGGAAGACCTACTCGTTGCTCGCAACGAGATCTCATCTAGTTATTATTATTATTCTTACCGATTTTGTGCACGCAAGTTCTCGGTAACGTCTTGGCCGATTTTCATGAAACTTTCAGATCTGATAGGTATTGATCTGAACCTTATTGGAAATTTTTTTCGTTGATGACGTCACTTTCCATCTCGAGATATTTAGGATTTTCTGATTTTCAGAGGGTCGGCTTGTCCTGGAAACTCCTCCGAAACGACTTCAGATATTGAGGCAAGATTTTCAGTGAAGGTAGGGGAAGGTTTGTAGATTTGCAGGCAGGTGTCCAAATCTCTCTAGCTCAAAAGGCGCCGAAGCTCGGTAGGGCTCAAAACATGTCTCAGAAACATCTCACAAAATTTTACACCTTTTCTTTCATATCTTTATACATGTTAAGAATTTGTTAAAACATATAGAAGAAAAGTTGTGCAGAATGATACGACCTTTCATTTGATATCAAGAAAATGGGGCTGACCCCTCAAATTAGGGGCTGAGAGGGGCCAAAAGTCTTTCACCTATAACTCTTTAACGATCAATAATTTGTAATACATTACTGAAGCAAAGATGCTTATCTTAACGATTTACAACAATATATGATAAGATTCTGATCATATGTTACGTAATAAGGGGTCACAAGGGGCCAGAATACTAAATCTTTGACGCTTTATATCTCGAAAAGAGGGAATATTTTGAAAAGCAATACTGAACAAAAGATGGTCAGAATAATGTTCTAAACAATATGCACCCTTTCAATTTTTGTCAAACGGCCCCATTAAGGACTTGGAGGGGTGGCCCCTAAATATTTCCATTCAGCATATCTCCACAACGAAAAGAAATCTCTGAATAGTTGTTGAACAAAAAGTCTTCAAAATCACAAGACCTTTCATTTGATATCAAAAAAAAGGGGTTGACCCCTCAAATTAGGGGTTCAGAGGGGCCAAAAGCAATTCATCGATAGCTCTTTGATAATGTATATAAATCAAAGGATTGAAATCTAATTAGGGAAGTCTATATATATTATTATCTTTTAACAAAGATCATAGTCAAAATCATATCTCATCTTATCGAAAAATCGGACGGAAGACCTACTCGTTGCTCGCAACGAGATCTCATCTAGTTATTAGGGTCTTCCGTCTCCAACGGAAGACCCTTCTATTATTCTATTGTTTCTTTTTCACTTTTATTATTAGGGTCTTCCGTCTTCTGCGGAAGACCCTTCTATTATTCTATTGTTGATTTTTCACTTTTCTTCTTATTATTATTATTAGGGTCTTCCGTCTTCTGCGGAAGACCCTTCTATTATTCTATTGTTGATTTTTCACTTTTCTTATTATTATTATTATTATTATTCTTTTTTTTTTCCTTACCGATTTTGTGCAGAAGATTTCTCGGAGATCGCTCGATCGATTTGCTTCAAATTTTCAGGGTTAATGCGTTGCTATCTGAAGTTTATAACGCCGCTTCAGTTTTTGAGAAATCACTTCCGGTCGGAAGTTATCGCCCTTTGATCGATTTTTTGATAGACCTTGTGTCTGCACAAAAACTCAAGAACGACAAAAGCTAGAGTGCTGAAACTTTCAGTGGTGATAGAGGACATGTTCTAGTTGTGCACCTTGGTTTTCAAATTTTCCGGAAGTGCGAAGTATGGAAGCTCGGTAGGGGTCAAAATTTAGGACGTGATTTATGAGTGAATTTTAGAGACATTTCTTATAATAACATTTTAAATAAAAGTATTTTGTTAAAACATATTGAACAAAAAGTCTTTAAAATCACAAGACCTTTTATTTGATATCAAGAAAAAGGGGCCGACTCCTCAAATTAGGGGCTCAGAAGGGCCAAAAGTCTTTCATCTATAACTCTTTAACGATCAATATTTTGTTATAAATTACTGAAGCAGAAATGTTCATCTTAACACTCTGCAACTATATATTATAAAATTTTGATCATATATTACGTAATAAGGGGCCAGAAGGGGCCAGAATGCTAAATCTTTGACACATTATATCTCGAAAAGGGGAAATATTATGATAAGCAATATTGAACAAAAGATGTTCAGAATAATGTTTTAAACAATATACACCCTTTTATTTTTTGCAAGACATCCCCATTAAGGACTTGGAGGGCTGGCCCCTAAATATTGTTATTCTATATATCTCTTAAACTAAAGGAAATTTCTGAATAGTTGTTGAACAAAAAGTCTTCAAAATCACAAGACCTTTCATTTGATATCAAGAAAAAGGGGCTAACCCCTCAAATTAGGGGCTCAGAAGGGCCAAAAGTCTTTCATCTATAACTCTTTAATGATCAATATTTTGTTATAAATTACTGAAGCAGAAATGTTCATCTTAACATTCTGCAACTATATATTATAAAATTGTGATCATATGTTACGTAATAAGGGGCCAGAAGGGGCCAGAATGCTAAATCTTTGACACATTATATCTCGAAAAGGGGAAATATTTTGATAAGCAATATTGAACAAAAGATGTTCAGAATAATGTTCTAAACAATATACACCCTTTTATTTTTTGCAAGACATCCCCATTAAGGACTTGGAGGGCTGGCCCCTAAATATTGTTATTCTATATATCTCTTAAACTAAAGGAAATTTCTGAATAGTTGTTGAACAAAAAGTCTTCAAAATCACAAGACCTTTCATTTGATATCAAGAAAAAGGGGCTAACCCCTCAAATTAGGGGCTCAGAAGGGCCAAAAGTCTTTCATCTATAACTCTTTAATGATCAATATTTTGTTATAAATTACTGAAGCAAAAATGTTCATCTTAACATTCTGCAACTATATATTATAAAATTGTGATCGTATGTTATGTAATAAGGGGCCATAAGGGCCAGAATGCTAAATCTTTGACACTTTAAATTTCGAAAATGGAAAATGTTTTGATAAGCAATATTAAACAAAAGATGTTCAGAATAATATTCTAAACAATATACACCCTTTTAATTTTTGCAAGACATCCCCATTAAGGACTTGGAGGGCTGGCCCCTAAATATTGTTATTCTATATATCTCTTAAACGAAAGGAAATTTCTGAATAGTTGTTGAACAAAAAAACTTCAAAATCACAAGACCTTTCATTTGATATCAAGAAAAAGGGGCTGACCCCTCAAATTAGGGGCTCAGAAGGGCCAAAAGTCTTTCATCTATAACTTTTTAATGATCAATATTTTGTTATATATTACTGAAGCAAAAATGTTCATCTTAACATTCTGCAACTATATATTATAAAATTTTGATTGTATGTTACGTAATAAGGGGCCATAAGGGACCAGAATGCTAAATCTTTGAAACTTTATATCTCGAAAAGGGGAAATATTTTGATAAGCAATATTGAACAAAAGATGTTCAGAATAATGTTCTAAACAATATACACCCTTTTAATTTTTGCAAGACATCCCCATTAAGGTCTTGGAGGGCTGGCCCCTAAATATTGTTATTCTATATATCTCATAAACGAAAGGAAATTTCTGAATAGTTGTTGAACACAAAAACTTCAAAATCACAAGACCTTTCATTTGATAATAAGAAAAAGGGGTTGACCCCTCAAATTAGGGGCTCAGAAGGGCCAAAAGTCTTTCATTTATAACTTTTTAATGATCAATATTTTGTTATAAATTACTGAAGAAAAATGTTCATCTTAACATTTTGCAACTATATATTATAAAATTTTGATCGTATGTTACGTAATAAGGGGCCAGAAGGGGCCAGAATGCAAAATCTTTCACACTTTATATCTCGAAAAGGGAAATTATTTTGATTAGCAATATTGAACAAAAGATGTTCAGAATAATGTTCTAAACAATATAAACCCTTTTAATTTTTGTAAGACATCCCCATCAAGGAGTTGGAGGGCTGGCCCCTAAATATTGTTATTCTATATATCTCTTAAACGAAAGGAAATTTCTGAAAATCACAAGACCTTTCATTTGATATCAAGAGAAAGGGGTTGATCCCTCAAATTAAGGCCCATAAGGGCCAAAAGTCTTTCATTTATAACTTTTAAATAATCAATATTTTGTTATAAATTCCTGAAGGAAAAATGTTCATCTTAACATTCGTTAACTATATATTATAAAACTTTGATCGTGTGTTCAAAATAATGGGCCATAAAGGGCCAGAATGCCAAATCTTTGACACCTCGAACAAGGGGAAATATTTTGATCAGTAATATTGAACAAAAGATGCTCAGAATAATGTTATAAACAATATGCATCCTTTCACTTTTTATAGACGAATATCTCAGTCAAGATCTTGACTTATCTCATCCAAAATCAGACGGAAGACCCACTCGTTGCTCGCAACGAGAACCATCTAGTTATTATTCTTTTTTTTTTCCTTACCGATTTTGTGCAGAAGATTTCTCGGAGATCGCTCGATCGATTTGCTTCAAATTTTCAGGGTTAATGCGTTGCTATCTGAAGTTTATAACGCCGCTTCAGTTTTTGAGAAATCACTTCCGGTCGGAAGTTATCGCCCTTTGATCGATTTTTTGATAGACTTCGTGTCTGCACAAAAACTCAAGAACGACAAAAGCTAGAGTGCTGAAACTTTCAGTGGTGATAGAGGACATGTTCTAGTTGTGCACCTTGGTTTTCAAATTTTCCGGAAGTGCGAAGTATGGAAGCTCGGTAGGGGTCAAAATTTAGGACGTGATTTATGAGTGAATTTTAGAGACATTTCTGATAATAACATTTTAATTAAAAGTATTTTGTTAAAACATATTGAACAAAAAGTCTTCAAAATCACAAGACCTTTTATTTGATATCAAGAAAAAGGGGCCGATTCCTCAAATTAGGGGCTCAGAAGGGCCAAAAGTCTTTCATCTATAACTCTTTAATGATCAATATTTTGTTATAAATTACTGAAGCAAAAATGTTTATCTTAACACTCTGCAACTATATATTATAAAATTTTGATCATATGTTACGTAATAAGGGGCCATATGGGGCCAGAATGCTAAATCTTTGACACATTATATCTCGAAAAGGGGAAATATTTTGATAAGCAATATTGAACAAAAGATGTTCAGAATAATGTTCTAAACAATATACACCCTTTTATTTTTTGCAAGACATCCCCATTAAGGACTTGGAGGGCTGGCCCCTAAATATTGTTATTCTATATATCTCTTAAACTAAAGGAAATTTCTGAATAGTTGTTGAACAAAAAGTCTTCAAAATCACAAGACCTTTCATTTGATATCAAGAAAAAGGGGCTAACTCCTCAAATTAGGGGCTCAGAAGGGCCAAAAGTCTTTCATCTATAACTCTTTAATGATCAATATTTTGTTATATATTACTGAAGCAAAAATGTTCATCTTAACACTCTGCAACTATATATAATAAAATTTTGATCATATGTTACGTAATAAGGGGCCATAAGGGGCCAGAATGCTAAATCTTTGACACATTATATCTCGAAAAGGGGAAATATTTTGATAAGCAATATTGAACAAAAGATGTTCAGGATAATGTTCTAAACAATATACACCCTTTTTATTTTTGCAAGACATCCCCATTAAGGACTTGGAGGGCTGGCCCCTAAATATTGTTATTCTATATATCTCTTAAACTAAAGGAAATTTCTGAATAGTTGTTGAACAAAAAGTCTTCAAAATCACAAGACCTTTCATTTGATGTCATGAAAAAGGGGCTAACCCCTCAAATTAGGGGCTCAGAAGGGCCAAAAGTCTTTCATCTATAACTCTTTAATGATCAATATTTTGTTATATATTACTGAAGCAAAAATGTTCATCTTAACACTCTGCAACTATATATTATAAAATTTTGATCATATGTTACGTAATAAGGGGCCATAAGGGGCCAGAATGCTAAATCTTTGACACATTATATCTCGAAAAGGGGAAATATTTTGATAAGCAATATTGAACAAAAGATGTTCAGAATAATGTTCTAAACAATATACACCCTTTTATTTTTTGCAAGACATCCCCATTAAGGACTTGGAGGGCTGGCCCCTAAATATTGTTATTCTATATATCTCTTAAACTAAAGGAAATTTCTGAATAGTTGTTGAACAAAAAGTCTTCAAAATTACAAGACCTTTCATTTGATATCATGAAAAAGGGGCTAACCCCTCAAATTAGGGGCTCAGAAGGGCCAAAAGTCTTTCATCTATAACTCTTTAATGATCAATATTTTGTTATAAATTACTGAAGCAAAAATGTTCATCTTAACATTCTGCAACTATATATTATAAAATTTTGATCATTTGTTACGTAATAAGGGGCCATAAGGGGCCAGAATGCTAAATCTTTGACACATTATATCTCGAAAAGGGGAAATATTTTGATAAGCAATATTGAACAAAAGATGTTCAGAATAATGTTCTAAACAATATACACCCTTTTATTTTTTGCAAGACATCCCCATTAAGGACTTGGAGGGCTGGCCCCTAAATATTGTTATTCTATATATCTCTTAAACTAAAGGAAATTTCTGAATAGTTGTTAAACAAAAAGTCTTCAAAATCACAAGACCTTTCATTTGATATCATGAAAAAGGGACTAACCCCTCAAATTAGGGGCTCAGAAGGGCCAAAAGTCTTTCATCTATAACTCTTTAATGATCAATATTTTGTTATAAATTACTGAAGCAAAAATGTTCATCTTAACATTCTGCAACTATATATTATAAAATTTTGATCATTTGTTACGTAATATGGGGCCATAAGGGGCCAGAATGCTTAATCTTTGACACATTATATCTCGAAAAGGGGAAATATTTTGATAAGCAATATTGAACAAAAGATGTTCAGAATAATGTTCTAAACAATATACACCCTTTTTATTTTTGCAAGACATCCCCATTAAGGACTTGGAGGGCTGGCCCCTAAATATTGTTATTCTATATAACTCTTAAACGAAAGGAAATTTCTGAATAGTTGTTGAACAAAAAAACTTCAAAATCACAAGACCTTTCATTTGATATCAAGAAAAAGGGGCTGACCCCTCAAATTAGGGGCTCAGAAGGGCCAAAAGTCTTTCATCTATAACTTTTTAATGATCAATATTTTGTTATATATTACTGAAGCAAAAATGTTCATCTTAACATTCTGCAACTATATATTATAAAATTTTGATCGTATGTTACGTAATAAGGGGCCATAAGGGGCCAGAATGCTAAATCTTTGACACTTGATATCTCAAAAAGGGAAATTATTTTGATTAGCAATATTGAACAAAAGATGTTCAGAATAATGTTCTAAACAATGTACACCCTTTTTATTTTTGCAAGACATCCCCATTAAGGACTTGGAGGGCTGGCCCCTAAATATTGTTATTCTATATATCTCTTAAACTAAAGGAAATTTCTGAAAATCACAAGACCTTTCATTTGATATCAAGAAAAAAGGGTTGATCCCTCAAATTAGGGCCCAGAAGGGCCAAAAGTCTTTCATTTATAACTTTTAAATAATCAATATTTTGTTATAAATTCCTGAAGGAAAAATGTTCATCTTAACATTCGTTAAATATATATTATAAAACTTTGATCATGTGTTCAAAATAATGGGCCATAAAGGGCCAGAATGCCAAATCTTTGACACCTCGAACAAGGGGAAATATTTTGATCAGTAATATTGAACAAAAGATGCTCAGAATAATGTTATAAACAATATGCATCCTTTCACTTTTTATAGACGAATATCTCAGTCAAGATCTTGACTTATCTCATCCAAAATCAGACGGAAGACCCACTCGTTGCTCGCAACGAGAACCATCTAGTTATTATTATTATTCTTTTTTTTTCTTTACAATTTTTGTGCAGAAGATTTCTCGGAGTTGGCTCGATCGATTTACTTGAAAATTTCAGGGAAGATGTATCTTTGTCTGAACCTTATACGTTTTTCTCATTTTTTTGAAATTCACTTCCGGTCGGAAGTTATCGCCCTTTAATCAAAATTCAGAGGACCTCCTTGTCTGCAATGGAACTCAAAAACGATTAAAGCTAGAGTGCTGAAATTTTCAGCGATGATAGAGGATATGTTGCCATTGATCACCTGGGTTTTCAAATTTTCCGGAAGTGTTTAGTATGGAAGCTCGGTAGGGGTCGAAATTTAGGACACGAATCATGAGTGAATTTTAGAGACATTTCCTACGATAACTTTTTAACTATAAGTATTTTGTTAAAACATATTGAACAGAATTTGTGTAGAATTACAAGATCTTTTATATGATATCAAAGAAAAAGGGCTGACTCATCATATTAGGGGCCGAGAAGGGCCGAAAGTCTTTAATCAATAACTCTTTAACGATCAATATTTTGTAATGCATTACTGAAGCAAAAATGTTTATCTCAACTATTTACAACTATATATTATGATATTCACATCATTTGTTATATAATTAGGGGCCATAAGGGGCCAGAATGCTAAATCTTTGACGCTTTATATCTCAAAAGTGGGAAATATTTTGATAAGCAATATTGAACAAAAGATGTCCAAAATAATGTTCTAAACCAGATGCAACCTTTCATTTTTTGCTAAACGTCCCCATTAAGGAGTTGAAGGGCCGGCCCCTAAATACTTCTTTTGCAAATATCTCAGAAACGAAAAAGAATTTCTGAGTAGTTGTTGAACAAAAAGTGTTCAAAATCATGAGAGCTTTAAAGTGATATGAAGAAAAAGGGGCTGGGCCCTCAAATTAGGGGCTGAGAAGGGCCGAAAATCTTCAATCAATAACTCTTTAACGATCAATATTTTGTAATGCATTACTGAAGCAAAAATGTTTATCCCAACTATTTACAACTATATATTATGATAATCACATCATATGTTACATAATTAGGGGCCATAAGGGGCCAGAATGCTAAATCTTTGACGCTTAATATCTCAAAAGTGGGAAATATTTTGATAAGCAATATTGAACAAAAGATGTTCAAAATAATGTTCTAAACAATATTTAACCTTTTGATTTTTGCTAAACTTCCCCATTAAGGAGTTGAAGGGCCGGCCCCTAAATACATCTTTTGCATATAGCTCGGAAACGAAAAAGAATTTCTGAATAGTTGTTGAACAAAAAGTGTTCAAAATGATGATAGCTTTAAAGTGATATGAAGAAAAAGGGGCTGGCCTCTCAAAATAGGGGCTGAGAGGGACCGAAAGTCTTTGAACAATAACTCTTTAACGAACAATATTTTGTAATGCATTACTGAAGCAAAAATGTTCATCTCAACAAATTACAACTATATATTATGATATTCACATCATATGTTACATAATTAGGGGCCATAAGGGGCCAGAGTGCTAAATCTTTGACGCTTTATATCTCAAAAGTGGGAAATATTTTGATAAGCAATATTGAACAAAAGATGTCCAAAATAATGTTCTAAACAAGATGCAACCTTTCATTTTTTGCTAAACGTCACCATTTAGGAGTTGAAGGGCCGGCCCCTAAATACTTCTTTTGCAAATATCTTAGAAACGAAAAAGAATTTCTGAGTAGTTGTTGAACAAAAAGTGTTCAAAATCATGAGAGCTTTAAAGTGATATGAAGAAAAAGGGGCTGGCCCCTCAAAATAGGGGCTGAGAGGCCGAAAGTCTTTGAACAATAACTCTTTAACGATCAATATTTTGAAATGCATTACTGAAGCAAAAATGTTTATCTCAACAATTCACAACTATATATTATGATATTCACATCATATGTTACATAATTAGGGGCCACAAGGGGCCAGAGTGCTAAATCTTTGACGCTTTATATCTCAAAAGTGGGAAATATTTTGATAAGCAATATTGAACAAAAGATGTTCAAAATAATGTTCTAAACAATATTTAACCTTTTGATTTTTGCTAAACTTCCCCATTAAGGAGTTGAAGGGCTGGCCCCTAAATACATCTTTTGCATATAGCTCGGAAACGAAAAAGAATTTCTGAATAGTTGTTGAACAAAAAGTGTTCAAAATGATGATAGCTTTAAAGTGATATGAAGAAAAAGGGGCTGGCCCCTCAAAATAGGGGCTGAGGGGGGCCGAAAGTCTTTGAACAATAACTCTTTAACGATCAATATTTTGTAATGCATTACTGAAGCAAAAATGTTCATCTCAACAAATTACAACTATATATTATGATATTCACATCATATGTTATATAATTAGGGGCCATAAGGGGCCAGAGTGCTAAATCTTTGACGCTTTATATCTCAAAAGTGGGAAATATTTTGATAAGCAATATTGAACAAAAGATGTCCAAAATAATGTTCTAAACCAGATGCAACCTTTCATTTTTTGCTAAACGTCACCATTTAGGAGTTGAAGGGCCGGCCCCTAAATACTTCCTTTGCAAATATCTTAGAAACGAAAAAAGAACTCTGAGTAGTTGTTGAACAAAAAGTATTCAAAATCATGAGAGCTTTAAAGTGATATGAAGAAAAAGGGGCTGGCCCCTCAAAATAGGGGCTGAGAGGCCGAAAGTCTTTGAACAATAACTCTTTAACGATCAATATTTTGAAATGCATTACTGAAGCAAAAATGTTTATCTCAACAATTCACAACTATATATTATGATATTCACATCATATGTTACATAATTAGGGGCCACAAGGGGCCAGAGTGCTAAATCTTTGACGCTTTATATCTCAAAAGTGGGAAATATTTTGATAAGCAATATTGAACAAAAGTTATTCAAAATAATGTTCTAAACAATATGCAACCTTTTGATTTTTGCTAAACTTCCCCATTAAGGAGTTGAAGGGCCGGCCCCTAAATATATCCTTCGGATATATCTCGGAAACGAAAAAGAATTTTTGAATAATTCTTGAACAAAAAGTGTTCAAAAGCATGAGAGCTTTAAGGTGATATCAAGGAAAAGGGTCTGACCCATTAAATAAGGGGCTGAGAGGGGCCGAAAGTATACAATCAATAACTCTTTAATGATCAATATTTTGTAATATATTACTGAAGCGAAATAGTACATCTTCACACACTTTATCTAAATAACATGATGTTGATATCATATATTACGCAGTAAGGGGTCTTTAGGGGGCCAGATTGCATAATCTATGGCGCAATATATCTCGAAAAGGAAGAATATTTTGATAAACAGTATTGAAGAAAAGACGTTCAAAATAATATTGTGAACAATATGCAGTCTTTCAATTTTTACTAGACGTCCCCATTTAGGACTTGTAGGGCCGGGCTTTAATATTTCTTTTGCATATATCCCGAAAAAAAAACAATTTCTGACTAGTTGTTGAACAAAAAGTGTTCAAAATCATAAGAGCTTTCAAATGATATCAAGAAAAAGGGACTGACCTCTCACATTAGGGGCCAAGAAGGGGCAAAAGTCTTTAATCTATATTCCTTTAATGATCAATATTTTGTAAAACATTATTAAAGCAAAATTGTTCGTCTTAACAATTTACTTATATCATTATATTTGAACGAAAATCTCAGTCAAATTCTTATCTCATCTTATCAAAAATCGGACGGAAGACCCACTCGTTGCTCGCAACGAGATCTCATCTAGTTATTAAGGTCTTTCGTCTCCAACGGAAGACCTTATTGTTTTCGTTCGGTTTCATTTTCCCTATTATTATTATTATTATTATTCTTACCGATTTTGTGCACGCGAGTTCTCGAAAACGTCTTGGCCGATTTTCATGAAATTTTCAGATCTGATAGGTATTGATCTGAACCTTATTGGAAATTTTTTTCGTTGATGACGTCTTTTTCTATCTTGAGATATTTAGGATTTTCTGATTTTTAGAGGGTCGGCTTGTCCTGGAAACTCCTCCGAAACGACTTAAGATATTGATTCAAGATTTTCAGTGAAGGTAGGGGAAGGTTTGTAGATTTGCAGGCAGGTGTCCAAATCTCTCTAGCGCAAAAGGCGCCGAAGCTCGGGAGGGCTCAAAAAATGTCTCAGAAACATCTCACAAAATTTTACACCTTTTCTTTCATATCTTCATACCTGTTAAGAATTTGTTAAAACATATTAGAAAAGTTGTGCAGAATGACACGACCTTTCATTTGATATCAAGAAAAAGGGACTGACCCCTCATATTAGGGGCTCAGAGGGGCCAAAAGTCTTTCATCTATAATTCTTTAACGATCAATAATTTGTAATACATTATTGAAGCAAAGATGCTTATCATAACGATTTACAACAATATATGATAAGATTCTGATCATTTGTTACGTAATAAGGGGTCACAAGGGGACAGAATGCTAAATCTTTGACGCTTTATATCTCGAAAAGGAAGAATATTTTGATAAGCAATACTGAACAAAAGATGGTCAGAATAATGTTCTAATCAACATGCACTCTTTCAATTTTTGTCAGACGGCCCCATTAAGGACCTGAAGGGGTGGCCCCTAAATATTTCCATTCAGCATATCTCCACAACGAAAAGAAATCTCTGAATAGTTGTTGAACAAAAAGTCTTCAAAATCACAAGACCTTTCATTTGATATCAAGAAAAAGGGGCTGACCCTTCAAATTAGGGGCTGAAAGGGGCCAAAAGTCTTTCATCTATAACTCTTTAATCATCAATAATTTGTAATACATTATTGAAGCAAAGATGTTTATCTTAACAATTTACAACAATATATGATAAGATTCTGATCATATGTTACGTAATAAGGGGTCACAAGGGGCCAGAATACTAAATCTTTGACGCTTTATATCTCGAAAAGGAAGAATATTTTGATAAGCAATACTGAACAAAAGATGGTCAGAATAATGTTCTAATCAACATGCACTCTTTCAATTTTTGTCAGACGGCCCCATTAAGGACCTGAAGGGGTGGCCCCTAAATATTTCCATTCAGCATATCTCCACAACGAAAAGAAATCTCTGAATAGTTGTTGAACAAAAAGTCTTCAAAATCACAAGACCTTTCATTTGATATCAAAAAAAAGGGGTTGACCCCTCAAATTAGGGGTTCAGAGGGGCCAAAAGCAATTCATCGATAGCTCTTTGATAATGTATATAAATCAAAGGATTGAAATCTAATTAGGGAAGTCTATATATATTATTATCTTTTAACAAAGATCATAGTCAAAATCATATCTCATCTTATCGAAAAATCGGACGGAAGACCTACTCGTTGCTCGCAACGAGATCTCATCTAGTTATTATTAAGGTCTTCCGTCTTCACGGAAGACCTAATAGTGATTCTACTGTTTCTTATTATTATTATTATTATTTTTTTCCCCAAAATTTTGTGCAGGCGATTTCTCAAAAACTATTCAGTGGTTTTAAATGAAACTTTCAGGAATTATGCGTCGTCAAATGAACTTTGTTCATCAGAAGGAAAATTTGGAAAACTTGCTTCTGGTGCCAAGTTATTGACAGTTTTCTGATTTTAAAATGAAATTTTGTCCCCCCTTTTTTTCAAAAATGGTTTAAGATATGAACTGGAGACTTGTTAGAGATGATAGGTTATGTCTTCTAGATGAGGGGAATCACCTTTTTGTGCGTCGTCAATACTTCCGGTCGTTACCGGATGCGAATTTAAAAAAGTCGTATTTTTAAACTTTTTTGTTTTTCTATATTTTTCTTTTATTTTAATAAGGTTAATAGAGACTCTTCTGAAAATTCTTTATATATAATTTATTTTAGAATTGATCAATCCAAACTCTAGATATTCGCATTTCTAAATTTGAAGCGGGTCCAAAATGGCGGCTGTCTCTGTAAACTCCGATAAGTAGGTCAGAATTTACGGAGTCAGCCGAGCGTTTGTTTGAATGAAAGTACCATAAGGATCAAAGAAATGTGAAGGAAATGTTGGATTGTCACATCACAATAACGTTGCAATTCTGTTTCGCAATAGAGTTTTAATCCGGGGTTTCCTCAAACGTCTACTATAATTTTTCTTGTCTGTATCTCAAAGTAGAAAAACGACATGACTACAAGTGGAAATACGATAACTACAACCTTTTGTTTTACACCATGGAAAAACTGATCCTAAACCATGGTTATAAGTAAAAGCTTTTGAAGAAACTTGCCTGACTAAAGCAATCAATATATAGTAATTATTACGTGGCCATTGTTTTTTCCCCATGCAGGCTTGTGTCATATTAAATGAACAGAAAAGACAGGAATAAGAAAACCATTTTTTTAAAGATTGTTTAATGAAAATGATTAAAATATTTTTTTTCTAAAAGATGTTGTTATTGAACATAAATGGTATCAGATTCCTTGACCGTCGCAGACGAGACATGTTTTTGGGCGAAACATTCTAGTCTTCCCATGAATGTGTAACTAATCGGGATAGTCCACTTTGGGGGTAAACAGGAAAATAAAACTTGTAGAAAATCTTACCTAAATCACTGCTTCAGTGTTACTTATCCATACGATATATAATAAGTACAATATGATAAATATACTTTCTCAAGCTCGATATTCAGGTTATAAGAACATACATTTTGATATTTCATTGAAACCATCACCATTCAATAGAAAATACATTCCGAAGGAAATGCGCGAATATTTAACCGTGACGTTTGGCGCGAAATAATGTATCGTGACCAACCTTTCGTAGTAGACAAATGGTCTGATGCAGAAGTATATAGAAGTGCAGAAAAAGATTACATGGACATGCCTGTATATGGAATTACATGAAATAAAAAGTTGAATACATAAAGAATAAAAGAAAGTAAACAGTATCATCAGAGAATGGCTAAAGATATGAATATGAAACTTGCTGAGGTGATAGAGCATCAAATGTAGATATGGTGATTGACCATTATTTTTCGTCGTTCCTACTTCCGGTCGCAAACGGAAGTGAATTCAAAAATGTTAAATTTGCAACTTTTTGTTTTTCAATATTTTTCTTTGGGATTTACAGGGTAAATAGAGAGTCTTCTGGGAGTTTTATGCATATTTTCATCTTTTTGATTGAAAACGTTTGCAGAGATTTTTATAAAATTCACTTCCGGTCGAGTGTTTACCTGTCCTCAAAATTAGAATTTGTTCTAACAATATTGCTCGGCAACAGTAAACGACTGAAGTCTGAAACTTTCAGGTCTGATAGTCAGTCATCAGTTTATTTGAATCGTGAGAAAATCTTGTATCGCCGTTACTTCCGGTCGTGACAGGAAGTGATGCAAAAAAGTGAATGGTTAATGGTTTGCTTTCTTGGATTTTCACGCTGAATTTCTTTTATCACTTTTTCAGCGTGAATTTTTGTTTTTATTTTCAGAATCGGACGGAAGACCTCTCATTGCTCGCAATGAGTTTCTAGTTATTATTATTATTCTTACCGATTTTGTGCACGCGAGTTCTCGGTAACGTCTTGGCCGATTTTCATAAATCTTTCAGATCTGATAGGTATTGATCTGAACCTTATTGGACATTTTTTCCGTAGATGACGTCACTTTTTATCTCGAGATATTAAGGATTTTCTGATTTTCAGAGGGTCGGCTTGTCCTGGGAACTCCTCCGAAATGACTTAAGATATTGAGACAAGATTTTCAGTGAAGGTAGGGGAAGGTTTGTAGATTTGCAGGCAGGTGTCCAAATCTCTCTAGCTCAAAAGGCGCCGAAGCTCGGTAGGGCTCAAAAAATGTCTCAGAAACATCTCACAAAATTTTACACCTTTTCTTTCATATCTTCATACATGTTAATATTTTGTTTAAACATAGAGAAGAAAAGTTGTGCAGAATGATACGACCTTTCATTTGATATCAAGAAAAAGGGGCTGACCCTTCAAATTAGGGGCTGAGAAGGGCCAAAAGTCTTTCATCTATAACTCTTTAATCATCAATAATTTGTAATACATTACTGAAGCAAAGATGTTTATCTTAACAATTTACAACAATATATGATAAGATTCTGATCATATGTTACGTAATAAGGGGTCACAAGGGGCCAGAATGCTAAATCTTTGACGCTTTATATCTCGAAAAGGAAGAATATTTTGAAAAGCAATACTGAACAAAAGATGGTCAGAATAATGTTCTAATCAACATGCACTCTTTCAATTTTTGTCAGACGGCCCCATTAAGGACCTGAAGGGGTGGCCCCTAAATATTTCCATTCAGCATATCTCCACAACGAAAAGAAATCTCTGAATAGTTGTTGAACAAAAAGTCTTCAAAATCACAAGACCTTTCATTTGATATCAAGAAAAAGGGGCTGACCCTTCAAATTAGGGGCTGAAAGGGGCCAAAAGTCTTTCATCTATAACTCTTTAATCATCAATAATTTGTAATACATTACTGAAGCAAAGATGTTTATCTTAACGATTTACAACAATATATGATAAGATTCTGATCATATGTTACGTAATAAGGGGTCACAAGGGGCCAGAATGCTAAATCTTTGACGCTTTATATCTCGAAAAGGAAGAATATTTTGATAAGCAATACTGAACAAAAGATGGTCAGAATAATGTTCTAATCAACATGCACTCTTTCAATTTTTGTCAGACGGCCCCATTAAGGACCTGAAGGGGTGGCCCCTAAATATTTCCATTCAGCATATCTCCACAACAAAAAGAAATCTCTGAATAGTTGTTGAACAAAAAGTCTTCAAAATCACAAGACCTTTCATTTGATATCAAGAAAAAGGGGCTGACCCTTCAAATTAGGGGCTGAAAGGGGCCAAAAGTCTTTCATCTATAACTCTTTAATCATCAATAATTTGTAATACATTATTGAAGCAAAGATGTTTATCTTAACGATTTACAACAATATATGATAAGATTCTGATCATATGTTACGTAATAAGGGGTCACAAGGGGCCAGAATACTAAATCTTTGACGCTTTATATCTCGAAAAGGAAGAATATTTTGATAAGCAATACTGAACAAAAGATGGTCAGAATAATGTTCTAATCAACATGCACTCTTTCAATTTTTGTCAGACGGCCCCATTAAGGACCTGAAGGGGTGGCCCCTAAATATTTCCATTCAGCATATCTCCACAACGAAAAGAAATCTCTGAATAGTTGTTGAACAAAAAGTCTTCAAAATCACAAGACCTTTCATTTGATATCAAGAAAAAGGGGCTGACCCCTCAAATTAGGGGCTGAGAGGGGCCAAAAGTCTTTCATCTATAACTCTTTAATCATCAATAATTTGTAATACATTACTGAAGCAAAGATGCTTATCTTAACGATTTACGACAATATATAATAAGATTCTGATCATATGTTACGTAATAAGGGGTCACAAGGGGCCAGAATACTAAATCTTTGACGCTTTATATCTCGAAAAGGGGGAATATTTTGATAAGCAATACTGAACAAAAGATGGTCAGAATAATGTTCTAAACAATATGCTTCCTTTCATTTTTTTGTCAAACGGCCCGATTAAGGACTTAGAGGGGTGGCCCCTAAATATTTCCATTCAGCATATCTCCACAACGAAAGGAATCCATTTCTTGAACAAATCGTTTTCAAAATCACAACACCTTTCAATTGATATCAAGAAAAAGGGGCGTACTCCTTAAACTAGGGGCTCAGAGGGGCCAAAAGCAGGTCATCTATAGCTCTTTGATAATGGTATATAAATCAAAAGAATAAAATCTAATTAGGGAAGTCTATATATTATTATCTTTTAACAAAGATCATAATCAAAATCATATCTCATCTTATTGAGAAATCGGACGGAAGACCTACTCGTTGCTCGCAACGAGATCTCATCTAGTTATTATTATTATTATTCTTACCGATTTTGTGCACGCAAGTTCTCGGTAACGTCTTGGCCGATTTTCAAGAAACTTTTAGATCTGATAGGTATTGATCTGAACCTTATTGGAAATGTTTTTCGTTGATGACGTCACTTTCCATCTCGAGATATTTAGGATTTTCTGATTTTCAGAGGGTCGGCTTGTCCTGGAAACTCCTCCGAAACCACTAAAGATATTGAGTCAAGATTTTCAATGAAGGTAGGGGAAGGTTTGTAGATTTGCAGGCAGGTGTCCAAATCTCTCTAGCGCAAAAAGCGTCGAAGCTCGGTAGGGCTCAAAAAATGTCTCAGAAACATCTCACAAAATTTTACACCTTTTCTTTCATATCTTCATACATGTTAAGAATTTGTTAAAACATATTGAAGAAAAGTTGTGCAAAATAATACAACCTTTCATTTGATATCAAGGAAAAGGGGCTGACCCCTCAAATTAGGGGCTCAGAGGGGGCCAAAAGTCTTTCATCTATAACTCTTTAACCATCACTAATTTGTAATACATTACTGAAGCAAAGATATTTATCTTAATGATTTACAACAATATATGATAAGATTCTGTTCATATGTTACGTAATAAGGGGTCACAAGGGGCCAGAATGCTAAATCTTTGATGCTTTATATCTCGAAAAGGGAAAATATTTTGATAAGCAATACTGAACAAAAGATGGTCAGAATAATGTTTTAAACAATATGCACCCTTTCAATTTTTGTCAAACGGCCCCATTTAGGACTTGGAGGGGTGGCCCCTAAATATTTCCATTCAGTATATCTCCACAGCGAAAAAGAAATCTCTGAAAAGTTGTTGAACAAAAAGTCTTTAAAATCACAAGACCTTTCATTTGATATCAAGAAGAAGGGGCTGACCCCTCAAATTAGGGGCTCAGAGGGGCCAAAAGTCTTTCATCGTTAACTCTTTAACGATCAATAATTTGTAATACATTACTGAAGCAAAGATGCTTATCTTAACGATTTACAACAATATATGATAAAATTCCGATTATATATTACGTAATAAGGGGTCAAAAGGGGCCACAATGCTAAATCTTTGATGCTTTATATCTCGAAAAGGAAGAATATTTTGATAAGCAATACTGAAAAAAAGATGGTCAGAATAATGTTCTAAACAATATGCACCCTTTCAATTTTTGTCAAACGGCCCCATTAAGGACTTGGACGGGTGGCCCCTAGATATTTCCATTCAGTATATCTCCACAATGAAAAGAAATCTCTGAATAGTTGTTGAACAAAAAGTATTCAAAATCACAAGACCTTTCATTTGATATCAAGAAGAAGGGGCTAACCCCTCAAATTAGGGGCTGAGAGGGGCCAAAAGTCTTTCATCTATAACTCTTTAACCATCAATAATTTGTAATACATTACTGAAGCAAAGATGCTTATCTTAACGATTTACAACAATATATGATAAAATTACGATCATATGTTACGTAATAAGGGGTCAAAAGGGGCCAGAATGCTAAATCTTTGATGCTTTATATCTCGAAAAGGAAGAATATTTTGATAAGCAATACTGAAAAAAAGATGGTCAGAATAATGTTCTAAACAATATGCACCCTTTCAATTTTTGTCAAACGGCCCCATTAAGGACTTGGAGGGGTGGCCCCTAAATATTTCCATTCAGTATATCTCCACAGCGAAAAGAAATCTCTGAATAGTTGTTGAACAAAAAGTCTTCAAAATCACAAGACCTATTATTTGATATCGAGAAAAAGGGGCTGACCCCTCAAATTAGGGGCTGAGAGGGGCCAAAGTATTTCATCTTTAACTCTTTAACGATCAATAATTTTTAATACATTACTGAAGCAAAGATGTTTATGTTAACGATTTACAACAATATATGATAAGATTCTGATCATATGTTACGTAATAAGGGTCACAAGGGGCCAGAATGCTAAATTTTTGATGCTTGATATCTCGAAAAGGGAGAATATTTTGATAAGCAATACTGAACAAAAGATGGTCAGAATAATGTTCTAAACAATATGCACCCTTTCAATTTTTGTCAAACGGCCCCATTAAGGACCTGGGGAGGTGGCCCCTAGATATTTCCATTCAGCATATCTCCACAACGAAAGGATTTTTCTGAATAGTTGTCGAACAAAAAGTCTTCAAAATCACAAGACCTCTCAATTGATATGAAGAAAAAGGGGCTGACCCCTCAAACTAGCTGCTCAGAGGGGCCAAAAGCATGTCATTTATAGCTTTTTGATCATGTTATATAAATCAAAAGAAGGAAATCTAAATAGGGAAGTCTATATATTATTATCTTTTAACAAAGATCATAGTCAAAATCATATCTCATCTTATCGAAAAATAGGACGGAAGACCTACTCGTTGCTCGCAACGAGATCTCATCTAGTTATTATTAGGGTCTTCCGTCTTCTGCGGAAGACCCTTCTATTATTCTATTGTTGATTTTTCACTTTTCTTTTTATTATTAGGGTCTTTCGTCTTCTGCGGAAGACCCTTCTATTATTCTATTGTTGATTTTTCACTTTTCTTTTTATTATATGGGTCTTCCGTCTTCAGCGGAAGACCCTTCTATTATTCTTCGGTTTCTTTTTTACCTTTATTATTATTCTTTTTTCTTCTTACAAAATTTGTGCAGACGATTTCTCGGAGATGGCTCGTTCGATTTCATTCAAATTTACATGGTAGATGCGTTGACATCTGAAGTTAATTCCGGAAATTTCGTTAAGTGATATTTACTTCCGGTCGGAAGTTATCGCCCTTTTATCAAAATTTAGAGGACATCCTTGTCTGCGATAGAACTCAAAAACGGCTTAAGCTAGAGCGCTGAAATTTTCAGTGATGATAGAGGACATGTTGCCATTTTGCACCTGGGTTTGGATATTTTCCGGAAGTGCCTAGTATGGAAGCTCGGTAGGGATCGAAATTTAGGACACGAATCATGAGTGAATTTTTGAGACATTTTGTGTCATATCTTTTAAAGTATAATTAATTTGTAAAAACATATTGAACAAAATTTGTGCAGAATGACAGGATCTGTAACATGATATCAAGAAAAAAGCGCTGACTTATCACATTAGGGGCCGATAGGGGCCAAAAGTCTGAAATCGATAACTCTTAAACAAGCATTATTTTGGTATACATTACTGAAGCAAAAATATTTATCTTAACAATTTACAATTATATATTATGATTTTTACCTCGTATGGCACATAATTAGGGGCCACAAGGGGCCAGAATGCTAAATCTTTGACGCTTTATATCTCGAAAAGGGGAAACATTTTGAAAAGCAATATTGAACAAAAGTTGTTTAGAATGATGGTCATAACAATGTGCACCCTTTGAATTTTTCCTAAACAGTCCCTATAAGGACTTAAAGGGACGGCCCCTAAATATTTCAAGTCCACATATCTCGAAAACGAAACGAAACTTCTGAATAGTTGTCGAACAAAAAGTCTTGAGAATTACAAGACCTTTCATGTGATATCAAGAAAAAGGGGCTGACCCCTCAAATTAGGGGCTCAGAGGGGCCAAATGTCTTTCATCTATAACTCCTTAACGTTAAATATTTTGATGTTAATTATTGAAGCAAAAATGTTCATCTTCACAATCTGCAACTATATATCTGAAAGTTTTCTTCAAATATTACGTAATTAGGGACCATAAGGGGCCAGAATGCTTAATCTTTGATGCTTTATATCTCGAAAGAAGGGAATATTTTGAAAAGCAATATTGAACAAAAGTTGTTTAGAATGATGTTCTCAACAATGTGCATCCTTTGAATTTTTCCTAAACAGCCCCTATAAGGACTTTAAGGGACGGCCCCTAAATATTTCAAGTCCACATATCTCGAAAACGAAACGAAACTTCTGAATAGTTGTTGAACAAAAAGTCTTGAGAATTACAAGACCTTTCATGTAATTTTAAGAGAAAGGAGCTGACCCCTCAAATTAGGGGCTCAGAGGGGCCAAAAGTCTTTTATCTATAACCCTTTTACAGTAATGTTCATCTTCATGATCTACTACTGTAAATATTTTAAAATCTACATCAAACATTGCGTTTTTAGGTGTCATAATGATCAAAATTTTGTTAAACATAATTGAAGCAAATTGTACGTTTTCACTATTTATATATTTATGAACGAAAATCTCAGTCAAATTCGTATCTCATCTTATCAAAAATCGGACGGAAGACCCACTCGTTGCTCGCAACGAGATCGCATCTAGTTATTATTCTTTTTTTTTTCCTTACCGATTTTGTGCAGAAGATTTCTCGGAGATCTCTCAATCGATTTGCTTCAAATTTTCAGGGTTAATGCGTTGCTATCTGAAGTTTATAAAGCCGCTTCAGTTTTTGAAAAATCACTTCCGGTCAGAAGTTATCGCCCTTTGATCGATTTTTACATAGACCTTGTGTCTGCACAAAAACTCAAGAACGACAAATGCTAGA
Organism: Saccostrea echinata; assembly: GCF_033153115.1. Taxonomy (NCBI): domain Eukaryota; kingdom Metazoa; phylum Mollusca; class Bivalvia; order Ostreida; family Ostreidae; genus Saccostrea; species Saccostrea echinata. The sequence goes on from NW_026889761.1 coordinate 1,126,867, forward strand.
GTGTTGAAACTTGCAGTGGTGATAGAGGACATATTCTAGATGTGCACCTTGGTTTTCAAATTTTCCGGAAGTGCGAAGTATGGAAGCTCGGTAGGGGTCGAAATTTAGGACGTGATTTATGAGTGAATTTTAGAGACATTTCTTATAATAACATTTTATATAGAAGTATTTTGTTATAACATATTGAACAAAAAGTCTTCAAAATTACAAGATCTTTCATTTGATATCAGGAAAAAGGGGCTGACCCCTCAAATTAGGGGCTCAGAAGGGCCAAAAGTCTTTCATCTATAACTCTTTAATGATGAATATTTTGTTATAAATTATTGAAGCAAAAATGTTCATCTTAACACTCTGCAACTATATATTATAAAATTTTGATCATATGTTATGTAATAAGGGGCCATAAGGGGCCAGAATGCTAAATCTTTGACACATTATATCTCGAAAAGGGGAAATATTTTGATAAGCAATATTGAACAAAAGATGTTCAGAATATTGTTCTAAACAATATACACCCTTTAAGTTTTTGCAAGACATCCCCATTAAGGAGTTGGAGGGCTGGCCCCTAAATATTGTTGTTCTAAATATCTCTTAAACGAAAGGAAATTTCTGAATAGTTGTTGAACAAAAAGTCTTCAAAATCACAAGACCTTTCATTTGATATCAAGAAAAAGGGACTGACCCCTCAAATTAGGGGCTCAGAAGGGCAAAAAGTCTTTCATCTATAACTCTTTAATTATGAATATTTTGTTATAAATTATTGAAGCAAAAATGTTCATCTTAACACTCTGCAACTATATATTATAAAATTTTGATCATATATTACGTAATAAGGGGCCATAAGGGGCCAGAATGCTAAATCTTTGACACATTATATCTCGAAAAGGGGAAATATTTTGATAAACAATATTGAACAAAAGATGTTCAGAATATTGTTCTAAACAATATACACCCTTTAAGTTTTTGCAAGACATCCCCATTAAGGACTTGGAGGGCTGGCCCCAAAATATTGTTATTCTATATATCTCTTAAAGGAAAGGAAATTTCTGAATAGTTGTTGAACAAAAAGTCTTCAAAATCACAAGACCTTTTATTTGATATCAAGAAAAAGGGGCTGACCCCTCAAATTAGGGGCTCAGAAGGGCCAAAAGTCTTTCATCTATAATTCTTTAATGATGAATATTTTGTTATAAATTATTGAAGCAAAAATGTTCATCTTAACACTCTGCAACTATATATTATAAGATTTTGATCATATGTTACGTAATAAGGGGCCAGAATGCTAAATCTTTGACACCTCGAACAAGGGGAAATATTTTGATAAGCAATGTTGAACAAAAGAAGCTCAGAATAATGTTTTAAACAATATGCATCCTTTCACTTTTTACAGACGAATATCTCAGTCAAGATCTTGACTAATCTTATCCAAAATCAGACGGAAGACCCACTCGTTGCTCGCAACGAGAACCATCTAGTTATTATTCTTTTTTCTTCTTATTTCTTCTCCGGTACTTTTTTGTCCGCGAGTGTTCTCGGAAACTGCTCAACCAATTGAGTTAAAACCTTTTTAGGGTTAATAGGCATGTTATGTAGATTTGCGGAACAAAGGTCATTTTGCGCGCACGTGCATGCACGTGCGTGCGCGTGCAATGGGTAAAATGACCAATATACTTGATATAGCTGTAATTTATATATTTTTTGGTGAAATGCTTTGATACTCAGAATATAAGGATATATTAAAAGTGTGAACAAGATGACATGGTCAACACGCACATGCATGCGCGTGCGCGCACGCGCAAAGCGTAAAAAGACCAATTTACTTGATAATATCGTAACTTTTATACTTTTTGATGAAATGCTTTGATACTCAAAATATTTATATATATAGAAAGAGTAGACAAGATGACATGGTCATCATGCACATGCATGCATATGCATGCACGTGCGCGCGCGTGCAATGTGTTAAATGACTAATATAATTAATATAGCCGTAATTTTTATATTTTTTGATGAAAAGCTTTGATATTAAGAATATATATATATATATTAAAAGTGTAGACAAGATGATTTGGCCATGATGCACATGCATGCACATGCGCGCGCGTGCAATGTGTTAAATGACCAATATACTTAATATAGCCGTAACTTTTATATTTTTTGATGAAAAGCTTTGATACTATGAATTAACAGACATATTATAAGTGTACACAAAATGGCATGGTCATTATGAACATGCATGCATGTGCGCGTGCGCGCAATGCTAAGATGACCAATATGCTTGATTTAGCCGGAACTTATATTTTTTTTGATGAAATGTTTTGATACTGAGAATATAAAGATGCATATATAGTATAGACGGGATGACTTGGTCATCCTGCACATGCATGCACGTGCGCGCGCGTGAAATGCAAAAAATGACCAATATACTTCATTGCCTTACTTAATGAAGCTTACAGGAAAAAAGTCACCAAAAGGGAGTTGGGGAGCGTTTGGGGAACATCTGTAACGGTCCCCGTTACAATTATAACTAGTTATTATTATTATTCTTTTTTATTCTTATTTCTTCTCCGGTACTTTTTGTTCCGCGAGTGTTCTCGGAAACTGCTCATCCAATTGAGTTAAAACCTTTTTAGGGTTAATAGGTATGTTGTGTAGATGTGCGGAACGAAGGTCATTTTGCGCGCACATGCATGCACGTGCGGACGCGTGCAATGAGTGAAATGACTGACATAATAATATAGCCGTAACTTTTACATTTTTTTATGAAATGCTTTGAAACTCATAACATAAGTATATATTAGTAGAGTAAACAAGATGAAATGGTTGAATTAGCATGAACTCACGAGCATGCACGTGCGCTTCGCTCTGATTGGCTGAAACAAAAGTCTCAATATCTTCCTTGTTTTTTGACAAAATACTTTGAAATTTAAAACATAGTCATACATTAGAAGGTTCTACAATATAGTATATAAGAATTATCATGAAAACACGCGCATGCGCGTGTGCTGCAATCTGATTGGATTAAACTTTAAATGGCTTTATCTCTCTTGGTTCTCAACAAAACAGGATGAAATTTAGAATATAAATAGGTATAATGGAATCCTACATTATGCTACTATCAAAATTGAATGCAAGACCATGCATGCGCGTACGCGCACGTGCAATGCGAAAAATGACCAATATAATTGATATAGCCGTAACTTCTATACTTTTTGATGAAATGCTTACACTATAGAGAGATACTAAGAGTGTAGAAAAGATGATATGGTCAACATGCACATGCATGCACGTGCGCGCGAGTGCAATGCTAAAATGACCTATAAATTTGATATAGCTGCAACTTTTATACTTTTTGATGAAATGCTTCAATACTTATAATATAGAGAGATATTAATGGTGTAGACAACATGGTAAACATGTACATGCATGCAAGTGCGCGCACGTGCAATGCTAAAATAACCTATACACTTATATAACCGTAACTTTAATACTTTTCGATGAAGTGATTTAATATTCATTATATAGAAATATATTAATAGTGTAGACAAGATGATATGGTCAACATGCACATGCATGCACGCGCGTGCATGCAATGCTAAAATGACCTATATACTTTATTTAGCTGTAACATTTATAATATTTTATGAAATGCTTTGATACTCATTATATTAAGATATATTGATAATATAGACAAAATGGCATGGTCATCCTGCACTTGCATGCACTTGCGCACGCGTGAAATTCTAAAATGACTCATATACCTGATATAGCCATAACTTAAAACATTTTTTGATGAAATGTTTTGACACTCAGAATATATTTAAGATGTATTAATAGTATAGACAAGATGACATGGTCAGCATGCACATGCATGCACGTGCGAGCTCATGTAATGCGTAAAACAGCCAATGTACTTGATTGCCTTATTTAATGAAACTTATTGGAAATAAGACACCAAAAGGAGGTTAGGGAGCGTTTGGGGAACATCTGTAACGGTCCCCGTTACAATTATAACTAGTTTATTATACAGTACTATAATGTTTCAGATTACTATTAGCGCCATGTTTCTTCCCTTTGTTCCTACTGATAAAGAACTGAGTGTCTTAATCCTTTCTAGATTTAATTCACCAAACCCTTAACAGCAATTCCCTAAGATTAACACAGGTGCTTATAATAAGAAATAAAACTTCACTGAGAAATGAAGTGGGTTGGTCATGTGGTCTTCTGAGAAGCCAACATGAAATCTTCTGAGAAGTCCAAAGGGCTTCTCAGAAAGTTCTGATCACATGACCGACCCATTTCATTTCCCAGTAAAGTTTTTATAACTTGCTATTTTTATTTTATATTTTGCTCATATGGCTTGGCACTTTGGCTTTTGTAAAATGTCATGGTTACCGACCTCGTGACCTTTGAACTTGATTTGTGTCCTACTTTTCAAATTAGTTCATTAAGTTTGTGCTTTGTACTTCAAATAAAGTTGAAGACTGACAATTGCAGTAAAGACAGATTGAAATTTCTCTAGTCACGAATCTGGGGGATTGTTGGATTAAAGAATGAATAAAATGATAAATAAGTATTTCTAATGATTTTGATTTCATTATTCATTTTATCCTTGAGGGTTGGGGGAATAATATTTTATATAACTAACACATATATTATGTCAAGGTCTTTCTATCCATGGATGTTTTTTTCTTTGCATGCAAAAGCATGAACTATGTTACTAGTGGTGGGTACCAGAAAATGCGAAACAAAATAGAAACGAAACGAAATCTACCGAAACGAAACAAAACCTACCGAAACGAAACCAAATATACTGAAACGATACTAGTGGCAGAAAAGTAGCTAATTTATTTACATCTTTAATAATTCTATATAGCAGGCGAAGTATGCATTCCTTGGAACACTATAGTGCTTTACATGGACGTTTTACCATTACAACAATATATGGCAGTATGAGTATTTGGGGATGGATAGGAATTTCAACAGATTTTGTTTGACAAAGAACTATGGACCATCTCCATGGAGTCTTTCTCTACCAACAACCTTATTTACATATATTTTCAAGTCTTAAAATATTAACGGTTGAGGAATGGTGAGGACCATATCTGTTGAGGACGTCGTTGTTTAGATTTTCACTAAATTCAGTAAGTAAAAAAAAAGATGTAATCGTAATATTTTGATTTGAAATAATGCTGAATGACGTTTTTCATACTAATTGTTAGGTCATTATTTATACACTGAACTGTCTATGGATTATTCCGTTTTTCTCCGATCATGACAAGGAGCACACGGCTGGTGTGACCGGTCGGCAGGGGATGCTCACTCCTCCATGGCACCTATTTCACCTCTAAATTTTGAGGGGCCGTGTTTGCTCTGTTCCTAATTTGTATCGTTTCATTGGACTTTCGAGATTAAATACTGTTCGTTATCTTCATATTTCATTAACAAGAGAATTGAAACATAAATAAATAGTCTATTCATCATTGTTAAGTCGGGTTCGGGTACCTCTCTAAAAGTCGTAAATCAAATCATCGCTAATACATGCAATATAATTGTTGTGTAGGATCGCTAAATGTATTGTACTGCTTCGTAGGATGCTACAAGTTTTGCACCGCTGTGTAGGATCGATATAAGTATTGTACTGCTGTGTATGAACGCTACAAGTATTGCACTGCTGTGTAACATTGCTACAAATGTAGGATTGCTACAAGCATTGTACTACCCTGTAGGATTGCTACAAGCATTGTACTGCCCTGTAGGATTGCTATAAGTATTGCACTAATGGGTAGGACTACCTGAAAGTACACAAGCATTGCACTGCTGTTTTAGATTGCTAAAGCTTTGCACTGTTGTGTAGGATCGTTACAAATATTGCACTGTTGTGTAGGATCGCTACATGAATTGCTATATAGGATCACTACATGAAAATACTCAAGCATTGCACTGCTTTGTAGAATTAATACAAGTCTTACACCGCTTTGTAGGATCGCTATGAGTATGTTTCTGCTGTAAAGAATAGCTACGTAAACTGACTGTAAAACTACTTATTTTCGTGGTTTAAGGAAAATATATTGGTTCCTTGAGAGTTGATTTTGTGGTTGAAGAAAAGACTTGATTTAGTAGCTTTAAATTTTATCATATTGTGGAGGACATAAATTCATGGGTATCGTCATACCACGAAATCAACCATCCCCAAGATAATAAAATTTTATATTAAAAGATATTGTACTGTTCGGGGGATTACTTCATTCACAATCATAATCATTGCATGAATTATTAAGAGTAATTTAATGGGATCTGATAATAATTTCTTTTTATAACATAGTTAATTGCAAGCTTACTTTTAAAAATTTTTAAAAAATTGAAATCAACACAATAAGCATTGAATGATCGATTCTAGAACATTGTTGAGTTTTCCTTCGCTCCTCTTTTACTGTTCATCATATTCATACTGGCAGTATTTTCAATGCTATTCCTGCAGGCAGAACTTCGGTTTCGGTTTTATGTTTTCATCAGAAATTCAATACCATTCAAATATCAAGGTCCGAATATCTTGTAATAAAATAAATGAATTATTCCATCTGATTTTCCATCGACTCGTATCGAGGTGGGGGAGGGAGTTGTTACGTCATAATAACCAAATTGGTTTTTAATTTCCATTAAACAAATAAAAATGACGGCCATTTTGACCGCAAGTGTCTCGCATACCGGTAGGGTTTAAAGATACATTTATAAGTGTACTCTACTCTTAAAAAATCCATCAGTGTAGCGAAGTGATTGATAAGCTATGGTTGGTGGAGAACATTAGTTTTCTAATCAATTTAAGGACCAAAACTGATTCATACATCTCGTGAATAATTAATTACAAATTGAGGTAAAAAAAGAAAAGAAAAGAACACAAGCATGCTCTGTTTTTTATATAACGGAAACTGTAAATTAGCTTTGATAGAAAAAATAACCTCCTTCTATTTAAAGCCGACCCAGTTATGTTTTCCTATGGTATGCTAAGTCTTGCAATAAGAAAACGTTCTGTGTGTTCGTGCGCTAGGGTGTTGAAAAATCTAATAATAAACCTTGTCCCTCCATCTCCAGATTAGAACATTTTACGTCCAAATAAAATTACATGTCTGGCTTGCTTCCCATTGTGACGTCAGATTGACGTTCTTTGCAAGTTGATTCTATAGCCTTAAAGAAGATACGTTTTGAACCAAATTCTGGAATTCTTTTTTTTCCGGAAATTGCCGATACGGCTTGTTAAAAATGTTAACTAGAAAACATTCTAGTGAAACAATCGTTTAATTAGCCCGGAGATGGGTGTCCTCCAAGCGTGAAATCTACAAAATGTATCATTTACTAAAAATAATTGTTTATACGAACGCTGTTGTACAGACAAATCCAAAAGACAATGAGATTTTAATGTTCCATTAAAAGGTTAAAGTCCTACTAAGGAGAAAAAGGCAACTGTTCACTTAGTCGTCAATTACATCGAACTCACATACTCGATCTGGTGATGGTTGTGAACATTCTTCACTATTCAGAGTAAGCAGGTAGTAGATAACACAGGAAAACTGTAACTAAGGGGAGATCATGGAGGGGTCACATGGGCTTACCACCTGCAAAAGATATTTATGTGATAAACAGGGAATTTAAATTAAGTAACTATTAACAGACAGAATTTCTTGTCAATACCCGAGAGCCAACATTGGAAATAAAAGTATACAAACATATTTAGAGAATTTTGTTCCTCCACTTTAGGAGTCTTCAGGTTGCAGTGCAGTGATCTATGGCCATATTATAACTGTCTTGTCTGTCCTGTCCTGTATGTCCATCAAGTCAAAAATCATAGCTCCTTCGGAAGGGTCTTGTCACTTTGGAATGTTTTTGACCTCATAACCTTGACCTTGAAATTTCATCCACTTTCTGAAAATTTTTAACCTTAATCTTAGCAAAGTTTCGAGTGAGACAGGCGGAGAGCTAGACTAACACTGACAGACAGCTAGACTTACACAGAAAGGCAGACGGCTGGACGGACACAGAAAGGCAGTGGGACAGACGGTGAGCTAGACTAAGAAAGACAGACAGACAGCTAGATTTACACAGACAGGCAGACAGCTGGACAGACAGAGAAAGACAGTGAGACAGACAGAGAACTAGACTAACAAAGACAGAGAGCTAGACTTACACAGACAGGCAGACAGCTGGACAGAATTAGACAGATTGATAGACAGCTGGACAGACACAGAGAAACAGTTAAACAGACGGAGAGCTAGACTAACAAACACAGACAGCTAGACTAACACAGACAACAGACAGCTGGACAGCAGAGACAGGCGGACAGCTTGACAGACACAGACATGCAGACAGCTGGACAGACAGAGAAAGACAGTGAGACAGACAGAGAACTAGACTAACAAAGGCAGACAGCTAGACTTACACAGACAGGCAGACAGCTGGACAGAATAAGACAGATAGATAGACAGCTGGACAGACACAGAAAGACAGTGAGACAGACGGCGAGCTAGACTAACAAAGGCAGACAGCTAGACTTACACGGACAGGCAGACAGCTGGACAGAATTAGACAGATAGATAGACAGCTGGACAGACACAGAAAGACAGTGAGACAGACGGCGAGCTAGACTAACAAAGGCAGACAGCTAGACTTACACGGACAGGCAGACAGCTGGACAGAATTAGACAGATAGATAGACAGCTGGACAGACACAGAAAGACAGTGAGACAGACGGCGAGCTAGACTAACAAAGGCAGACAGCTAGACTAACACAGACAGGCAGACAGATGGACAGAATTAGACAGATGGATAGACAGCTGGACAGACACAGACAGATGGATAGACAGGTGGACAGACACAGACAGATAGATAGACAGGTGGACAGACACAAACAGATAGATAGACAGCTGGACAGACACAGACAGATAGATAGACAGCTGGACAGAATTAGACAGATGGATAGAAAAGTGGACAAACACAGACAGATAGATAGACAGGTGGACAGACACAAACAGATAGATAGACAGCTTGACAGACACAGACAGATAGATAGACAGGTGGACAGACACAGACAGATAGATAGACAGCGGGACAGAATTAGACAGATGGATAGACAGGTGAACAAACACAGACAGATAGATAGACAGGTGGACAGACACAAACAGATAGATAGACAGCTTGACAGACACAGACAGATAGATAGACAGGTGGACAGACACAGACAGATAGATAGACAGCTGGACAGACACAGACAGATAGATAGACAGGTGGACAGACACAAACAGATAGATAGACAGCTTGACAGACACAGACAGATAGATAGACAGGTGGACAGACACAGACAGATAGATAGACAGCTGGACAGACACAGACAGATAGATAGACAGCTGGACAGACACAGACAGATAGATAGACAGCTGGACAGACACAGAAAGACAGTGAGACAGTCGGAGAGCTAGACTAACAAAGACAGACAGACTTACACAGACAGACAGACAGCTAGACAGACACAGAAAGACAATGAGACAAACGGAGATCAACACAGATGAAAACCAAACATCCTAAATGATGATGTAAAAATCCTAGATGATCAAACAGGACCCCGAAAACGTCTATAAATCTGATTTATTTCTAATTTCGTGTAGGTAAAGATGAAAATATTCAGTTACGATTAGAAATGCTGATTCATGGCATGTAATTCTGAGACATGGAAGAAAAAAGGATGTGTATCACACATATATCTCCTGTCCACCACTGAATGAAATGTGTCAAACCCATCACTTTGTGTCCTTTTTACACTTTTTATTTTGTTATGCAACAGAAAGATGATAGTTTATTATTCAATACATGATTAATATGAACTTAAAATTCAGTTGCAATATCAGCATGATATCTAGAAATTCTAATCTTTGACACAAATATGTGGTGATGCATAATCGCTGTATTTCTCTGGGTTAACAGATTGATTTGTTCTTTTGACACGTCATCCTTATCATAATCAAAGCTTACAAACGATACCGTTTCCTATCATATGTTTTCAGTGCAAAACCTCGAACATTGCAAAGATCCTGACTAGCATTCTCGTAAGCAGCACGATTCCGATCAGGTATTTTAATCATGGGCAAACAAAGTATTTAAAGAACATTCAGAATTAAATGTGTAAAACTTTAAAAACTTCAACTACTACGGTTCACAAATTTAAACCTAGTTTTAATTTTTTTATCAGATAGACTAATATAAGGACAGGAAAACATTATGCCACCGACTATTGATGTTTGGAGACCTTTGTGATTGGGTATATTTAAATAAGAAGTCAAATGAAGTGAAGAACTGACTTCTTATTTCGAATTTTAAAAACGCTAAAAATTGGGTTCGCAAATTAATTCAATTCACAAAATGTACACATAACGAAAATGTTAAACATTACTCTGAGAGTGTCCGATATTTATGTGAGTATAGATGTCTGAAGTGTTAGCCGAGTATCAAATGACAAAATACAGAAATCTCCTTAAACAATGTAGTATGTAAGGAAGACGTTAAAATTATACAAAGTGTAGTGGGAGTTTGACAGAAGGTAAATAGTTCCGTGAGTAAGCGGCAACCTTCCACTAAAAATAGTCCTCTCCAGGCAAAGGATTGGTTTAGACTTACAGAGTAGTGTCAGCGGAGCTCATCATTCTGAACCAGGGGAGGTTCAGGGGTTACAGGGGGTGACGTCTAGTTCGGTGTATACTTGTCACTCACTTCAGCTAATCAGCGTCGCGATCGTGGCTCCCCCCTGCGGGGTAGTCAGCGTTATATCGGATCACAAAAGACGTCAGAAGTAAATTCCAAAATGATCAATAACAGTCGTTCGGACTTTATCGGAATATCATATTATGGATATTTGACAAATTGTCAGAAATATCAATACATTATCTAGTTCTCTGTCCATATTTGGGTTTTATCTGATAACCCCCCGTTTTTTATTGATTAAGCGGTAACCGATATGACAAATGTTGAAGGAGAGAGTTGTTGTTAGTTGCAGTAGTTGACAAAGACAAATTGCCAATTTTCCGTTTTGTTAAACCGTCTGAATATCGGATTATAATTCAGCGCCTCTAATTGAACGTGTACTTTTTCATTAAATGACCCGTTGTTTTTGCCCTACCTGTTATATAAACACCAGGAATAGACCACGGTGACCTCAACTCCAATATAGAACTCTCCTTTATGACTAGAAATCAGGATATTTTCTGAAACATAAATCTCCCCTTAGATTTATTCTTTTCTTGCCAAATAATTGCGCAAAATGACCAGAAAACAACTCATTTTGGTACGGATTATAAAACAACCCAGTGTAGTAAGATTATAAAACAACCCCGTGTAGTTAGATTATAAAACAACCCAGTGTAGTAAAATTATAAAACAACCCCGTGTAGTAAGATTATAAAACAACCCCGTGTAGTTAGATTATAAAACAACCCCGTGTAGTAAGATTATAAAACAACCCCGTGTAGTAAGAATATAAAACAACCCAGTGTAGTAAGATTATAAAACAACCCCGTGTAGTAAGATTATTAAACATCCCCGTGTAGTAAGATTATAAAACAACCCAGTGTAGTAAGATGATAAAACAACCCAGTGTAGTAAGATTATAAAACAACCCAGTGTAGTAAGATGATAAAACAACCCCGTGTAGTAAGATTATAAAACAACCCAGTGTAGTAAGATTATAAAACAACCCAGTGTAGTAAGATTATAAAACAACCCCGTGTAGTAAGATTATAAAACAACCCCGTGTTGTTTAGATTATAAAGCAACCCCGTGTAGTAAGATTATAAAACAACCCCGTGTAGTAAGATTATAAAACAACCCAGTGTAGTAAGATGATAAAACAACCCAGTGTAGTAAGATTATAAAACAACCCAGTGTAGTAAGATTATAAAACAACCCCGTGTAGTTAGATTATAAAGCAACCCCGTGTAGTAAGATTATAAAACAACCCAGTGTAGTAAGATTATAAAACAACCCCGTGTAGTAAGATTATAAAACAACCCCGTGTAGTAAGATTATAAAACAACCCCGTGTAGTAAGATTATAAAACAACCCCGTGTAGTAAGATTATAAAACAACCCCGTGTAGTAAGATTATAAAACAACCCCGTGTAGTTAGATGATAAAGCAACCCCGTGTAGTAAGAATATAAAACAACCCAGTGTAGTAAGATTATAAAACAACCCCGTGTAGTAAGATTATAAAACAACCCAGTGTAGTAAGATTATAAAACAACCCCGTGTAGTAAGATTATAAAACAACCCCGTGTAGTAAGATTATAAAACAACCCCGTGTAGTAAGATTATAAAACAACCCCGTGTAGTAAGATTATAAAACAACCCAGTGTAGTAAGATTATAAAACAACCCCGTGTAGTAAGATTATAAAACAACCCCGTGTAGTTAGATTATAAAACAACCCCGTGTAGTTAGATTATAAAGCAACCCCGTGTAGTAAGATTATAAAACAACCCCGTGTAGTAAGATTATAAAACAACCCCGTGTAGTAAGATTATAAAGCATGCTCCTCTGTAATAGTTTATCTGAATGTTTTGTTTATATTTCGTGTATTTTTCATTTCATTCAAGGAAGCCATTTTTATCAATAATTTCATAATTAAGGTGTTAATCGGATAGCTGTATTTAGCATTAACATTCGAAGGTGTTGGGCCGTAATGTCTTTATCATAACAATAATATTACATCAGACAATAGCTCTATCACATTTTAAGTAGCGTGAGTTTTATCTCACATTGAGACGTGTCTACCCAAGTGTCGACCATTCAGTGTTAATTTACACAGAGTTTAATGCCAATTAACAAAATCATGCAATGTAGGGGCACATTTTCTCGTGGGGCGGAAATGTTTGTTTTGCATCTCGGAGAATTAAGATAAGGCATTATGGGACGACACTGTCCCTGTAGAATAAAATTCCTCATCAAGTAATCACCAGAGGCGAGCAAGAAAATAATGAAAAAATGATGGAAAGTTTATTTTTATTGAATATTTATAAGATAAAAAAGATAGGCGAAAACTCTCGGGAAATGCACTAATTACAATGTTTTGATAATTTCTCACATTGGTCTCAGTCATGTTAATAACTCCCCACAAATTATCGCAGTTCAGTTGGACTTCTGTGTATTCTGTCGGGATTTTTCTAGAGTAATACAGACACAATAATTGTAACACATAAGTCATAAATAAATAAAACATCGCTATTGCCACACTGAGTTCTAACAACCGAATAAAAAAAAAAGATGTCACTCGTGAACCGCATGTATTATAAGTCAGGTACTTCCTATTGAACTGCTGCGATTTCACACCTGTCTTTTGACGGTCCGTATTGTGGTATGAGCTTTCCCGTCCGATATCTGTCTGATAGTTTGTTAGCTTATTCGTGTAATGTTCATATCTTCCACAGTGTGAGGCCTATAGTACCATCATTCATATTTGTCACACCCTTTTGGGGAAGGCGAATCGCATCTCAAAAGTAGGTCACCATGACCATATTTTGTTTATTGGCTGTTTAACGTCCCTCCAACACAAAATATTACCAATGGAAGGATGCTCTAGATTAAAATACGGAACTTTTCCTTGCTGGTATATAGCTAGTATATATCTGCTTTGACACGAAATCTCGGTTTATAAGGTCTCATCTGGAGTGTTGGACTCCAAATTCCACAGTGGGATTCGATCAGTGACACCTTCGCTTTACCCACTGCACCACGAGACCTTATTTTTTGTTTTTATTTTATGGCTTTGAATAATCAAATTATGTCCCGATTACAATTGCTTTTAGGTCTAGGATAACCAAACGTTGGTTATTGTCATCTGTATTTAGAACTAAATAGCTATACATAGTTAAAATGTGTCTGGGTCATATCGTACACATGGTGACGCTTTAAAAATACAGTGGGGTGGGTTGAGATGGTTTGCAACCCAAGAAAGGTTCATGGTGGCCTCATTTTGGAATTTTATGACTAAACGTTATCAAATCTTGCCCCGTTAAGAGTCAAGAATTTTCAAACCTGGTCCCTTTATACATCTTACAAGGAAGGTGTGTACTGACCCAAATATATGCCACGGAAAAGTAAAAAGAACAAGATGTGTTTGTGAAACACTGATGCCCCCGTATGGCATCCCGTGGCGAGGGTTAAAGTTTTTCAAATGTACATCAAGCTCCAAGGTCAAGAGATAAAAAAATATTGGTACCCAAAGGAAGGTCTTGTCACAAGGAATACACCTGTGAAAGATTAAAGCCCTAGCATCAACTATTCAAAGGTCCTGGCCAAGGTTAAAGTTTTTCAAATTAGGTCAAACTTCAAGGTCAAGGCAAAGGTAAACATTAATGTGCACACGGGGTGTCCAAGGGAAAATCTTGTCACAAGAAATACACATGTGAAATTATGAAAGCTCTGGCAACAACCGTTCAAAAGTTATGTCCAAGGTGAAAGTATTTGCGGACAAACAGACAGACAGACAAACAGCTAGACAGTAAGACAGACGGACAGACAGACGGACAGACAGGGCAAAAAACTATATACCTCCTAATCTTTGATTACGGAAGCATAAAAATGCAAATGGATTAATATACAATAATGTTCCAGGAATGTCTTTAGATTTGAGAAGGGGGTGTTAAGAAAAGAATAAGAACAAACTGAATACTTGTTTTAGATACCATGTAAGAAGTACTTCTTCTGGTGTTTGAAATGTTTAAAAAATCATATACATTACATTGTATGTACAGCAGAAGCTATTCTGTTTCTCATGAATCTCTTCCTCTGTGCAGTATTTGTTATGTAATTGGATGGAAAGGGTTACTTATGAAAAGTAATTTTGTTATTTACCTACGAGATTTTTTTTATTTTAAAAGATGACAATAAAAAAAGTGTTTTCAAAAGAAGCTTAGTGCTAAGTGAATCGGATTCGGTATCATACTGAGCTTACAAATCCAAACATTATCTCTATTGCGTTACAAATCTGTTTGTTTATTGTTGAGAATTAAGCTCAAATCTTTTTTTTTCTATCACACCGAAATCTGCAAGGTCTATTTAATCATCTTATTTTAGGAAATCAGGAAAACATCTGTATATTCAAAACTGTACTGTTTGTACAAAAAAATTAATCTATTTTATAAAGTTAGTTGACATGTATACCCTTTAAGTGTCACATAAGTAAATGATGTAAGAGAGCTTATCAGTTACTAGGACACTGAACCACCTGACTTAGTCAAATCATTAAAAGAAAAGAAAAGCATAAATAGAATCACATTGGTCTCGCATTTGAGCTTTACATTCATTTTCTTAATACAAAAAATTGCATAAGATTTTATTCAACAAATATATTTAAAAATACCAGTGTAAAAGTACATGTACAGATGAAATTCTGGCCAAGGTATTGCCATGGATGACGGTCAGAGATTCGTACTTTGACTTCGGCTTGATGTGGCGCGGAAAGCCTCGCGTATCTTATCACGTTCTTAAAGCCGAGTTCCATTTTCTTTAGTTATTAACACTCGGCAATATGAAACTTGAAATTGGTTCCTTAACTTACTAGGTCAATTCACTACAACCTATAGTGTAAAAAAAATAAATAGTAGGATCTTAGAAGATTTTGTAGATCAAACCTTATTATTTTATGATATTTATCATCACAAACATATAAGTAGCAACCTAGTATAGTACACATGTACCCTACGATTCCTTGATCTTGATGCAGAAATGATCTGTTTGTCAAAAGTATGACGAGTTAGTTCAAAAATATGCAATAACTTTCTACAGTTAATTAAATACTTTTACAATTTTTCATTTTTTTAATTCTTTATTTTTCTTTATTTTTTAATAAATATTTTCATTAAATCAAACATGTACTCTTATATCTCTCCATAATCCTAACATTTATATTAAATATGTAACAGGCTTTCATCTGGCATGGTGTGTGATACTTTTTTTTAACGCCTGACTATATGTCATTTATTATACGCCTTTTCGTTCTCTAGTGTGTTGTCAACTTGATTAACTTGCGTACTCGTGCACCCCCATTATTAATTTCAGGTAACAATAAATATCAAGACCATGGCTAAAATATTTTAATACATTTATAAAATATTAAAAGTCCGTAATGACAACACATCGTAAAATTTCCCCACAATTACTTAGAGTACATCAAATGTCGTCTCACTTCACTGATGTTACGCCAGTGTTTTCTAATACCATGGTAATGTCATAATATTTTAAATGATGGCAGATGTAAACGAAATGTCATAAATCTTGTGATTTCATTTTCCATTAATTGGCTTATATGACCCGTCCCGCTGGGGCAGCAAAAAGCCCCTTCATCTTAAACTTCTACTGTTGGCGAAATATTGAGAGGAAATTATGAAAAACGAGAAAAAGCCGCACGTCAGGCGGAACCAATAAACCCGAATCGTGAATACCGTTTGATTGATGTCGTCATCAGATCAATATAAATCCTGGAGATCTGTGTTCTAGTATTACGGAACTCTGCCACGCTCCATTGAATTTTATCAGATCAGAAAGCCAGCTCATTTGATTAATAGTTTTATAACTTTTCTAAGCTAAGAATCAGTTTTAAAAAACATCAGTTTTAAATTCACGAATTCTTTTTCATGCAAAAAATTTAAGAAGATATATGATTGCTCTACAATTTGGTTTTATAAACAACCTCTCAGAAGTTGAATTAAAAATTAAATTCTCCGAATTTGAACGCAGTCTTTACATAGTTTCATTACATTATTATTTTTATTCATCTTTTAAGAGAAATTTGAAAGTACACTGTATTGATTCAGACAAACTCTGAGTTTGATATGAAGATTTTTATTGATTAATATCAGATTGTCCATCATTTAAGTTCAAGACAAATTCTCAAATAAATGAAAATATTTCAAAGCAGCAGGTTTGTTAAATGGGAGAATTATTAGAAAGCACTTCTGCTGGGCGTGTAAGCTTTTTTATAAACTGATTATCCGTGTATATAAAACAGATTTCACGTGAAGAAATAAGCCAGATAGATTAACGCCTCTACCGCTCGTGATACCATGAGAACGAGGGTCTAACTAAAAGACGCATCAGACGCTCGGAAACCAAGATAAGATTTGATGAATGTATAAAAGTTTAGAACATGAGAGATTGCCATTGATAATCGCTACTGGGGGCTATGTATCGGCTATGATTATTTATCATGATATATGTATACAACTCTCGTCTTTCATCGCCAAATTGTTAGGAAAGAACGCTGTATACAGCGAGCTATGTTATACTTCTGAAGTTCATATGATAAAAAATATATAAAACAACCGACACGTCACTTTCATGTAATCAAAATAAACCGTACGTCAGAACGCCCAAGGGTAAACTAAGTAACCCGTGCTTAAAACTTTATTATTATCATTTTAGAGGAAGGAATGGCTGACTGTAGACAATTTAGAGTTTTTCAGTTGAGGAAATTTCTGACATTAAAAGACTATTGATCCTCGCCAGTGATTCTTTGAGAACAGTTGAAAAACCCGGAGGACTGTGTTTTTTGTGTGGCGATGTTAGTGCGTGCTTGGAGATCATTGCAGACTTTTGATTATTAAGTTAGCAGAAAAAAGCAAATTTCTGATCTTCTGGGACTTAATGATACTGAAGATAATTTGGAAAAATTATATTTCGTTTTCATCTCTTTGCAAAGCAATTTCAGTATGAATCTTTCTACAGATATCATGCAGGACAGCTCTCCCGGGAATGGCTCCTTTGATTTTGCGAAAATGGATCTATTTGTCTTAAGTTCCGAGACACTTGTTATCATTTGTATCTTCTCCGCCATATTTGTTGTGGGAATGCTGGGTAATATTGCCCTCCTGAGTTACGTCATATGCCGTAATCGAATGACGTCACCACATAATATCTATTCAACTAATTTGGCAATAGCTGACCTTCTAACTTTGGTAATAGCCATGCCATTCTTGTCCTCCATCTATGTATTGACCAACTGGCCGTTTGGTGAGCCAGTTTGCAAACTCAGTGAATGTATTCATACGCTGACTACATCCATCACCGTTTTCATGATCACAGCTTTAAGCATAGAGAGATATAGAGTGACCACGGTATATCAAACGTCTTCAAACCTCCCGTCAGCGTCTGTGATTTCTTTCTTTCTGTGGCTAGTGGCTGCCATGTTGGCCATTACTGACCTAGTCTCAGCGGAGACTGTATCCCACAAGAACTTCCACTTCTGTCAGCCTTATAAGGCAGCTTGGGGAGAGACGTACGCCAAAACTCTGACTCTCATTAAGTTTGCATTTACTTTCGCCATACCCATGTTCATCATTACTTCATTTTATTTTTTGATTGGATACAAGCTGAGTTCAAAATGTTCACGGTATGATTCGTGTTACTATGGCGAGAACCATGCTGAGGTCGAGGAGGCGATGAGTAGAAATTCCAGAAGAAAACGCATGGTAGTTCTAGTTTTTGGCCTCGTTCTGGTTTTTGTTGTGACATGGCTGCCCCGACACGTATACTTAATGTGGTTTTACTTTGATCCTTCACCTTATGATTTCATATGGCACGTTGTAAAACTGACTGGGGTGTGTCTCATGTTTTGTAACGCTGCCCTAAATCCCCTCGTGTTTTTCTCATTCGACCCGAGATTTCGTGATTATTGTTTCTGTAGCAAGTCTCAATCTAGCGGAGATTTAGAGGAATATAACGAGTTACCTCATGAGACAGTAATCCTCAGCGACTTACCCGGTAACTCCGTGATCCTCACAAACGTCACTCAGAAGGACGGGGGCACCAAGGTGTAAGTCAATGGAGGCTCAGAAATCTCATACAGCGTCAATCGGCTCAGAAGTGTTGAAAAAATCGTCGTTAAAGCGGAAAAGAGTTCATTTTACTTTAAATTTATCACAGATCTGACAGATTTTTGTGAGATTAAAATATATATTGTGTTTAAAATGTATCAAAGAATATTGTTATATATTACCTCAAGAAATCTGACAGATGTGCAGTCCATGTCAAAAACTAGAAGTAGTATAAAAGTATTTAACACCTCAATACCGACGTTAGCTAGAGATGTACAATGTATATGTCAAACTCACGAGTTATATAAAAATAAAAGTACACTCTTTACAGAGTTTGCCATTTCACAAGGAAAATTACTTTTTAAATTGTATGATTAAGTTGAAATTTATTATATAAAATTGTATTCATATTCCATGCTTATGTTATTGTCTTGCACTTTCTTCTTTATGTTGACGAATTTTGTCCGAACAAAATGTCACACCTGAGTAGAACGTCACACCTATAAAGAATGTGACATTCGAATAGAATGAAAAGTAAATAGACCATATTTTCATGTTTTTAACTTGGTAAACACCTACCCCAACTGTGTTAGTCCGAGTCTTGTAAATGTAGACCGTTGATGTCATCGCTGCATATCATGGTCAGTGTCCGATGTCGGAACATCATGGTCAGTCTCCGATGTCGGAGATTCGACCATTTGAACCTCCCGGAAAAGAAGAACTCTGTAAAAAATATATGAAATTGCATTAAATATTATAGTGGGAACATGTGGTTTATACTTTACTAAATGATAGTTTATGGCCAGAAAAATCAAGTTTCATATTTTTACGTGGTTCTGTAATTTGTTGACCACCCTTCCTACTTAACGGCTACAATAAGGGGATCGTTAATGCAGGTCCGTGGGAAGCTGTTTCGGGGGGGGGGGGGCAATCAAACATTTCGGGGCACTATCAAGCAAAAATAATTTTTGACAAATTTTTCAAAAGTCAGTAACATCAAAACATACGACTTTTCTTTTTTTATACAACGATTTCTCACGATAAATTAAAAACTAAGCTTTTTGATATCATGGACAACTGCTTCGTTAAATATGGAACTCGGAAATTTTCGTATCTTGTGATTGGTCATCAACAAAATTACTTTGTTAAATATCAAAACTTCTCTAAGCCGGCCAGCTGCCGAACTGAATAAAATGGCAAGACTAGAGGGGTGGTCGGTTTACTGAGAATGAATTGCAGGTTTACAGTATTTGCCGAATTACAGAATTAATGTAGTTTTATGGCTAATGTTGTAATAAATAATATGAACACCTTTTCAAGCTAAGTAATTTTTAGTATTATTTACTTAAGAAAAATATACCAGCTGTATCATTGCATGTGAATTACATGTATCTGCCAGATGCTAGGAAAGATATAAAATTGGCATCTTATATGATTATTTGTCAACATGTGCTTAATTATCGGAGGTACCTAATGTGTACTAAAGGTCTAAAAATTCAGGTAAATTATTCTGACAGTAAGGATAGTTAGGGCATTTCTTTTGATTTTTAAAAAAAAAAAATCAATTCTAAAATAAGAACAGAAAAAAAATATGGAAACGTTCCTTTTTATTAATCATTTGTGAAATACCTAAACTATCTGTATGCCTATCGCTTACGTCTTTAATAAATTTGTTTATACTTAAGTGAAAAGTAAATAATTATATCATTTCTGAGCTACATTTCTGTTCTTTTCATCATGAAATTATATTTTGATAAACATTATCAATTTTTTCTCAGCTTTTGTCTTTCTTCAGCGTCAAATGCTAAGGCCGCTTATGTCTATTTAAAAGTATGATGCAACATGGCGTTCAATATTTTGTTTATTCATTACGTGTTTGATATTTTATTAATTCAATAGTTGTTTGATATTTCATTAAATCGTGAAGCTAAATCACGTGTACACAATATGGACCAGCTACCTTACGTGCATTGTCCGGATGTCTCACATGGAATCATCTGATCTCTGGAGCCGATTAGTAAGAGAACTATTGAAGTGACGAAACACAGCCGATAATGGGAGAATAAACATTCATATAGTGACTGAACAATTTCTTTTTACGTCCAGAAAATTTAATTTTGCATTTATGTCTTGTATTGACAATATATTCTTATCATTTACTTTTTTAAACGTCCGAGATTTTTCTGATACTCTAAATAAAGTATGACTTTAATTTGTCGATAGACCTGTGAATGTGCCCGCATATAGTGTCGTTAGACTAGTTTATTCTTAATTAAGTCCAGTTGTAAATTATGGACTGGAGCAATATAGAATTTTTTTTGCATTATATGCATTATAAACTATACGTAAGAAATGAAAATAATGTAGTGTTTATGAATATGCGCTAAATCAGGACCCCAGTATGGAACAAACGACAGTGTACACTTAATACATGATCCCATCTCCCAAGTTAAAAACAATTATTTTTTTCTAGAAACCTAAATGATTAAATAAGTCCCTTTAAATGGAAAATCATAACTTTTTCTTCTTAAATGAATAGAAAATTCAGAAACTTCGACAAAAAAGTATTTCTATACATCTATCCAAAACAATTTTAATAGGAATGTTTAATCTCAGAAATGAAAAGCTTCAGTCTTCAAACAAACCAAACAGCGACCATTCTGATCACAAAAAACCAGCGGAGGTTTAATCAACAATGGATCTAACAAGTCGTATCTTTGATATTATGACTCATTTTCATGAACTGCTCATTTGATGTTGATTTTCTCCCACAATATTCTGTCAAGAAGGTGCTATAGTATATGACACACAATGCAAAGCAATTTTAGATTACTTCGCGATAACAAAGCGAACACGAAATCTATCGGCCTTCCGGACAAAAAATGGGGGTAATCACTCTGCCTTGCTGGGGACCGCTAAGCATATTATGCTGTCTGAAGCTTATAACTTCAATCAGAAAGATGGCATCTGTCCCCATCCCTCTGCTAAGTCCGACCCCAATTCAATTTGTTGTCTAATATATTAGATCTTATTGATTGTTTCGCTGATAGTATTGAGTGAAGTTGACGAAGTTTAATCGCAAAAAATTCAGCAACAGAGAAAAAAATATAAACGGCCGACTTTTAAGGGAGAAATTGCAATCCGTCGATCTCTCTTTAGTCTGACAGGAGTAAATAGATTGACAAACGAGTCCCATCGACCTTTGTAAGAAAAAACCCATCCCCCCTGACAGCAGATAAAACATATACCTATTGATACAAAAGATCCCCGTCATTATTATATAACTCGGAGATAAATCTGACGTTTGCAAGAATCACGCTTACAGGAGTGGAAACCAGATCTATCTAATATTTATTTTTGTTTTATTTTGAAATAATTCAATTTTCTAAATAAATAACAATTCTTACACTCAAATACACCGAGTGTCAATGAGTACCCGATTAACTGATTACATAAGTGCCTTCAAACTTCTACAATACAATAATGACAATATTGGCACCTGGTCTTTGACTACCGGGCAAAGCATACTAATTTGAAAAATCTAGACACAGCAACAGTGTTTATTAATGACATGCAGAAAGGAGTAATGTAAATAATGTTAACTTAGAAATATCTTCCAATTTTAAGCCCGCGCTATAATATTCAGAGTTGACAGTGTTTAAAAAAATATATTCCTATTGATTTCAAGTACAATCTAGATGAAAACATTAGTGCTTCATGCAGGAACACAAAAAAATATTATTTTACACTGTGAATTGGAATTATTACTAAGACCCCCCCATATTCACCCCCAAATGGTCAAAACATGGTACATCGTTTTGATTTGCTAACTATGATCTTCTTATTTCCTAAAAACGTATGTATTGTGTCACCTGAGTGCCATTTCCGGCCAAAAATGTTTACGGAGTCTGGATCTACGACATGAAAAAATTAAAATAACAAATAGTGACAAATTCATAAATACAGCGAAGAATATGAATCGTGAACCGGACAAAAACGGATCCCAGGGAATTCCAGAGGTGGGATCAGGTGCCTTGGAGGAGTAAGCATCCCCTGTCGACCAGTTACATCCGCCTTTAGCCCTCTGTATTAATAAGGTAAACGGAGTAATCAAGTCAAAATGTCTTGAAGAACTCCAAATACATGAATCAAGATGAAACAAAATCTTTAATGAATGACCTTTCATATTTTTTAATCCAGTTTCTAATACCTGTGATTCTTCTATAGTTGTTAAGAATATATTAACACCAACATCTTTTTTTAAAATACCATAAGGTTTAAAATGTGATCAAACCACTTCATTGTCCCGTGAAGTTTCAATCTTATTTACTTAATAAATAATAACGGGTTCTTTTTATTATTTAACTTTTTTAAAGTTACCTCTATTATATTTCATATATGTCAGTATATGGGAATAATATATTTGTGAAATACATGTACGTGTGCCTTAGGATTTATAGTGTTCCCAGAGATTATTGAGAATATTTATGATACATTTATCTAAAAAAATTTATTAATAACATAAAATATAATTTAACTTTACTGTTTAGCTTAATGACAATACCACCTACTTTCTAAAGATACATTCAGTTTTCATAGATAGCCTCCCATTTATTTTATATGCTTCCTGTTGACTGTTCAATATTACAGCTATCAAAAAAAGAAAGCCTATATAAGCTATGTATTAGTAAGGCATTGTTAAATCTGGTGATATTTCTGAAACACCAAGTATTTCACTGTCTACTTTGTATTGTGTGGAGCAAAATATGAAAAAGAAGAGGAATTCAGTTAAGGAAAAGTGTTTGTAGGCCTAGTAAACTAACATTACATATCAAAGAAGGCTTAGAAATTCGCTCGGTAAAACAACACTAAGGGTTAAAATGGGGTTTCATTCCTAGCCCTACCAACTCTCTCCCTCTTCCTTTCCATTTTCCAATATTTTGTCCCAAGTGAATCAATAGTTGACAGTGGAATACTCAGTGTTTCAGAAGTATCGCTAGTTTTGCAATTATTTAATAATAAATATCTACACTAGGTTTTCTTTTTTCAAAAGCACCCATTTTGAACATAAGCAAACGATCGAAAGTATACAAAGGAAACTGTATATTCATGAAAACTGCAAATAAAATAAGAAAGTAGCAAGTATTGTCATTTGATAAAAAACTGATTTTGAAAAAAAAAAAAAAAAAAAAAAAAAAAAAAAAAAAAAAAAAAAAAATTCATGAAAAAAATCTCAATAATTTCTGGGAACACTATAATTCAGCTATGACAAAAGATGTTCTAATTAGACTTCTACCTCTGACTGGGCGCATTCATTAAAGAATAGTGACAAGTTTGGAGAGTTTCTTAACTTTGAATTTTTGAATCTTCAAAGAATTTTGACTCAAAGTTTACGACCCCGGAGTCTTGAGGAATTTTGATATTAGATTTACTGATTAATTTAATTAATCTGATTAATTTAAATATTGATTCTGAAAATTCCGTTTCCCTGTACCAATGACCGTGTACGTAGGTCAAGGACAAGACAACATCCTGGTTATAACCAGTTTATTGTAAAATATGACCTTCAATAGTTTCTCAATTGCAAATTAATGGACCAGATATTTTATTTCAAATTTATTTTCAAAATCCAGTAATCTGAACCTTTAGGAAATAAATGAGGGTCAAGAGCTCACATTGGTTAATTATAAGCTACCTTTATGCAGAGGAATGAAAAGGTGAAGATAACGAACAGTGATCGATCTCCAAAAATCTACAAACAATAAAATGTGAGAACAGGGCATAAAAACGGACCCCCAAAAACTCAAGAGGTAGGATCGGGTGACTAGTAGGAGTAAACATCCCTTGTTGACCTATCACACTTGCCGTGAGTCCTATGTATTGATCAGGAAGATGGAGCATTCTGCAGTCAAATGTAGTATAAAAACAGAGCTATAACAATTGGTATGAAACTCGTCAGCCAAAATACGACCAATGATAGGTAATATTTGTTAAAAGGTCATTTTAACAACCATACAATTTACGATAAGCTGGTTTTAAAGGAGATTGTTGAAATCCCTGTAACTCTTACATCAACTAACTGTCAGTAGCCTTCCTCGATTTAAAAATTGATCGTACTCGGAACATGGCCTTGAGTATCGAATAAGTTGGGAAACGTAAACACCATATGCAGGTGATAGCGGAATGTTACTGCATAAATAAGGAAAGTTGACGATGGAAAAGCTGAAATCATCTTGTTTGTAATACAATTTTGTAAACAATTTGCCCTTATCGTCTATAGTTAGTAAAACATTCAATTATGAAACAGAGTGTGTCTTAATTTCAAGTTTATTGGGATATATCGAGTCGATATATGAAAGGAAGTAACTATTGTTAATTGATAAAACGTCGTCGATATATC
Organism: Saccostrea echinata; assembly: GCF_033153115.1. Lineage (NCBI taxonomy): Eukaryota > Metazoa > Mollusca > Bivalvia > Ostreida > Ostreidae > Saccostrea > Saccostrea echinata. The sequence continues at coordinate 1,152,115 of NW_026889761.1, forward strand.
TAAATGTCGAGTTGAAGGCCACAGCAAGTGTTTTCTTTTCTCATGTAAAAGTTTTGGAATAAATTCTGCTTCATAGAAAGAAAAAAAGAAATAGGTCAGCTAATAATGGAGTACCCATCGAAATTCCAACAGCTTGTTGGAAGACCTGGTCTCCGAAGACTGCAAAGTATTGTCAATGAGGAACTCCAGCATCCTTTTAACATCAACTTCAGAGTACTTTTGTGTAGAACCAGAGTGACTTTTAAGAAAGTAATTTTATTGATGATCAATCACAAGATAAGACATTTTTCGAGTTCCATTTTTATTGAAGAAGCCATTGTCTATGAGATCAAAAAGCTTAGGTTATAATTTTTCGTGAGGAATGCTTGTATGAAGAGTGAAAAAGCTCATTGATATGATCTTGTTTGGAAATACAACCTATCATTTGATCATATTTTGACTGACACGTTTCCCACCACATCATTTTTAACACAATTTGAAAATGTAAAAAAGTTGAAGATCCCTGGAAATTCCAAAGGAGGGATTACGTGCCTTGGAGGAGTAAGTATCCCCTGTTGACAGGTCACACCTATCAATATTGAAGGCTTCCGACGAGTCTGACCAATCGAGAAGATGTTTAAGACTTCTAAGCAATTGATCCGACTTTTGGCGTTCCCAGGGGTTCGTGATTTTGCCCTGTTCACGATTTACTGGGTCCAAAATTTGTAACAGGATGGAAACCAACATTTCCTAATCGTGACATAAGTAGTTTCTATATAGTTTCCAATTAATGGAAACCTCTGTTTGGTTTAGATTCCAGACAAGGGAGAAATCAACCTATAGTTTCCCCCAGTGTTTCCAAAGATGGGAAATTACGGAAACATACATTAACGGTTTCTTCATAGATTCCCGACAAGGAAACTTCAATCTGCGGTTTCGTCTGTGTTTCCCTGATGGGAAACTTTGGAGACCTGCTTTTCTAATTATCACCTAAAGATGAAATGGCCCCTAGATGTTGAACAAATTTCCTTTACAAACAGAAGTGAATTATACCCTGGGTAGAGTTGAACTTTTCACTTTTTTCAGTAGGCATTTTTTTTCTATTTATAGATATCACATGATATATATATATATATATATATATATATATATATATATATATATATATATATATATATATATATATATATATATATATATATATATATATATATAAGCATGCAAAAATTGATTGTGTAAGATTTTACGTTGAGATAGAGGGAATTTCTTCAGTTAGTATACATACAGCATGTCGCGTGATGCAAAGTTTATCCAAGTAGGATTTTTTGTACCTAGCATTTATATTTACTACATTTTCTTAGTGGTTGCTAAGCTAGCAAAATTCTCATTCAAAATTTGTATCTGCACTTAAAATCCATCTAGCTACTAAGATCTGGAACGCACCCATAACAACGCCCTTTACAAATCATGATATAATTATATAAACAAATGGGATTCTAGTGTCTTTGCAGGTGCTCCCATTGTTGACACAAAATATATCCGTGGTGTAATATGATTCTTTTTAAAGGTGATTATTTTTTTAATAAATGTTGTATAATGTTCGATTTCAAAATGACGAAGTCTATTACATTTCAAAGTAGAAAAGTATAAACGTTTTTATTTTAAAAAGAAATATTGACACATCAGCTTCAAATATTACAAGAGCAACAGAATGACTAAACTTTAATTTTCGGTTCAAATAAATTATAATTCATGTACATGAAAACCAGAGATGAAGCGTAGAAATGTTTTTCATCAAACGACGAAGATAAATGCAATCTCCCTATACCCAAAATTTATATATAGCAATGAAATCTGATAAAATGATGTAAAATCTTTGGGGATCTCTGTCACATGATGATATCGACATGCTGCTCGGCGGGGTGACTGGCATAACAATAAATGTGAAATTTGGGAAAAATCTGTTGTGTTATTCAGCTTTAGCATAATCAGAACAAAATTTAAAAGTCTAATTTTTATTTATTATTATTAATTAATTCCCAGAAACTCGTAATGATTTGCGTGTATATCTTACACACTCCCATGCTGGGGAGTATTTCTTGTAAAACCTTCTAAAATCATAACTTTATAAATATCTTATGAAGATGAGAAAAAAATTAAAAATATACTAATAAAATATTTAACCATTTTAAAAATCTTTTATTCATAATCGAAATATATGTTATAATTAAAGATTTTATTAACGGAACAAATAAAAAATGATGTCTCATTTCTCCCTGTGCACTTTCAAACACAACTACAAGTAGATCTACTACCTCTGCGGCCGATAATAACAAATAAAGTCAAGGTCGCCAACAGCCAATATTGAATTTGAAATACAAATAATACTCTTCTTGACATTCGTGAGAACAGAATGATTAATTGTTAAATATTATCATTAGAATATTTTTTGTGATCAATACTGTACATTAAAGAGAAGAAAATCAGCGACATTTTTCAGGTGTTCACAATTCGTCAAAATAAAAAAAAAAATCCAGCTAATATATAGCTATATATATATTAATCTGACTTTTGTCAAAAAACTCAAATTCACCATTGTTTCCCCTCATTTTACACAGAGCTAGCTTATATACATTCCTAAGAATTATATTTTACAGTGATGGGAAAGGAAGATGGTTCATTATATTTTGCTCGTTTCTTCCCTCTTTTTTTTCAATTTAAGAAATGTGCTGTTGAATACACCGCGAGATCTCTCACAGAAGACTTTTTAAAGATACATGAAAAAGAAATACGGTGAAATATCTTGCCTTACATTCGGTGAACCACACAAACAAAACTTAAGAGGAACTACATGTAGTTGTCTTGTGTTATATTTTTACTGATACTTTATTGATACATAGCCTTTGGATTAGCACTTGAATTTTCTATTTCCTTGCACAACTGGAAATGACGTTAAGGACGAAAATTTAAGAAGTGCTTTTAACTGCGAACTCTGCAATGCCTGGGTGAAGAGAAAATTCGAACTGTGACATTGATCCAAATTAATTTTTTACCGCAGAAACCTGGACCCATTAATTTTTGGGGGTCATTTTTAAGACTTTGTTATAGTGATGCAACCTACATTCAATGCCATGTAACGTCACAGTCAAGGTATTCAAGAGTCGGATCTAAGAATGATTTATTTTTAAAGATAATACATATATGTTTCAAACAACTGCGCTCGCCCCAACGGTCGCGCCGTCAAAATATTACATGTACTTATTCCAATGCAATAGGGGCTTTAAATTCTGATGACTTCAAATTGAACAATCCATTTAGTTCATTGCTTAGCGTTTCCCAGTACTTTCAGTACTTTGATTTTACATGTAAGCGGTGAATTAGTCAGTTCCTGTAGCTGATTTACGCAAGTTGAAATGAGGATTATTGCAGCCCGGAGGACCGGGCTGCTCTATACATATAAGTTTAAGTGTTGGTATATGGTGATTGAGGTGGGAGAAGTTATTCAGAATTAAAGGTTTTCTAAACATTAAAAAGATTGTTAATCAGAATGTTCTTTCCCTTTAAAAATTATGAGATACACAATATATTTACTTCCATAAAGTGAATCTATAAAAATATATATGTTTTTCATATTTAATATATAAAGTTGCTTATCATTTACTATCGAAAAAACGACAGGTCCTTTTTTTTAGAACATCGAATCTTACTTATCGCATAAAAACGTAAAAACATACTTTACACAGTTAGTGTTTTATATTCTTAAAGTGAAAGACATTTTTGAAAATAGGTGATGCATGTGTCTGGTTTCAATTTATATTTTATGCAGCCAACATTTACTTGAGGAATTGATAAAGTTTAAAAGGCTATCGTTTTTGTTCGATTTTCATCCGACTATAGGTTTTCAAAATATTCTCGACTATCGTCTCCATCATTTAGACGCATGCCTTTTTCACACATATCGAAGCGGTTTGATGATCAAGACTCATTTCCATTGTTTACTTTATTTATTTCCCGGGCGACAATTGATGGTTACATCAATGTTTTCTTGTTTTTATTTGTAGTAGTAGTACTCGTAGTAGTATGCATTGAGGCGTGACTATAAAACTCGGTTTGCATCTAGCAACGCATAAAAAAATTAAATGAAGCTAAAAATTTCATTAGAATTTCTGTGAAATTTTTGTGTTAATTAAAAAAGTTATGGACAACACCCACAACTGAATATTACGCTTCTTCCTGTCATTTACGAATCATTTACCAAATAAAAAGTTTTTCCCTAACAAAAATTTACTATAGTTAACTATAGTTTACTCTGAAACTTTTTTGAGATTTCAAAGCTTAAAATCTATTAAATTCGATAATAGTAATGTAAAATTTGGAAATAATATTTGAATATATCAATAACATTTCACTTTAATATAAAAATTGTGCATGTATGTATTGAAGAACAAAACATATATTGATCTGAAATCCATAGTAAACACACTTTGATTTACTAGAGTGAAAAAACTTTGATACTATAGTAAACTATAGTTAACTATAGTAAACTATAGTACTTTTTTGTAAGGGTTAAGTCGATTGTTTTTTTTTTTTTTTTTTTTTTTTTTTTTTGTAAAAAAAAAAAAAAAAACTGTGCAGAGGATTAAAGTTGGTTAGATTAAATTACACACCATATTGCATATGGCTAAATAAAACTTGTATTTTTCGTCTACCTTTGCCCAGATGTACAACATGTTGGGGATAACATTAGCGCGACAGTTATGCATATAAAATTATATGTTATTTTCTCTGTTGTTGATACTTTAATTAAAATACAATTTAATGCTACCATAAATCTTAAACACTATTCTTTATGTTTATAAGTTTATCAAAGAGGGATAAAAAACTGAACTGAAAAAAAATTTGTACCGGGCCCTGGTGACGGAGTTAGGGTTCATTGGACGTAATGTACACGGATGTGATACGCGTTCTATCTAGTGATGTTATATAACCACTTTCGTTATTATAAAGCTAGTACTTAAACAAGTTTTATTTTGTTTAAGTTCATTACGAAGTGTAGCAAACAAAAAACAAATCAAAAATTAATTCAGAGAGTATCGCGCAGTGTTTTCCGCGTATGGAGACTGAATTTGGGTACTCGGGGATAGTATATTCATTAAAAGATAAAGCATTCAATATTTAAGTCGCTTCTTCATACACATTTCAGCCTTAAATAATTTTATGGCATCTTGATTAAACTAAACTAAGTAAGTGACAAACTAATTGATGTTTAGACTCCATTTTCGTACTTATATGACACCCAAACGAATATATATTGTTTCAACAGAAAACAAGTTAATATTCAAGTATGAATTTATTATACGCTCTCTCAGACATCAATTCTGGATAAGGAGGGATAACTTAAAAATGAGTTTTCCTCCTTTGTACAACCTTTATTCAGCAGCCTGAAATAAATACGTGAAGTAAGAATCCTTCGCAGATAATTTCAATAATTTAACAATTTGCTATTTTTAAAAAAAAAAAAATGATGTCCGTGATCTGAAAATGCTTTAGAAGTAAAAATTGTTTACAAATCAAACATCTAGTGGTCAGCTTTTGTGTAAATATAATTTTTGTAATATTATTTAAACTCAGTTTATATCATTTTAAGTATGTAAATATATTTAATGTATTTACAAATCACACGTTTAATGGTCAAATTTTCATTACATTTTGAGTGTAAGGTCTTGTCTTTGTACCGAACACTTTTTCCTGTGAAATAAAGCGTATTTTGCATCTTAATTTAAATTACAAACACCATAAGGTAAATATCAAGCATATAACGAACCACTTTGAATTTATGACCTGGAGCAATGTATTGTTATCGTGTTTACATTTTTTAATGATTTTTTTTATTTAGCTTTCCATTTCTTTGCCTTTATCATTTATTTATTTATTTATTTTGTTTTATAACACATTATTTAATATTCATTTACTCACTCCAGGATACCTGCAGCATTATTATATGATTGAATAATTCCTAGAAAAAATACTAAGTAAGGCCAAGATAAAAAAAAATACCTTTGTTTCCCCTAACGCGACCGACCCACTTAAATCGCGCCAACTGAAAAGTTTTTTCTATAAGATTATTCAAATATTTTTTTTTTTTTATTGTTTATCAACTTTATATAATATAATTTCATCAAAATCCGTTTTTAGCAGCGGCTTTTGTTGTACTCTGATTTGGCGCCCAAAGCATGTGGTCGCAGAGGATTAGTTTGTGCAGATCTGGTTTGTGTTATAAAACAACTGTGACGTTTCAGTCTTATTATATATCTTTAATTTATTAGAATCCTACATTCGTAAAACAATTTCGTAAATTAAATGTACCATGACTAAGGAGTGTTTCGATGGTACATGTATTTACAAATGTGTCTTCTAAAATTAATGTACCTAGTAAGCATGGCAAAGCCTGCCTCATGAGCAGATGAAGGGCCCACCTCGTGTATACCTATCAATAAATTTCACTGCATTTCATCCTGAGACGTCCAGTGCATTTTTCTTTAGTTAGGCCCTTGAAAATAGGTTGTTGCGTGGACCCTGAGGTCCACGCAGAAAATATATTAGCGGAGTTAAACCGGATGCCATGGGCTTACGTCAGGCTACGCATGCGCGAGGATGCTAGAGAGTTTAGCACTGGTTCTCTGCCCTTGATTCCAGTCGCTGCCGCTAGGAATTACAAGTTTTCAGGGCGCTTGCGCCCGTTAACCAATGTCAGGGTACCAGTCTAGAGAGTTCGCCTCTAAGACAACTTGCCCGTAGAACAATTCGCCCTTTTCGAATTAGAATATGCCAATCATTGGCAAACCTCGCTCTAAACTTTGCACATCGTATTTATGTATTCTTTGGCGTAACCAAGACCTGAATTCCTCTTTAATACATATATCCTTATATACAAACTAAATTCTATGGTACAAGCATTTTAAATAACTCTGTAGGAAGAACTTATAGAGATAGCTTAACAGCGTGAACATGTTGAATTAAAACCACTAGGTTTTAAAAGATAGTCTTTGCCATGTTTACCGGCATTAGTTTTGTGCATCAAGGTTTGCAAAATAATTTGATAGACAGCAATCCAAATATAGCTTAATAAAGGCCTGTAGCAATGTTTTTCCATGTGGGGGAGAGGAAGAAAGATCCCAAAAAAATTCTGCGTACTACATATCTTTGCTACACGTGTACCATCTATCTTTCCAATGATAGGATACTTCCGTTTTTTTTTTATTCTATCTAATAAAATTTAACAACTTTGCTATGAAAGTACAATCACTCAAAGTAGGCAGTTCATTGTAGAAAATGTTAACGGAAGGTTTTAATTTACTCCAATTTTCACTAGAAAAAAACTGTACATGTTATGAAACTGGTGTATAGTTCTTCATGTCTGTAGCAAATACCGTCACCAGTCTAAGCGTCACTAGCAAACAGTACACACACCTGTGCTTGCAAGACCAAATAGCCTAGGTCTACACACGTGCGATAAGATTGTCAATCGCATCTTCTCAGACCTTCTGCCGAGAAGTTACGATTGCAGGTGTTGTATATTAAGCATTCCGTTATTTAAAAGAGACAGAGAAAACACACACACAAAATTAATCTTTTTTTGTGTTTTTAAATTGATCGAGTTAATCGATAACTTAGCATTGTTTAAGATAAATCGAGACCCTTTAGTAAAGGGGGGGGGGGGGTCTAAGTCACACCACAGGCACTTACATTCAAGCCCGTAGCAACGGTTTTCAAAGGGGGCAACCTCCAAAAAGAGTTGACAAGCAGAAATAAATAAATAAATTAACAACCTGTGCACCACCCTGTAAAATCCTATTTAAAGGGAGGGGGGGGGAGGGGGGATTTCGTCTAACTTTTCAGTACATTTTGATTTCTTTTAAATGTTTGATTTTCTGTATTTTGAACCTTTCCGCAACAAAAAGTGCGGGGGAGCTTCCAATGCAAATTAAAACTCATATATTCTAATTCTAACAAAAGATTTTTTTTTAAAGAAAAAGTGAGCCCCCCTCCCCTACATACTACGGAACAATATTTTGAACCTTTCTCTTCATTGATTAAAATATCCACATAATATAAGGAGATAAATATTGTCCTTTACAAAAATTTTGATATTTCGTAGGCAAAATTTGTACATGACAATTAATTGTCATGTACAAATTTTGCATAAGAAAAGTTAATTAAATTAGTTACTTTAATTGGTCTAAAAATGGCATAGCCGTACGTTCGTTCGCTGGATTCTTCCGATGATATCAAAGTGAAATATTTCATGTTACATGTAGGTGGTCGAGGCCCGGGACCGGTATTGTGAAGGTACACGGATGAAGCAATAAGCAAAACTCTATCTAGAGAGCAGAAAGGGCAGAGATTGAAGTACTTAATATTTTATTGAAAATACTAGATGTAATAAAAAAAATATATATTACAGAATAAACATTCTCTCTCTCTCTTCCTCTTTCTGCAAAAATAAAGGGGGTTCCAACACCCGAACCCCCCCCCCCCCCCCTCCCTGGATACGCCAATGGAGATTACGATACCTGCACGCTTAAGCCTGTTTTAATTCTGTTGTTAATTTTAAAGGCTAAATTACAATTGTGATAGATACCTAGATCAACATTTCATATTCATATCATTTCAAGGTCATGATTTTTCTTATCATTACAGCCTAATTAAGCAGACTTAAATAACGATGAAAATTCGAAAAAAAGATTAAACTTAATTACACCTTTGTAAACTCACTAAATCTAAAAATTTTCTTTGAATTTCGTTTTCGAAACACATGCATATGGTCCACGTATTGCAGTCCTTTTTTAAAGGACAGCAACTTGTTTATTTGATTTAAAATCCCTTTAATATTGTTGGCCGACGAAATTTGAACATCTACCTGGTGGAGGGATCCAAATTTAGCCTTTTACTCGGCACATATGGCCATTGATCATGAAGCATCAGTAAGGGATCTTTTTCGTGCCAATATCTATACTGCGACACTGGACCTAAGTTTAATACGGTCTCATTCGACTGGCCAGTCTTCACGTCCCACATCGGAACCTGTGACTTAGAATAAGCTCCTAAATTGCGTCCTGACTCCAAAAATAAACTCTCTAGGACCACAGCGCCACGCGAGGCCCTTGACATTTTGCTTGTCTAAGCAGATATTATACAATTATGGACTCTTTCGGTGGTGAATATGGTTTGTTATTCACCAGAAAAATATCAATATTGACCGAGGCGAAGCCGAGGTCAATATTGACATTTTTCTGGTGAATAACAAACCATATTCATCACCGAAAGAGTCCATAATTGTTTTATTATATAGTCCGGATTTGAATGAATAAGACATTGAAGGCTCTATGACGATTGCATTTTCATTTTCAAACTGTGATGTCCGATGGTTGAGTATTTGCAAATCTTGTCTTTTTGTAAATATTCGATATCAAAAACTTTACACTGGCCCGAGATATTTCACAAGTTCAAATGAATAAAACATGTATTTGTGAATTAATTTACCATGCGTGTTGCTTTTAAATTTCATTTGTATGATATTCGGTTTAAAAATCGAATTCTTCTGTCTTGTTTATAAAGATATTATTCGTTTTTTTTTTTCAGAATGTTTTTTTTTCCAAAAGTGTTTTCAGAAAAAAAAATAATTTACCTACCTACCCAACTTGAGATTTTAGGGTCAGGTTAGGGGAAACAAAGATATTTTTAATGATGGCCTAATGTTCATCTGCATAGGACCTTCCAGGTGAACATAAGGATTTATTTTTTCCTTCATTGGACTAAAAGATAGATCAGGGAATTCGAAATTGAAACAAATAGTTCTGAAAAGTTATTCTACTTGCACCTGACCCACTCAGTTTTTTTTATATCTTAATTTCAATTACAAACAACATAAGCTAAATATCAAGCATATAACGAACCACTTTGAATTCATGAATTAAAGCACTGTTTGTTATTTGTTATTTTTTTTATTCAGTAATTTATTTAACTGCTCTCTTTTTCTTTGCCTTTACTGATATTATTACTTTTACATATAGATAATTGCATTCATCCTGGTATTAGATTACGGATGAATTATTAAGGATGATTTTTTTTTATTGCTTAATCGCATTTTTTGTCTTTAATACTTTTATCATTCCAGTCAACGAAGGTGAGGTCTTTCTACCCTACCTATACTAGATTTCTAAGCTTAAAAAATACAACCGTTAAGATACATAACTGGGTCCAGCAAATACTTTAACAAACCCCTAGTCTTTACTCCTAACGAAAATAATAACTGCTGTAAAGTAGAAACAGTTTCAGCATATTCTACAAATCGTGTAAAACATGTGGACTCTAAACTACAATGAACTTTAAGAAAATTAAAACAATCACATTTGGTTTTCAAAGGTGAGTAACATCAAAACGTATGACTTTTCTACACTTTATACAACCATTCCTCATGATAAATTCAAAATTAGGATTTTTGATATCATATACTGCTTCTTCAATAGAAATGGAACTCGGAAATTTTCATCTAATCATCACAAAATCCCTCTGATTTTACACACAGGTACTCTGAAGTTGATATTAAATGGATGCTTACGTTCACATTGACAACATATATGTAGTTTTTTGAGACCCGGTCTTCCAACAAACTGTTGGAATTGCGACGAGCACTAATTTTACTCATATATTAGCCGACCTGTCTTTATTTCTATGACGTATAATTTATTCAAAAACTTCTACATAAGAAGAAAACACTTGCTGAGGCCTACAACTCGACATTCATATATATTGACGTTGTTTTATCAATTAACGAAAGTTACTTCCATTCATATGTCGATTCGATATATCCCAGCGAACTCGAAATACAAGACACCATAGAATCTGCCACATGTTTCATATTTGGATGATTTATTTACAGCAAACCAACAATTAAACACTATGACAAACGAGATGACTTTAAAGCTTCAATCGCTCTTTCTCTCATACTTTCTTTATTTATGTAGTAATATTCTGCTATCATCTGCATATTCGATACTCAACTTCATCAACTTATTCGATACTCAAGAGCATGCTGCTAGTACGATCAATTTTAAAACCGAGACAGGCTACTGACAGATAAGTTGATGTAAGAGAGATTTCAACAACTTCGTTTGAAGTTAGCCTTTCGTAGCTTTGTCTTTATAATGACCTTTTTAGCAAAAATAACCTATCACTGGGTCTTTTTTTTACTGACAAATTTCATACCAATTGTTAGGCCTTTGTTTTCATAATACATTTGACTACGGAATACTAACCCATCTACCTGACAATACATAGGGCTCACGGTGGGTTTGACAGGGGATGCTTACTTCTCATAGGCACCTGATCCCACCTCTAGAATTAAAACGGGTCCGTGGTTTATGCCCTGTTCACAAATTAACTAAAATTAAAAATTGACAATGAAGGCTATTCATAATCCAAGAAATAATTCATGAAACAAATATTCTTTTTCATGTTGAATATTAATGATATAAATTATATTCTTCCCATTGTTTCTGAACTGCAGCTGTACTGTTTTAAACTAACTGCTTTAGCTTTTGACAGTTATATCAAAGATATAGTCGATACCTAAATGTTTTTCCCTTTCATATCCTATGATACTGTTTTCAGCGATACTACTCTTTCAAGAATTTTATGGACCGTAAGGAAGATCGTCATTTTGAAGAACTTGGTTTTATTTTTACCTTTGGAAATGAAACTTACACTCACATGGAATGGAATTCTTTAAAGTCCCTTTCAGTGTTAAATACTTTTAATATTCCAGTCAATCAAGGTGCGTTCAATCTACTGTACCTATACTGGATTCCTAAACTTCATTAAAATCCTTACAAGGATACATTGCCGGGTCCAGCAAATACTCTACCAAGCCCATATCTTTACTCCTTACAAAAATATTAACCACTGTAAAGGAGTAACTTTAGACTACTGTACTAAAGCATATTCTAAAAGTGTTCACGTTCAAAGGATGAGATTCTTCAAACTAATACTTTTAACATTCTTGTCGATTTACCTCACAACTTCTGACCTACTGTGAAACAACATATCAAGAAGTGATGTAAATCAAAATGGATTCTCAAAAACTCCAAAGAACTTTTAGAAAATTGAAAATTACAAAGTCAGCAACATCAAAACTTATTATTTTGTAACTCTTTATACAACCATTCCTCACGAAAAAATAAAGATCAGGCTTTTTGATATCGCAGGCAATTGCTTCCTCAATACAAATTGGAACTAGGAAATTCTCTTATGATTGGTCTTCAATAAAATTAATATGTCGAAATATCTTATTCGATAAGCAAGTGCATGCTCAGAGTACGATCAAATTTGAGAATTTTATGTTTTGCAAAAACAACTTATCATTGACTAATATTGTGACTGACATGTTTCATACCAATTGTTAGACCATTGTTTCTTTTCATAATATATTTTACTGATTGTTTCGTCTACATGATCAATACATATGGTCACGGCAGGTGTGATCGGTCAACAATGGATGCTTACTCCTCCTAGGCACCTGATCCCACCACTGGAATTTCCAGGGGTCCGTGTTTTACTGTATGTGTACTGTACTGTATGTAGCGGGCTTCATATTTTAGTGACTTTAGCGCGCACAACAATGCGCTAATTCATTAATTTCGATAATAAATCATTTATAAATACGATACACGGCGCAGATTTATGTAGCGCTAATTCATGATTACGCCAGTGATTCCCGGTGAATACGCTAAATTTTGAATACATCAATTTATGAACAAGTACAGTATGTCTTATTCACCATTCGTACTGTTTTCAAGAATTTTGAGATTTATTATTGTTCTTCATCTTCCCCTTTTCATTCACCTCTTGCTTAATCTCTGTTCCATCTCCTTAACACTGCCTTAGCGAAGTTCAAATGGACAGGCCTTAATAATATATACATGTTGTATAGATATATTTTATATATGTATTTGTTTTTTTTTAATAAATAATAAATAAATGGTCTTCTGAGCTTAATTACTGTTCGTTTTCTTCATATTCAATAAACAACCAACGAGTTACCCAGTCGAAACTTTAGTAATCATCTTTTGGTCGCCGGTCATGTGGTGGAAAGTCAACTAATTTAAAGGGAATTATGAGAACTGAGATGAAAGAAGTGTTTCCTCATTTCTAATAAATTTGTAATCACTTTTGTTCGTAAGCTGACGATGAAGATAAATGCTGAACAGTGTCATTACATTCCTTATAATAAATTTTTACAATAATTATTGTATTTGAACGTTTATTCAAATGAGAGGCAAAATAGACCCAAATTTTATCTATTATATTCTCAACCACTGATTAATTTGTAAATTGATTTTTACGGTACACAATTATTTCCATTAGATCTTCCTTGCCTTTTTGAGCTAATCAAAAATTTAAAAATCAAAAAGTTTTTGAAGATTTTACCTTTGTTGCCACAATAAGCTCATCCGATAGTAATAATACCAGGTATTATTCTGCCGTTAAACATAACAGGGGAAAAATTAGTAAAACGTAACCGTATGGTAGTTATCCTGGATTTTCAATTCTTGAAATTCATGGTGAAATTAACAGATTATCCTTTTTAACTCCTGTACATTCAATAAATATATGTAATTGCAAACATCAGTAAATGTACTTATTTCTTAATTTCATCGACATGTATCATGTACAAATTGAAAAGTTTTCTGACTTTATTTTGAAACAGTTAGCCTTGGAATGATATTTTGTTTAAAAATGAAAATAGCTGGCTTATTTAATTAATTTATTGTTTATTAGAGAAGTTCCTTTCTTTATTTTGGTTTAAAGTTTCACAGTTGCAAGATATTATTGTTTTAAAAGTTTATTATAGGTGTGTGATTCTGTTCTGTGAAAATACAATAAACTAACAGGCAATATACAAATCATAAAAAAAAAAATACATTTCATAATTTAATTGCCAAAAAAGTTATATCGTCATCTATGTATATGATTTGTACATTTATCTGGTACGGTATTGAACTTTTCTTTTTAATTTCATACTAAATATAATTACGCTTAAGTTTCAACATTATATATAAATTCTTTGTCATTGTTATTTTTACCATCAAATTACATTTTTACGTGAATGTCCTTTTAAATGTGATACTTTAATCGTGATGAAACATTGATATTGACGATCTATAGATACTTATAAATTCTCCATTACATAGCATTTCACATTTATTCTATTCCAAACACTTAATGACTTCCATATACTACGAATATGAAAAGGTAGAGATGCATTTTTTCTTAGATGCTTGATCCCTAATACATACATTTTAAAGTATTTATTATTCCGTGGTTTCCACATTGGACTTGTTCTGTTGATGATGTTGGTCACTGTCATGTTTCTTTCCACAGTGTACTGGTACTGTTGTTGGTTCTGATCATTGTCGTGGTTCTTTTCACAGTGTACTTGTATTGTTGACGATCTTCGTCACTGCTGTGTTTGCTTCTGTCCAGGAGACTTCACAACAGGTTGTTGCCATGTGCAATAACTACAGGACAATCTGTACTGGACTTGGATATGAAAACGAAAACTGCAAACCGGACAACAAAGGTAAAACTATAGTATGAATAATTTTTATTTATATAGAATATCTTCAATTTAAGAATATTGTTTTATTATTATCGGACTTCACAGAAATATTTTCTTATTTTAAATAAAAAAAGGGTCAATTGCTTTTCAATCGTCACTAAGCAGTAACTTGGAAAACTTGGGCAATCAACAGACAGTGATATTTGACAAGGTGACCTTGAATGAAGGAAATGGTTATGATAAGAAGACAGGTGTGTTTACCGCTCCTGAGGAAGGCATCTATAAGTTCAGCTGGACAATCTTGACATGGGAAAGAAAATATTTCATCAGTGAGATTGTACATAATGGAAAACCCGTTCTTTTTAGCTATTCAGATGGAAGAGGACGCACTGGTAATGTTACGTCATCAAATTCTGCCAACATCAAAATGAATAAAGGAGACAAAGTATGGATTAGAACATGGGGTAGCTACGGCAAATTTGCTCGTGGTGGAAATTGGAGTAATTTTTCTGGAAATAAAGTATAAACATTAGTCATGTGTTCATTGAAATAAAATACCCATTTTCCAAAAATACAACATATCCTTGGGTCATATTTTTACTGGCATTTATTTTTCCCAGTTGTTGTGAAATAGTAATTATAAATAAATCAATTTTAGAGTGCCCTATGTAATAAGAATTACTCAAAGATACTTAACAATGGAGTTCTGATAATATTAATGTACATAGTGATTTAAACATAGAAATCAATTCATGATTTTAAAAAAAGTAAAATCAAATACTGTCGTTATTGAACAGTTGTTTTGTCATTATCTTTATTTTGACAACGGATTGCGGAGCTTATCTGATCAATACAGAGGGCATACAGAACGTTTTTTCGGTCGACAGGGGATGCTTACTCCTCCTAGGCTCCCGATCCCTGATCAATATAGAGAAGGCTTACAGCAGATGTGACCAGTCGACAGGGGATGCTTACTCCTCCTAGGCTCCCGATCCCTGATCAATATAAAGAAGACTTACAGCAGATCTAACCAGTCGGCAGGGGATGCTTACTCCTCCTAGGCTCCCGATCCCTTATCAATATAAAGAAGGCTTACAGCAGATGTGACCAGTCGACAGGGGATGCTTACTCCTCCTAGAGAAATGATCCCTGATCAATACAGAGAGCATACAACACGTATAATCAGTCCACAGGGGGCGTTACTCCTCCTAGGCACATGATTTAACGTCTGGTGTTTCCAGGGGTCGGTGTGTTTGCCCTGTTTTTACAATTTATTTTGTTTAAAGGGTTCTTGGGGACTAATCACTGTTAGTTATCTCCGATTATTATTTTTTCTAATGATACAATTACATGTAATCCTTTTTAATCGATTGAAGTTTAGAGAATTAAAACAAAGAACGAAAGACATGAATATACAATCTCCAAATGATACTGCTTATTGTCTCTCTCTCGGTTTAAATTTTATTAAAAACATTTTGATAGACACATATGTCTTTACCTTGTCCCATTATACCCCTGACCACCCATTTATGATTCTAAAATAATCTTAATCTGTGAGATATGACTTACTTTACAACTGGAAATGTATATATGTCATCAGTAGAAATATATGAAGTTTGAACTCATTCCAAATACAGGGCCAGAAAATACCTCTTCATCTCAATGACCAGTGATGTCTTGTACAATATGACCTTGAGTTAAGATTATCTAGCAAATCTAAATATTATTAATGAACGATTTATGTGCCTTTGCACGACCCACTTTGTTTTTTTTATAAAATGGTTTGGCTGAGAATAGGTCTTTATTGTTCTTCCTTGCGATGTAACAATGTATAAAAAATAGGTATTCAGGTCAGTGGACAGTAGTAGTAGACGGAATATTATATTCCTTTGTCAGAATTAGTATAAAAACAATGCCTAAGAGCAGTCAATATACGACCCAATGATAGGTTATACTTGCTAACAAGGTCGTCGTTAAAACGACAATAGAATTTACAAAATGCCGACTCTAAATGAGGTTGTTGAAATCCCTGTAACATCAACTTAGGGTTAAGATTGTCAATAGGCTTCATCGGTTTAAAAATTGATTACACTTAGAGCATGCTCTTAAGTATCGAATAAGTTGGGAGACATAAACATCATGTTTTGCAATCAGGCATATCTAGACTCATCAATGTACGCCTGTAATTACCTTAAGTCTCTACTTTTCATGTTACTTTTTTTGACTTCGAAAGTAATTTTGTAGGTTTATGTACTTGTTTAAGCCTTCTTGTATATCGAGTTTCATACTGTGTCCAGATCATGAATACTATTTTTATACGTTATTACACTACAAATAAGAACAAAGTAAGGTGGTATCAGCAGACGCGCTGAATGTTTTTCATTAACATGACGCAAAAAATAGATGACCTTAACTCAAAGTAATATTCTACAGGATAAAATCATTTTCTTGACAAAACGTCGTGTCAAAGATCAGGGAGATATCAAGTTTATAAAGTGATGGCAAGGAGAATAATTTGGAAAAACGTCAATTTTTATAAAATAAGAAACAAGCTATTTCAAGATCAAGAGAGAGAGAGAGAGAGAGAGAGAGAGAGAGAGAATAAGGATTATATTCAAGAACGTCAATCGTTCTGTTTTTGATGCTGCAAATGGTAATTGATACAAAAAAGAAAAAAAAACTATAAACCCTCGAATCTTCGATACGGGGGCCTAAAAATTACAATGTATCCGACATGTTTTATTTCAGTAAATAGAGAAAAGAAACATCCAAAAACCACCATGAGCTAACTGTGCATATTTACCGTGTCTTCTAATCCATACTTTTTATCCTATCTCCATTTTGATGTTGGCGTTTGTTGATGACATAACATGATTAGGAGGTCTCTTGGAAATCTAAATATTTTTAGCAGCAGAGTTTCTATCATGTATAAATTCACTGATAAAATATTTACTGGCCACTGACAAGATTGTCCAGCTAAACGTATACATGCCTTCTTCAGGGGCTGTTTACATACCTTTTTGCTTATCGGAATATTTAGGTTCATTCAATGGTTTTGTCATATCTTTGTCAAATATCACTGTCTGTTGATTTCACATGTTCTCCATGTGACTGCTTAGCCATGATTGAAAAACAATTAATCTTTTTAAAATTTTAAGACTTCATTTCATAATCCTTATACAATATTTTTTGAATTGTAAGTATGATATATATGTCAAACTTATGGATTTAATAAACCAGAAAAGGCTTTCACAAAAATAGTACTGATATAAAGAGGATAGCAGATTGTTGCTTATTGTGTTCTTTTGTATTCCGCTTGAACCTCAACTCTGTTAAAGTCCAGTACAGTCCTCTATATTTAATTGCACTTGGTGATGATCTCTTGTGGTGTCTCTCGGACAGAAGTAAACACATACACACGGCAGGAACCAAGATCAGCGACAGAACGTGTATGATCGTGTTGATGAAACAAGAATATCAGCTGTTTCGGTTAAAATCATCATTTCGTAAGTTCTATGGTCGATACAATGACCTTGTCAGCAAATACAATTTATCATCGAGTCATATGCTGACTGACGTTTTTCATATTAATTGTTAGGCCATTATTTACACACTGAATTGTCGACGGATTTTTCCGTTATTTCCCGATCATGACAAGGAGCACACGGCGGGTGTGACCGGTCGGCAGGGGATGCTCACTTCTCCATGGCACCTGATCCCACCTCTGATGTTTGGAGGTCCGTGATTGCTCTGCTCCTATTTTGTATTGTTAAATGGACTTTTGAGCTTGAATACTGTTCGTTATCTCCATGTATTTCATACTGTGAAAATTGACACTGTAATGACCAAGAGCAGCAACAGTATAAGTACTCCTATTAATAAACAATACTTACTTTCCTATATCCACTTGATGTATCCATGTGAATTCGAAATTAAAGACACTACATAGTCTGCCACATCTGTTTCATATTTTAATGTTTTACAGATTGTAGACGATAACGGCCAACTTATATCTAAATTGTAAGATAAACGAGATGACTTTAGCTGTTTCATCGTCATTGTCCTTATTTATGTAGTTATATTCCACTATCACCAGCTTATGGTTTTTATGTCACCCAACTTATTCGCTACTCAAGAGCTTGCTCTGAGTACGATCAATTTTTAAAGTGAGAGAGGCTACTCACTAATAAGTTGATGACACAGTGATTTCAACAGCCTCGTTTAAAGTCAGCATTTCGTAAATCTTATGGTTGTTATAATGACCTTGGTAGCAAATATAATCTATCATTGGGTCGTATTTTTGCTGACTTGATTCATACCAATGGTTAGGCCTTTGTTTTTGTACTGAATTGACTAAGGATAGTGCCGTTTACCTGATTTATACATAGGGCTCATGGCGGAAGTGACCGGTCAACAGGGGATGCTTACTCTTGCTAGGCACCTGATCCCACATCTGGAATTTCCAGGGGTACGTGTTTTACGCCCTCTTTACATATTTGTATTGTTTATGGATTTTTCAGATCGATTACTGTTCGTTATTTAAATGTTTTATTCGTGAATCTGTTGTTGCATATACGATGTAAGGCTATATCTTTGTGAAGCAGTTTGTAAATGTTGTTCACTTAGTGTTATTGTTATTATGATACCTGTAAAATAGTCTAAACGTCTGTTTGCACATTGTTTGACACTCTATCTTACGAAGTACTTCCGGAGTAAAAACTTGTAAAATTAATTGATAAATTAATGTTCATAATTTGTGGTATTATCGATAAATATATCGAGATTGCGTGGGAGTATTTTTCGAACGACTGTATTTTGATATAAATTGAATATTCTTTTAGATTCAATTTGTTTCTGTATTAATACTTGTAGTGAAATATATTTTCATTTAATTGTTAAATATGTAAGAATTATTTGTATAGAACATTTGGTGACACTTGTTCACGAGAAAGATCTTGATGTTCAACAATTGACCGATCAGAATGTTCATTATAATAGATTTTTGATTCGAAGTCCAATAAAATATCATACAAGCTTTGTCAGCTGGAATCCAAACATTTTTCTTGTAGTCTGTCTTATTCTTTTATCACTTCTGGTGTACTGAAAACGAACCTTTATTTTCTAATGCGATTCTTCAATATATATCTTAAACGTTTAATCCATTCTGACAGAGTATCGAAATCTACCTCTTTAAATTTATCTCACTGTTTGGCATTCTTAAAGGAATTCAGAAGAAAAAAATGGTATAATGCATATAAATTTGGGAAGTTGACTATAGAAAAGTCGAAGTAATCACGTTTAACATAAAGTTAAGTTGTTAGTTTGCCATCAATGTCATTCTCTAGTAAAACACCCAAATATGAAACGGATGTGTCACACACTGCAGTGTCTTTTGTTTCGAATTTAATGGGATATATAGAATCAACGTAGGAATAAAAGCGAATATTGTTAATCGATAAAGTGTCGTCGATGAAATATGGAGATAACCAACAGTATTCAAGTTTAAAGTCCAAAGTCGATATACATGTATCTAAATGTTGAATTGAAGGCCACAGCAATAGACGGCTTCTTTTCATGCAGAATGTTGTAAACAAAATTTATAAGGATACCAAAACAGATCTGCTAAGGACAGAGCATAATGAATACCCATGGGAATCCCAACATTCAACAAGCAAAAAAATCATTCTTTTTTTAAGAATTTCATTTTAAAAATGATTGTACGTTATTAACAAGTTATAACAATTAAAAGCAAACAAAATTTCAGATTACAGATACAAACAACAGACAAATAACTGGAAAGATCAACAGCTGACAACATCCTTTTATTATCCTTTACTTATCATTGTACCGATAATAATTGCACATGTTTTATCTGAGTCTTATTTCTGTGCAAAGTTTCATGGTTAAATAACGAAAGCTGCATTTTTGAATGGTTTAAAACGTTATATACTATTCATACCAAAGGCAAGAGAAAAAAATCAATATCAAAAATAGCATATAGTTTTTTGAAATTATTCCAAAAAGTGGTACACATCATCAATATGTAAAAATTCAAGGTGCTAAAGTTCAACAATGTAGATCTAAAACTATTGGAGAATCAGATTATACGAAGATAGAACCCGTATCATGAAGTTGAGGATGAGCGGAGGGCGGTGGGGATTAATAAACCTGTGGTCGGCATTGACTAAACATTCCAACTCCTAGAAACTTTAACGAAAATAAATAGCTATTTATCTTTCCATAATTTTATTGTAGCTTTTGTATTACTGATTTGTTTTCAAAACAACATCCACTATAAACTTACAGTAATCTTTTGATCAAATGCCATATCTTTAGTGTGATATCTTGTATTTCACTGAAGCACTTGATAACACAGAATACAATTAATAATTACACGTCACATACAAGATCACACGTCACAATTATTATCGGCATTTGCATACTTGCATCTTGTGATTATTCATGCCAGTTTCTATATATGGGGGAAACTGTTTAGTGCAGCTAAAAGTCCCTGTTGATTTTTTTCTTCTTAAAAATGGATTTAATTTTGAATCTCTGAAATAAAAATGTGTTCGAATACGGCATATTGTATCACCTTAGGATGCGTTGCATTTCTATCAATGGGTTTTGTGATCATTAGTTTGACCGATAAAAATTGGGTTAAGACACCTGATACATGTGTTTCAGTTTTCCCAGATAGTCGTGGATGTAGTATAGGTAAGATTTCTCTTCACAAAAAGAAGCACAATTTGGTTTCTTCAGATCAAAAGTTATTTCAACACTATTCATAAAGTGATCTAGTATAAATTCAATAAAAGTCATATTTTAACTTTTAGATGTTAAAAAACACTTGACAACCGGGAATGTAAATGTTCAATTTCGAGACATATTATATAAAATTTAGCAAAAATCATGGAATATATGTCTATGGTAAACAAAGGAATGTAATAGTTTTTTTTCTTTTTAAGATGTCGTTACAAAGATACTTTTGGCCAGTAACTGGATATTCCTACCAACGTCAATTTTCCTTGTGTCTACAATTTGTTTGAACTGTTGGGATTCCGACAGTAATTGTCGGAAATGCACCATTGGAATGGTATTATTTGCTCATCAAATAGCAGGTGTACATTTCAGTCAGAGCGAAAATACATTGAACGAATAATGCATTAGTTGTATACGAATCGTTAATCAAAATAATATTTATCAAAACATTATGAAATATAACCATAATTAGATAAAAAAAAAAGGTGATAAAATCTACAGTGAGTCTGATAAAGAGATAAAAATTCAATGCTAATTTTGTAGGCAAAACAAGTATTGACAAGTATTGAGCTCTGACATACTTAACATATCTTTGAGCATACACTATTCAGGTAATATGAACTACAAAGTATTTGTCATGCTATGCTTTTTTTTTTTGTTTCTTTCAATTTAGGTATTCTAGGTTTTATTGGATGTGTAATGTTTCTATCAAAATATTCAGATGGAATTAACTGGGGATTTGCTTTTGGATTTATAGGATATTCCTTGAGCGTTCTTCAGGTTAAAAAAAATTATATGTATATTTATATTTGTCTACATTGTTTACATTAAGAATGAAGGAATTTTAGTAACTGTAATAGCCAGAAACCAGATATAAGCCAAATGTAAAAATAACTAGAAATCACAGTGGAATATACAATTAGCAATACAGAAAGTTTATTTTGCAGAATCTTTCAAATTAATAAATCATCGCATCACATTAAGGTTCCATACAAAGGGAATTAATTTATTCGGGAATTATTTATCATTTCATTAAACAAAAGCGATTCTTCAAATACTTTAATCTGCGAATTAGTATTGTATAAGAGTATTAATCAACAACTTACCGTTGCTCGCAATTTTGTCTTTTGTTAAATTAGACCCAGCAAGGTATAAAAAAGCAATAGTGTTGCATTTGTCAATTTGATGGCATCGTCGTAAATTTTCATGCATTTTATGTGCTGTGAGAGCCGAACCATGTGTTTTTTCACAGTGAAAAAACAAAATTTATAATTAAAGAGAATATTGTTTGCAGATATTTAATAGATTATTAATTTGATTGTGATGCCTTTTAAATGTTTTATTCATATATTTTCTCTGCATTTTCGAGTAAACAGCTGGTAAAATGATACTATCGTATATTTGTATGGAGGTACATTGAAAGGTCTTTTGCAATGGCATGCACCCGATGGATCATGATAAGACTGAGAATTCGAAAGTATTGTGATATCTGAAAAGTATTGTAATCTCTGAAATGTATTGTGATATCTGAAAAGTATTGTGATCCTGATGAAATCTTATATTAAATAAATCGTTTATTACTTATATGAATGCAGTTGACATGCAAAAAGTTCAGGACACAGTCTTAAAATCATATTTACAATTTAATGGTAGAACGTGTATAAATTCTAATCATGTTTCATGAACTTCACAAAGTTCTGAAGATATTTATCAACTAAATTTTAAATTTCGACTTGATTATATCCTTGCAATATTGAAATTCATCAATGACTTCAAAACTGTGGGAATATTTGCTTAAACCATGCATGTGGTTGCCACATCATGATCAGTCTAAAACAATATCGTCTTCGTGTGTATTTTTTTTTTTTTTTTACATCTATGTGGCAGTTGTACACTGTATAATTCTTAGAAAAATGACTATCCTTGCTTAGAATATTTTTATCACAGAAATTATTGAGCGACTTAACCGTACAGTATATAGAAAATTGCGCCGGTTGCTACATGTATATGAATGATTTGCAGATGACTGGTACTTGAGAGAGTTTTTTTTTTCTGTAAGGGAATTTAGCTAACCCGAATGTTTCGATTATCTCCAATTAGAATAGTGACGCTTGAAGGCTTACATTTTTAGAAGATGTCTGGGCGAAAATGTTGATACAGTGGAATACGTTTTCATTTACAACTTAATCCCTGCGATACGATCATTGAATTTAAAATTCGAATATTACCAGGGGTGTGTATGGAATTACAACAATGAACTTCTAAAAGCTACCTTTTAAGAGAAGATAGGACATATTATCTTTATTGGTCACCTTATATCAGAAAAACACTCTTATATCCATTGACAATAGTCTTAACTGTGGTCTTGAGATGGTAAGATATGATACTGGTGCATAAGAAAAAACATATGCAAAAATTATCAGCAAAGAAAGACTTTAGTAAATGAAGGAAAATATATCCCAAGTAGGCTTTTATCATAGGTTTCCTCTAACTGCTTTTTTTTATATTTCACCAAATGCCCGTCCTCACTATATTGCCCATATAGATTTCAATATGTAAAAATGGCCTTCAAATAATTTAGGAAGTAAAATTTAGAAAAAAAACAACAAACAAACAAACTTTCATATACAAAGACCAAAATGGTTATTAAAGATAAAGGTATTTAAAGTGTTTCTTCTTTTACTTACAGCTATTAATGATTTGCTGCTGCAAATGTGTAACCCGTGACGATGATCAGACTGAGGGAAAACCAATAAGGCACCCTGAAGAAAACTCTGTTTAACAAAACAAAAGACAACAGCATGTTCTGTATTTAATGGTCTTTACTATGATGAACTCTTTAGTCGTATTTCATTTTCATTTCAAAGTTTATAATTACATGTATTTTACTAAAAATTTATATAATTACTGCATTTTTTAAGATAAACTTTATTTATTTTTGTATGTCTGTAAAAGTCAAAGGTTATTTTCTTTACAGTACTTTTTTAATTCAATGTGTACCTCGCTAAAGGTAATCTACTGTCATAGTTAAGTCTATATATGTTCATACAAAAATAATTCAAAAATATTGTTTCTAACAATTTTATGTACATTAATACATAGTTTTGCCTGATATAATAATCATTGGAATCAAAATCCTACATATCAAAGAAAAACGCAAGGAGTGAAATATATTGATTTGGAATTTTTTACCTTCAAAATGGCTTTGATTTTATCCTTATTACAAAGCTGCTTTACGCTCGATAAAACCTCTTCAAAATATTTGCTATAGTTTCTTGTTTTTAAATACATGTATGTAATATATGATTAATGATTGCTATTTTGAGATTGAATAGTATATAATACAACACAGTATACCACAGCAACACCTGAGCGAGCGCTCTACCGACTGAGCTACCGTGAACGGTAATCTAAAAAGTCTATTAACAAAAACCTTGTTTTTTGTTGATTTACAGTGAATCACTGTGTTAAAGTCTTAACTAAGATAGATAAAAAGAACACCGGTTATATTGTCATTGCATATGTTGCTTAACCATTTGTCATTCATGTTATGCAGTGTCCTTTCACATGAATACTTTAGTCTGAAACCGGATTGATGTTCGATTAAAAGGTTGCTGTTATTCAAGTATTCATGAGTTATAATATCTCTTTCTATTATTTTACTGACAATTGGTAAAGTAGAGAGCCCTTTTGGGGCGATTTAATTTGATAATACATTAATAATAAAAAAAAGTCATTATATTTATATTATATTCATCTCCAATATTAAATGATATGAAAATCCTTTTTTTAACGGATTGTGAAAATGTTAAAGACATAAACTGAAGGATCGTCCATCGCACAAAAGAGATTTGTAAGATCTTCAAAATATTTGTTAACAGTTGCAACATTGATAAAATATATCATATTCCTTTGTCGTCAAATTCATTTTTCAGACAATTCATTAAGTGTGACAGTTATCTGTTTGGTTTTCTCGCTTATTTACTCTCGTTGGTCTTCTGACTGTTTGGTTTTGATCTCATATTTTCCCACGCAGCTTGTTACACGTGCTTTGATGTAATCCAGGGAAAAGAGTGAGTTCTTGTATTCTTGTGTTTTTTTCCGGAATTTATTATTTCTTATAAATAAAAGTACTCCTTTTGAAATCAAGACTTTGTAAAAGATCTGACTTTTTTTTTCAAATTTGCGAGTTCTAAGAAGGGTAATTGTTTTCTTTCTTGACATGATACGTTGAATGGCTTTGGAGAGCAGACTTATATTTGTTGCATGCAACATATACTCACATAATCAATAAATGTAAAATGATCCGTGGATCATCCAATCAATGACGGTTAAACTAGAATACATGAAACAGTCATTGTTTTCGGATTTTGTTTTAATACATACTTGATATTTATAACCTATTTCCAGAAAAATTACACCAATGTCCACCACTCGCAAATTGGCCGAAGCTTCTATGGACTCTAATCCATACTTTATCTCCTTTCTACACCAGTATTGTAAGTCCGTGCTCAGTGATGTGTACAGAGTTTAAGAAATTGAACACAACTGTGAAACGTAAACTATTTTTGTAAACAGAGCACGAGCGTGAACGGGTGTGTTCAATTGTTAAACTCTGCACACACCACTGAGCACGGACTTACAATACTGTGAGTGGGTTTTGCTTTCGAACATTTCTACTCTGAATTTTCTGGGTTATAGTTTTAATATTTTTCATTAATACACAACAAAATTGCCACTTTTCTTAAGTTTTAAGAATAATATTACAAGATGTGAAAGCGTAAGGATGTGTCAATCCAACGCGTCCAGAAATTTGAAGTTTTAATAACCTCGAGATGAAATAAAATTTTTATTTTATTTTAGTATGATATGCTATAGCAACATATAAGTCATGAAAATATACAGAAAATAAGAGAAAATATTAACTTCAAAACTGTGTCCAAGCACCTTTAAGTTGAAAGTAATTTTATATATAATCATATAATGTTTAATTATTTGACTTCCCTTATTTTTAAATGTATTGAAGTTTGTGAAGAAAAAAAATCCAAGTGCCTGGTACATTGCACGCTTTGTAGAATGTGATTACTATATAAAATCTTAAATTCAAAATGGAGAATCTTAATTACTCCTAGAGTGAATTCTTCAAGCATTATCTTTCATTAGATTACAGTGTGAAGATTTACATGTCCTGGTATTACAACAACTTGTAAATGATATAAATCTAGCTCTATGTATTCAGTTGCTTACAGTTAAAAACTAATAAAATACAGTTCTAGGGTGCTTAAAAATGTGTCTGCATAAGATTATTTAGTTATAGGGTGATTTTAAGCAAGAGCATGCCAGTTGAAAAAAAATTGCTGGTAGTGGGCGGGTTAAAATTTAAATTTATACAAATGAATTTGTCTGCATATACTTGCAGTAGAAACCCTCAAGAGGTAATTTTTAATTCAATTTGAAAACCAGTTATTGACACTGATAAATAATAAATGTTTGTGTTACAAATTCTCAAAAGAAATTTCATCCTTGAATAAGTATTTTGCATCTAAATGTTAAATTAAGTTTGATAGCTGCATGAATATTATTGTTGCAAAGTTCAAAGGATGTCATTTTCGTTGTTATCTTTATAGGCAAAAAAGTCAAAGTGCACTCACTGAAGATGGCTGATTTGTTATCTTAAAACTCCAGCAAATTTTATGCAGTATATAATCATATAGAGGAGATATATTTATTTGAGCTGAACAAACTTTATTATTATAGTCATAAATGGGTGTAGGTATTTATTGATTTAAAATCTCAGTCGACAAATGTGAAATTTCCAATAACATAATACAAGGGACCTACATGTACATATATATAACTACATATACATGTATAGAGGCATGTATTAGTCCCTCTGATATTCATATATTATGCAATGAATGTCTTGATTCATAATATGGCATGTTCAATATACATGTATATTGATTTCATGTTTATGAAATGTATAGAGATAACGAACAGTATTCAAGCTCAAAAGTCCATTTAACAATACAGAATAGGAGCAGAGCAAACACGGACCTCCAAACATCAGAGGTGGGATCAGGTGCCATGGAGGAGTGAGCATCCCCTGCCGACCGTTCACACCCGCCGTGTGTTCCTTGTCATGATCGGGAAATAACAGAAAAATCCGTCCACAATTCAGTGTGTAAATAATGGCCTAACAATTAGTATGAAAAACGTCAGTCAGCATTTGACTCAATGATAAATTGTATTTGCTGACAAGGTCATTGTATCAACCATAGAACTTACGAAATGATGATTTTAACCGAGACAGCTGATATTCTTGTTTCATCAACTTATTTGTCAATAATTTACCTCGTTTTAGAAATTGTACATACGTAGAGCATGTTGTTGCGTATCGAATCAACTGAGAGATATATACCCCGTATGCAGGTGATGAAGGTATATTGCTGCATAAGTAAGGGAAATTGACGATTGAAAAGTTAAAGTCATCACGTTTATCATAAAGCTTGGTTGTTAGATTACCATTAACGTCTTTTTCAAGTAAAATATGCAAATATGAAACAGATGTGTCAGACCCTGTGGTATCTTTTATCTCAAGTTCACCAGGATATATCGTATCGACATAAGAATGGAAATAGCCATTGTTAATTGACAATACGTCGTCGATATATCTAAATGTCGAGTTGAAGGCCACAACAAGTGTTTTCTTCTTTTCACGTACAAGATTTTGGACAAATTCTGCTTCATATGAATACAAAAAAAGGTCTGCTAATAACGGGGCGCAATTGGTACCCATGGCAATTCCAATAGATTGTTGGAAGACCTGGCCTCCAAAAACCACATAGATATTTTCAATCAGAAACTCAAGCATCTTTTTAATGTCAACTTCAAAGTACTTGTGTGTACAATCAGAATGTTTTTTAACAAAATAATTTTGCAAATGACCAATGACACGGTAAGTATATTTACGAGTTCCATTTTTATTGAAAAAGTAGCTGTCAATGATATCAAAAAGTCTGGACTTTAATTTATCGTGGGGAATGGTTGTGTATAAAGTTGAAAAGACGTAAGTTTTTAAGCTGTTGATTTTGGTAAAATCTTGTGATTTCAAATTTTCCAAAAGTTCCTTGGAATTTTTAAGTATCCACATCTGATTTACACCACTTCTCGAATATATTGTTGCACAGTACTCTTGAAGTTTCTCCTTCACCACTGTTAATATCTTAGCGAAGAGTAAAGATAGAGGCTTGGTTGAACATTTACTGGAACCCGCTATGTATCTTTGTTTGTAAGGATTTTTATGAAGTTTCGGAATCCAATATAAATATGGTAATTCGAATTCATTTTGGTTGTTTGGAATATTAAAAATATTCAAAACTGACATATGATTTTGAAGAATTTCTTCCTTAGAAAGGGAACTATGAGTATAAGTTGGATTACCACTTGTAGAATTAAATCCAAGTTCCTATAAAGTACATTTAATATAATGAGCCTTACAAACAAAGACAATGTTGTTACCTGCTTTGTCAGCAGGGACCAGTACGTACTGATCATGTAATCTACCGGGTATCTAATTCTTTTTTCACTTCTGGATTATTGAATACAGAAGGATAGATGGTTTTCATACTGCCTCTCAATCTTTTAATGCGCGATTTTAACATAGATCTGATACATTTAATCCATTCTGACAAAGTGTCAAGGTCTTCTTTTTCATGTTTGGCCCATCGCCTGGCGTAGTCCTCTACAGAATCCATAATATTTATGAAATTCTTACGCCAGTTGAAGGATCTGGGTTCCCTAAATTTAGGACCTTTTAAAATTAGTGATCTAAGGTCCTCATTATTAACTATATTTACGCCACCAGTAATAACGTGTCCAGCAGGACTATAGTTATAGGGCGAAGAAGAACATGAACACGATGGAGGACTATGTTTATCTCATAAATAATGTATTGAAATTTTT
Source organism: Saccostrea echinata (assembly GCF_033153115.1). Taxonomy (NCBI): domain Eukaryota; kingdom Metazoa; phylum Mollusca; class Bivalvia; order Ostreida; family Ostreidae; genus Saccostrea; species Saccostrea echinata. Next base: position 1,181,441 of record NW_026889761.1, read on the forward strand.
TCTAGTCTATGAATATTTTATGTATGATTTTTCTCATATTTTTGTGGAAGGTTTATTAATTATTCTTGGTTATAATGAAGGTTAAGTTGATTTGAATTATTCCTGTGCTTGTGAAGAATATATGTGATAATTTTCTGTTATTGCCACTAGAAAGTTGATGTATTATATAAAACTGTCAAACATAACTTATTCATAAGAAAAAATGACAGAGGAAATTAGAAATGAATATTTTAAATACCATTAGTGTAAAAACTATAAAAATAAAGTGTATAACTGGTAGAAATGAATGTATATATGTCACAAATACACCTAATTGCTGTATTTTTGTGGATTAAAAATCCTTCTTATAGATATTAAAAACACTCTGTAAATATTGAAGATTTAAGAAAGTGTAGAGTAAATTCGGCTAATTTTTATCTATAATTTGCTATCTTTTTCACATTGTAAATTAATCTTGAACCTTTGAATAATCATCAAACAAAAATCTATATATTTGACATTATAAGGTCAATTGTAAAAATTGAGATGAAATTTCAATGTGAATTCATGAAAACTGAGAATTTTTGAAAAAAATATCGAGGAAATTCGGATTAAATATATTTATTGAATATGAAGGATTTCATGTTTTCTTTTCACCAGCTCATTTTATATTAATTAGTGATATAAAATAAGTAATAACAACTTTAATTTTATGGTTAAAGATATTTTTTCAGTCAGAAAAATTTATTCATGTGCACAAATTTCAAAACTTCCCTGTGTAAAACTACTGCTTTTAGGACTTATTTTAGGAATGACTCTAATTCTTGGCCAAATTATTCGAGTATAACCTGGTTTGGGTCAGTTTACGCTTTATAATCCGCGAAGCGGATTATAAAACAGCGTAAACTGACCCAAACCAGGTTATACTCGAATAATTTGGCCAAGAATTAGAGTCATTCCTTATAATTTAATTTTAAAATCATTAAATAACTATGGGTGTAAAATTTCGTTGCTTTTTATTAGTTCAAATTTGCCGCTCAATAATACAACCGTAGTAACGGAAGTAACGGAAGTGATGGGAAGCAAGGGGAGGTAAAAACTGATACATAGGCCTAGCAGCTTGTTTACATATGGTAAGATCGAATTATTGTTTGAAGTTAAAGGTATATTTATTAAATCTGGAATTTTCCATTAATCCCGAGGACTGGAAATGAGAGGATTGTATGCATACAGATGATTCAGCTGGTTGTCAGGGGTGTGTGTCCCCATACCAAACCAGGTTATACAAAAATAATTTGTGTTCCTTTTTGGATATTAACCAATCAGAGGCTAGAATACAAACAAAATTAAATTATTTTCAAATGACCTTGACTGAAAATCGAGGCTGATGACACCAAAGTTTTTGGATGTTAAAATAGTGTACACAGTCTAAATATTAAGTATTCAGAAAATCAAAATTCTGCCATTATAAGAAATATGAGAAGAATCCATCCTTAAATTAGTAATTCGTCATAAGCCGTCTTCAAAGTTGTAAAAAAAAGTATTCCGTACCTTTGTTGTCGGCTTTACAGCTTAGGTTCTGATATCCAAGTCCAGTACAGATTGTCCTGTAGTTGTTGTATTTGTTAATGATCTGCTGTGGTGTCTCCTTCATAGAACCAAACACTCTAGTGACCACGACCAGCAACAGTACAAATCCACTGTAGAAAACAAATTAAAACCATGATATTATAAAAAGCATAAAGGAATTAAGCATATATAAAAAGCAAATATACCTTTTCACATTCTCCATTTCGTAAAAAAAATTATATATATCACAAATTGAAATAAATGAAAAATGATCTATAATCAAGGATATATAAGTATATACAGAATGTAAATATCTATAAATAATCACGGCATAAGTATCATATTTAAAAACACAATCACGCAATAATGAAATTTGGTGGTAAAATACAATGATATGTTACAGAGAGTTTAAAGTGAAGTGTCTTAAAGGTGCTTAGACACAGATTTGAAGTTTATATTTTCTCAAATTTTCTGTATAATATCACAACTTATATGTTGCTATAGCATTTCACACGAAAATAAAATTAAAAACTTATTTAATCTGGAAAGTATTGAAAATACGAATTTTGGGACGCGTTTGTTTAACACATCCTTGCACTTTCACAATTTTTAAATCTATTCTTAATACTTAAGAAAAGTAGCAATTTTGTTGTGTATTAATGAATAATATTACATCTATAATCCAGAAAATTCAGAGTAAAAATGTGCGAAAGCAAAACCCACTCACTAAAGTATTGTCAGCCCGTGCTCAGTGTTGTGTAGTTGTGTACAGAGTTTAACAAATTGAATACACCCGTGAAACGTAAACTGTTTTTATAAACAGGGATACGAGCTCTGTTGTTGTTAATGTTTACGTTTCAACGGGTTTGTTCAATTGTTAAACTCTGCACACACCACTGAGCACGGACTGACAATACTGGTGAGAGGATTTTGCTTACTACATTTCAACTCTGGAATTTCTGCATTATAGTTTTAATATTTTTCATTAATAAACAACAAAATTGCTACTTTTCTAAAGTACTAAGGATAAAGTTAAAATTTGTGAAAGTGCAAGGATGTGTCTATCAAACGAGTCCTGAAATTCGAAGTTTCAATAACTTCCAGATAAAATAAGATTTCTATCAAATTTTCTTATGAAATGCTATAGCAACATATAAGTCATGAAATTATACAGAAAATTTGAGTAAATATTAACTTCAAATCTGTGTCTAAGCACCTTTAAGTGTAATTTTTCTAAACAATGAAAATGAATACAATGTTTTGTATAAGGCGTGCATATTATTACCTTTTCTATTTAATTCGAACCTTGAATAATCACAATTCAGGTAAGGAAAAGAAATTGAACAAAATTATACAAATAAATACAAATACACAGAAAAAGTTGTAAGCCTTCAAATTATGAGACAGAGCCATATAAGGAAGATCGACAATAGTTTGAAAGAAATCAATAAGCTTTTGAAAGACTGTCACACTGAAGCGTCCAGATGTAGGGGTATTTAGCAAGAGAAATCAGCAAAAGAATTTATTCGCTTCGATTCAAATCTAGAGGAATTTACTCAGTTACAGTTGACAGATGTTGTTTTACCTACATTTACTCCAAAGCCCATCAGTGAAGAACACAGCACAGAGGAGTTTGGAGATCTTTACAAAGCGTCACAAAATGTAAAGGAAATTCCTTATAGGTCCAGAAATAAGATTTTCTCGTATAAACTCCAAGATTGCTGGGAGTACTAACCAGCGGTTTTTGGTGAATTCAGAACTCGTGACCTGTGTCAATAATGACGTTTGGGTAGCGCGGTGTAGATCTATCAGGCGACTAAATTCGGAACAGTACAGTTTTGGAAAATGTGGATATTCCTTGAGGATATGTTTATGGAATATTTCTTACAGAGCAAGGAGGTTTGGTGTATGAAAGCAATAAAGACAAAGTGATTAGGAGGGTCAGGAGCGGGAAATCGATTAAGCCGATTTCTTTCAAGAAGTGGAAATCTAATGGTATATCATCATATGTATTAATTCCAGCGGGGGCCTGTTGGTCTGGATGAAAATTTAAAAAAAAAAGATCATCAGGACAGAGTTATTCGTTATTCTGGCTTAAATGTGTCACAGGAAATAAAGAATGACAAAGAAAAAAAACCAATGTTTAGTTCCGGATTTGATATGATGTACATTCTGATATCTGTGTTTCAAACATCGGATCAACGTTAGTACTCAAAATCTTTCTTTTCGCGTTAATTTATCTCCCACGCGTAAATTTTCACGTTTACAACACTAAATGAATATGTGAAAAAATTCAAATTGTTTAGCTAGAAGATATCTTATTCATTAATGTTTTATTGATTGTATTATGAGACCCTTACAACAGATCTAGATTTCGTAGAGGATTGTCCTCGTTTAACTGTATAAAGAATGGGTTATTCCAAATATATTAAACATTATTTATGATAAAATTATAACAGTTAGAGCTGCTATCCATGAACAGTTAAATAACACCTGTAAGCACCTCCAATTATATTACTTTATCTGATTGTAATTTAAATGCTAAATAATTACGTAAGTAATAATTCGCCCCCGGACGGGCTACTTTTTTTTTTCTAAGATTAATTCTTATGACATTGATATGCACAAGGTAAGCTGAAAAAAACCATGTACACAATCTAATTTAGTAAATTTTACAGACTCAATTTTCATTTGAAATTAGTAGATTTTTAACAAATTCAAATCTGTATTTCATTGTAGATCTCGATAAAACCGTGATTAAAATTACTGATTCTCCCAAGCATGGAAACATGAAAGCGTAAGATTAAAAAATAAATAATAAAGAAATTCGTTGTTTTATTACGTCTACATGTACTTGATTGTAAACTCTTAAACACAGGATAAGTATACAGGAAATCATGTTATATTTCTGAGAATTGAAAACGGATGCCACAGACAAATGTTCTGGTAAAGGAATGCGTAGTGTTTCTAAAATTGATACAGAGGCAAAAGGAAAAGGGTAGAGGAGGATGCAGTTTTTGTGATAGTGTGTAAATCAAGGCTTCCTACTAGCTTGGGCCAGTAAGTTAGCCCCTTAGATCAATTAGTAGATGAGAGGATTGGCATGCCAGATGCCTCGGGTTCAATCCCAAGCGGGGGTACAAACTGTCTCTGTTACATTTGGCACCCACGTTGGGACATGGGTATTCTCTGGCGGGTGAAAGAGATTGCCCCCAGAACTTCACCCCACAGGCTTCAACAGTCCACAAGAGATGAGGACATCTCATTCTTTGGAGGGAGCAATGTGGTAGTGTGTGATTCACGACTTCCTACTAGCTTAGGCTAGTGAGTTAACCCTTTAGTTGAATTGATAGAGCACTGGACTGGCATGCCAGAGGCCACGGGTTCAATCCCAACCAAAGTTACAAACTGTCTCTATTACATTTTAAACAAATGTCCTAACTTCCAACGATGAACAAATTGCTAGATCTGAGCCATTCTAAATAAAAACATACCTGTATACGATACAAATGATCAAATACATTTGTAGCCCCAACCTAAATCAAGGGGCAATATTTTGAAAAAAAAACTTTGTATCCACACACCTTAAAGGCCGGGATCGACGATGATTTTATACGACATGGCAGACAATTAAGGAAAAAAGTAGGCTATCTACATCACTATCAGTGCTGCTGCTAAGAGCATGCAGGCGCTGTTTATAGAGTGGCTGAGTCAGTTTTGCTTACACACAAGAAAAAGCTAACTCTGTTTACATCAATGTGTTTATAAAGTTCCATTATCTTAAACATCTTGAAACAAAGATATATAAAATGTTTGCTTAAATCGCGAAATACAATGTGGAAAATTCGGGGGAAGATGAAAAGTGATCAATATATCTAAACTAATCCTCTAAGCACTTTGGAATTTTCCAGCCAAAATGTCTGATCTTCTGAAGGTTACACGCTCAGTGTGAAATTACAAGAGGGTTTGTCGTGGATAACTGTATTAGTAAGTTCTGTCCCAGTGATGAAATGTATGGATAGATAAATCTCTGCCTAACTTATAAATTATTTGGATTCATACGGTAAGATATGTTTTAAAAACTCTTTGAAATTGAGCTCACTTGCAAAATATGTCAAATATACGTAATTACCCAAATATACCTTTACACAACATGGGCTAAAACTATACCATGAAATATATGGAGATAACGAACAGTATTGAAGCTCAAAAGTCCATTAAACATTACAAAATAGGTGCAGAGCAAACACAGGACCTCCAAAACATCAGAGGTGGGATCAGGTGCCATGGAGGAGTGAGCATCCCCTGCCGAAAGGTCACACCCGCCGTGCGTTCCTTGTCTTGATTGTGAAATAACAGGAAAATCCGTCGACAATTCAGTATGTAAATAATGGCCTAACAATTAGTATGAAAAACGTCAGTCAGCATTTGACTCAATGCTAAATTGTATTTGCTGACAAGGTCATTGTATCGACCATAGAACTTACAAAATGAAGACTTTAAACGAGACTGCTGAAATTCTTGTTTCATCAACTTGTTTGTCAATAATTTACCTCGTTTTAAAAATTTTACATACGTAGAGAATGCTCTTGCGTATCGAATCAACCATCATAATTAGGCCATGGTGAAAATAGAATGAATTGAGGAGACGTCCATTTTGCAAATTAAAGGGAAAAAGTTTGCCATCTATTTGATCATCGGGAATAGGACTTCCAAGAAATACCACATACCACTAGAAGAAAGTTCTGACCAGATTAAATCTTGGAAAAGTGACAAAAGACTTTGAGGATTAGGTTTTTAATCAGAAACAGGAAGCAGGGGAGTGTCAACATTACCTGAATTACCATTGCATCACATCTGAGACAAACAGGTATGTAGCCATAATGGTGGACTTATGTATCCTGAAATATCAAGCAGCACATTCCTAGCATTAAAGCAAATGCTTGAATGTATCCGGACTACCATTTTCCTCAAAATGTGTGTAAATATCCAAGATGTAAGGACAGAAAAAAAGCTAAGGTTCCTCATAGAAAAAAAAAACTGTTTGTTGTAGATTGAGACATTGGCTTCCTGATTTGAACTAAGAGAGGTAAATAGTAAATCTGTGGAAATTTATCGATGAATTTTCAGTTTTTTTCTTTTAGGGGGGGGGGAGGGGGGAGTAAATCTTGTGTTTTTCATCACCCTTGATTAAAATTAAAAAAAAAATGCTCCTAGAATCATAGTTATGGGTATATTTTAAATGATTCTATCTAGAAATTTAAAAAACAATTCACGGTGTGAAATATGAAGATAACAAACAGTAATCAAGGTCAAAAATCCATTGGAATGAAACAAAATTGGAACATAGCAAACACGGACCACTAAACATCAGAAATGGGATCAGATGCCATAGAGGAGTAGGTATCCCCTGCCGACCGGTCACACCCGCCGTGTATTCCTTGTCATGATCGGGAAAATCCTTAGATAATTCAGTGTGTAAATAATGGCCTAATAATCAATATGAAAAACGTCAGTCAGCATTTGACTTAATGAAAGATTGTATTTGCTAACAAGGTCATTGAGTCGATCATAAAACTTGCGAAATGATGACTTCAAAGAGACTTTTGATATCCTTATTTCATCAACTTGTTTGTCAATAGCTTGACTCGTTTTAGATACTGTTCATAAGGTATGCTCTTGTGGATCGAATCAACTGGAAGACAAAAATCTCATATGCAGGTGAGGCAGAGATAGTTTCCAGACCACAAAGTAGAATCCCATCATTGAAATGATATCAGACTTCATATGTGGTTGTTGGATAACATGTATATCAAAGTTATATCTCACAGGTTAAGGTCATTTCAAGTTCATAAATTGATGGCCACGATAAAATTTGGTAAGTGAGATCCATTTAGGTCAACGGAGATATAACAACAACGTCATTTTTTTTCTATTTCAAACTGATATCGATATACAAATCAAATAAGTTCTGTCATTGTATCAAATTTTTGTTCACAGAATACATATGTTATATTTATAACTTATTTCCGGAAAAATTACCCCAATGTTCACCAAAAGCATACTGGCGGTAGCCATGTATGTTCTAATTCAGACTTTATCGCCTTCATCATTTTGAAATTGGCGTTTGTTGAGGACACATCATAACCATTTCGGCCTCCTCCATCTGCATAGTTTTTGCAATTTGTTTACCATCATGTACAATCTCACTGATGAAATATTAACCTCCTTTTGTCATAATTGTCCAGGTGAATGTATACACACTCTCGTTAGGGGCAGTAAACACACCTGTCTTCTAACATCTATAATAGCATTTTCCTTTGTTCAAGGTCACCTTGTCAAATGTTACTTTCTGTTGATTACCCATGTTCTCCAGGTACTTGATTAGTGTCGTTTGAAAAGCAACTGACACTTTTCCTTTAGAATAGGAAAGTATCGATGCTAAGTCCAGTGATTCCTAACACAGATTTGTACGTTTTAAATGTTATCAAGACTGGTCCCGCCTCTGATGTTTTTTGAGGTCCGTGTTTGCTCTGCTCCCGATTTGTATTGTTTAAGTGGACTTTGAACCGTACGTTATCTCCATATTTCATTGTTTAATACGAAATTTATTTTACCAAATAACCATGAACTTGAGAAATTGCAGTATAAGTAATGCATATTAAAATTGTGTATTTTACTTTGGTTTTAGTCGCCCGCGTGGCGCATTGATTAGAGCGTCTGCTCTAGAGTCGCAAAGTAAGGAGTTGATCCTTACGTCGCGGGTTCGAATCCCACTGTGGGACGTGGAGACCCTTCCTTCGGATGAGACCGTATAAACCGAGTTCCCGTGTCGCAGTAGGTGCTGGCACGAAAAAGATCCCTCACTGCTCAATGGCCATAAGTGCCGAGTATAGGACAAAATTTGCAGCTCTCAACCGGCAAGTGGTGGCGTCTCCATATGAGTGAAAAAATCTCGAGAGTGACGTTAAACAGCATACAAACAAACAAAAAGACATTGGTTTTATGAAAAGTAAAATTTAAAGATTTATTCGAAATCATTCTAAATCATTCCGTTGAAACCTTTGAATATAGTGATAAACCCCCGTATATGGGAATAGATATAAATTTCAAAACAACCTTTATACTGGTATGTTGATATACGAAGCAATATGTTAAAGAAGGAAACTTAAGAATTCTGGGACTACGGCTCTTCAAAATCTTCATATTATGTTTTTATTAACCTTTTACTTCAACAGCTAGAAAAGTTTTTTTTTCTTGAGATTTGACTTACAACATATCAAATTCTTCCTGAATAATATGATAAATAATTTTACCTTGTAACTTTGACAAAAGAATCAATGAATAGTTCTATATTATCGACATGACAAAATTCTCGGCATTGTTTTCCCTGCTCAATAAATCAAATTTATAAAGAATGAAACATATTACAGCAGTAAAGGAGAAACTTCAGTATCAAGTATAAACGCAGCTATTTTAAGGCTTTCCGAAGCTTTGAAATACGCCCAAAACATAATATTATATTGCAAGGTCGGTTTTGGTTATAATATATAAGCTTTATATTTTGTACTTCCAATTTATATAGAGGGTTCCCTCGGCTATATATTAACATATTTGTTATGATATCAAATGACTTTGTTGATCACGTGACGGTTATTTATAATTTTTTAAGTGTTTCACATAAATCGCTTCGGCGCAGCCGATTAACACAATAATTATTAACATTTTGTTACATGTTTATAAAAAAAATCATTGTATCCTTGTGTACCCGAAATTTGCTTGGGAAAAGTCATAGTATATCTTGGGTACAAAATATTTCGTGAGAAATTCAACTTACCTACAAATTTGAGGGTATTTTCCACTCAATACCGTAATCGGTATTAAAATAAAGCCATCACAAATTTTTCCTAAGCAAGATTCAGTAAGAGAACAACCTCTTCTTACAGATTTCCAGAAAAAATCTCGGATTAATCCTCAGTAATCACCTGTGCCAGACTCTTTTATACAAACAAAATAAATTCTACCTCCAACCATGGGTATAAAACGGAGTACATTTCAAAAGTATATTTTCCGTAAGCATTTTGAACATGCTGAATTTCAATCAAGGGTACGTAAGCAATGTATTTTTAAAATATTCGGACATATAAGACTTAAAAGAAACCTTAAACGACCCGTGAATTTTGCAAAAGCTATCTAGCATTTTACGTGCAATTTGAAATACAGTAAAAAGTTCATGACACTCTCTCCGTCATAACACCTCAAGTTGGCAGTGTCTTGACGTCATTTTCCATTATGACGTCATATTTTGATAGTTCAGAAAAGTGAAGGCACAGAGTGCACTTTGATATTCTATGGGAAGCCTTAACTTACCTACGAAGTATTTAAAAGTTGTACGTTTTGATATTATTCATTTTGTTAAATTTTGTGATTTCAAATTTTCTAAACGTTTCTTGGGGTTTTTAAGTATCTACATCTGCTTTACCCCACTTCTAGAATATGCTGTTATACAGTACTCCTGAAGTTTCTCCTTCACTGCTGTAAATATTTTAGTGAGGTGTAAAGAAAGAGGCTTGGTAGAATATTCACTGGAACCCGCTATGTATCTTTGTAAGGATTTTTAGGGAGTATTGGAATCCAGTATAGGTAGGTAAATGTTTCACTTCTGCATTGTCGAAGACAGAAGAATAAATGGTTTTCATACTGCACCTCAATCGCTTAATTCGCGATTTCAACATCCATCTGATACATTTAATCCATTCTGAGAAAGTTTTTCATATTTGGCCCATCGTCCGGCGCAATCTTCTACTGAATTCATAATATTTATGCAATTATGACGCCAGTCGGGGTTCCCTAAGCATTGGCCCTCTTTTAATGAGTGATTTACGGTCCTCAATATTATTAACTTTTGCAGGCATCGGAAAGCCAGAGTAGAATAAAATTATCAAACTATTGGCATACATACAATTTCTATGGTTGATACAATGACCTTGTCAGCAAATACAATTTATCATTAAGTCGAATACTTACTGAGTTTTTCATACTAATTGTTAGGCCATTATTTAAACACTGAATTTTCTATGACCGGTCGACAGGGGATGCTTACTCCTCTATGGCTCCTGATCCCACCTCTGGTGATTTTTAGAGGTCCTTGTTTGCTCTTCTCTTTATTTGTATTGTTTCAATAGACTTTTGAGCTTGAATACTGTTTGATATCTCTGTATTTTATACACCATGTGGAAATTCACGTTCTCTTTTTTTATTGAACTACTTATTAGTAAATCTGATCATAGCATTTTCCCGAAAAATTCAAAAAGCAAAGGACTTTATTATGTTTTACCTTGATTGCAGATATTCTTGAATTTGTTATGCAATGAATTAACTTCATTTTTCATGGATTCGCTGTCTAGTTTGTTGGGTATGCGAGGACATAAACGAGAGTTTGAAACATGGGATAATTTGCAATATGTAAAAATTACTCCACGTTTTCAATTGTCATTAATGTTCCTGGCATACCCAACAAACTAGACAGTGATTCCTTAAATGTACATTTACCTGGTATATGTGGAAAAAAACAAATAGAAATAAGAAATGATGTCTAATAGATATGAAATACAGGAGACATTCCATTTCAATTTCCATAGTATCCTCCCACCGACGTTAGACACAATGACAGCTGCGGGAAAGTGACATGCCTATCAGGTGATATACCTTTCATTTAGAGAAATACATTCGACTGTAAATATCGAGAAACAACACACTTAACATTCAAAGACTTATAGCAGAGGAAACAGTTGGAAATGTAAATATTTTCTAATAAATTTTCACATTTGAAAAGTCATTGTAAGGTCTTGTAATAAAAATTCCGTAAGATAGTCGACAATATATATAAATTACAAAAGAATACGTTGAATGATTTGTTTCTCTCAATAATGATAATCGTTATCTACCCATTTAATTAAATATGTACATTTATGGTATGCATTATCTTTTTTTTCCTACTCAATTTTACTCTAAGAATTCTAAAAGGGTGTCAAATGATATATAAAGTCTCTCTCTGTATTTACCACTTTATTATATTTTTGCGTGATTGGTCTTTGAAATGTGATACTTATATCATGATAAACCATTGATATTGATCTTCTGCATATACTTATAAATTCTCTATTTCACATCATTTCACATCTTTTTAGTCCATTCTATCAATCGAAGAAGAATATGAAAAGGTAGAGATTAATTTTTTCTGATGTGTTTAATTCTTAGTACATGTTTTTATAGTTTTAATGCTTTTGTATGGTTCCACAGTGTACTTGTACTGTTGTTGATAGTGGTCATTAATGTGTGTGGTTCTGTCCGGGAGACCCCTCAGCAGGTCGTTACCAAATACAACGACTACAGGACAATATGTACTGGACTTGGATATTAGAACTTAAACTGTAAAGAAGACAAAAAAGGTACAATATTTTCTTCTCAAATTCCCAAAAACTTTCAAGTCTGAAGTATATATATATATATATATATATATATATATATATATATATATATATATATATATATATATATATATATATATATATATATATATATATATATATATATATATATATATATATATATATATATATATATATATATATATATATATATATATATATATATATATATTAGGGATGATATTATTTAGCATGATTATTTTATGAATATTTTGTTTTATTTTACAGTGAAACAGACAATTGCTTTTCAATCATCCCTCAGTGGAAGCTTGCAGAACATGAAAAAGTACCAGACAGTGATTTTTGACCTCGTAAAATTGAACGAAGGAAATGGTTATGATAAGAAGACAGGTGTGTTTACCGCTCCTGATGAAGGTGTGTATTTTTTTAGCTGGGCAATAGCGTCAGCTGGTGGTAAATATTTCATCAGTGAGATTGCACATAATGGAAAGCCCATTGCTTATAGCTACTCGGATGGGAGCGGTCGTACAGGTTATGTTACGTCGTCAAATAATGCCAACATCAAAATGAAGAAAGGAGATAAAGCATGGATTAGAGCACACAATGGCTACGGCAAATTTGCGTATGGTGGATATTACTGTACTTTTTCTGGTTTTAAAATATAAATATAGATTCTGTATTCATTGAAAGAAAACAGAATTGATTATGAAATGCAATGTTCATCAGTAGCAAAATATTTAAGAATTAAATGCGGTAAAGGCACTTTTTTGCACCCACAAAATCAAATTTTGAAAATCTCCTGAAATGTGCACAAAAGTATATATTGTTTGAAATCCTTTATTTAAAAAAAAATAAATATTATAGTTTATAAAACGATAAGTAGCAATGTCTGTTTCTTTTACGTCACAAACAAATTGTATTTCCGTTATTTTTTAGAAAGAGGATAAATAGAGGATATTCGAAGTCTTGTTGTTGGATATGGAATTTATTTTATGAGTGTGATAGGTTTTTCCCTGTATTTTCACAAGTTCGAAGCACTCTTGAAAATATAAAAAAAAATCCTATCTCACGAGTGATATAAATTCCATATTCAACTGCAAAACCTTGAATTTTCTGTTTATTACATTTCTTTGATTTTCCCTTTGCCTCTGTCCTTTTGTAACACAGTGTCATAGGTTGTGACGTCATAGTTGAGCGGTTGAGGCGTCGTAGCTTATCACGCAGTACAGTTAAGGTGCCAAATGGAAATATCGCCGAATTTTTTGGATAGAAAAGACATTCTGGGTGATTCTTTTTATGACTTTACTATTATCGGACAAGTGTAATGTGGTTGAAAAATGCATGTTGAGGACGATTAGATTTCTTATTTAGGCTTGTCACGTGATGTGGTAGTCACGTGATTTTAGCAAATATATCTGCAGTATTGAGGTCATCTATAATTTCCAATATTGCAAGGGCATAACCAAGTTAAAAATCTAAGTTTAATATTTAATCATTTTCAACACCCTTTGTAGTTTGTAAAAAGTGCTGCAAATTAACCTATATAGATTCTTCTATCTAATTGCTAAAATTACATTTGTTAGACCGTATATTTTGCTGGTCAAGTGCATAAATATAGACATAATTAATTCATTTGCAAGATTTCATCAGGTTCGCAGCACTTTTCAAATATCTTCATTCTTCTTGAGTTTATGTCTAAAAGCTTGTCATAAATCGTTTAGGATATGCCATTGTAATATATCGATTTATTAGGACCCTTCTTTTACCCATCAATGAATCTGCATACAAATATACGGCAGTATCTCTTGTCTAGGGAATGTACCGGAAGTATATGAATAAATTCATAAAATAGACATCGCATCCAAGTTAATGGCCTCTTTTAAATTTGCAAATAATATTTTATTTAATTACAAAATACATTTTTCATTGTATAAAATATAACCTGATCCGCCTCTCACTGCATACAAACTGCGTCAAATTTTCCCATATGACGTCACATTGACAAGTGCATTGCGACAAGTAAATTGTTAGTATATTGCTGTGAGGGATTTAACCAACGACAAAACTACATGCAATAGTAAGTATTGATGTAGTTTAAAGCTATTCAACAGTTAAAAATAGCAAATCATTTCATTTTGTGGTAATTTGAAGAACTTGTATTTTTGTGTGATGTCATAGTAAGCATTTCCCGTGTAAATTAGGCCCCGCCTCTCCTTATTGTAGCCTTAACTGTGCTGCGCGATTGTTAGATTGAAAACATTGTAACATGGATTTTAGCAACATAATTTGGAAGAAAGTTTTAGTCTCTATTAAGGTGGTTTAGTTACTATTTCTATCTTATGACAGGCCAGAAACAATGTTTCTCTTACTTTCATATCCTTTCACACTGTGACAGAATATCACCTTGATAAATTAATTACAGTATTTCATTTTTATAAATGTAATAAAATGCTCATGATTCATATTATATCAAAAAATTCAGTTGTAGCAAACCTGCGCTCTGTGAATTCTAATCAAAATATCATTTTAAAATTTACTTTTTCCTCTCAGAATCATTGATATTTTGAATTTATATCATCTTTTGACGTCATATCTAGCATATGTTGTCATGACTGATAAAATTTTGTAATGCTTTGAAGTCTGCAGGTATGCCCTTGATTTAGATTGAAACAGGTGATCATGATAATGAACAGTGATCGATCTCAAAAAAACCTACATAATTATAGATTTCTCCACCAGTTTTATTTTTAAGACAGATATTGGTCATTATAGAAAAAGGTCTATATCTAAAATCACAAAATTTTTCAAAACTTAATAGCATCAAAACATATGACTTTCCAACGTTTCATATAAACAATCCTCACCACAAATTAGAGAGCAACTTCTTGACATCATAGACAACTGCTTCGTAAACTCATAAATCTTAATATCTTGTGATTGGTCAGCTACAAAATTATTTTGTTAAAAATAATTCTGATTCTGCACATAAGCACGCTGAAGCTGATATTGAAAAGATGCTAAAGCTCTTCATTAACAGTATCTAGGTTGTCTTTGGAGACGAGGTCTGAAATCAAGACGTTTTAAAAGAATTGACTTTTCTAAATCTGCGAATTCGAAGAAGGATAATTCTTTTCTTTTTCTGACATGAAACATTGCATGGCTTTGGAGAGCAGACTTACATTATATTGAGAACTCACATAAGGAATCTACAGTAATTTAAATATCTATTGGGCATATATAACTTAAAACCCTATCAGTGAAGGCTTACTGCAACAATGTGATATATATTGTTTTTGCTGTATAATTTAATCTGAGGACGTTAAAAGAGAGGATGAAATAAAGACTATAAAGCAGAGGTCTCTGGGAGAGATAGAAAGGAGAAAAAAGGACAAAGGGGAAAGGGAGGAAGGAGGAAACGAGCAAGCAAATTGAGAAAGTTCCTTCTTTCTAAATAGGTCTTCATGTTAAAGATAGTTCGGTGTCCGTCTTCCGTCTAGCCGTCTCTTTGTAAACAATTTTTCAAAAAGCCAATTCTCCTACAGTTTTGGTCCGATTTCAATTTAATATAACTTGATACACGAGTAAAATACACTACGATACAAAATTCTGTATATCTTTTTTTTTAAATTTCGATGATCGATAACGCTTTGGTTATTCTTTAAATAGTTTTTTTTGTGAAAGTCTATCAATATTGGTACTCGTCCTTCAGCTATGGTTTGATTTCAATATTATTTACAAAAGTAGAATACAAGAAAATACGCAAGTGTTCATATCGGTTTTCAATTTCAATGAACTTTGTGATCAACATTTTTGTAGGCTACGAATTACAAAACATTGATATCTTCCAAAGTGCTTCCATCATAGTTTTAGCAAATCAGAACAGCTGATTGCATGAATTATATATATCATAAATTTTATCAATGCGTAAGAAACAATAAAAAAAATGTTGACATGTCTGTCTCTACATTCAGGAATTGGCCATTTTGAATCCGTCAACTTGAAATAAAGAGCTAGGTCACTTGATATTGGGTAGAGTGGGTTTGATTTTATATAATAAGTAAACCATGATTATTATTATATCGGATGTTGTTATATAGTTTTCAGTCATTATTCTCATCATTGCACAGTCACAAGTTTGTTCATTTTGAGTTTCCCGATGTAGGATGTGGTCACGATAAGATCTTTGTATTGGGAACGATAGTGAGAGGCCTTTTAGCTCCTTAGTTGCATGAACCTAAGGATTATAAATAGTCAAGCAACTAGGCAAGCATCATTTAAAGCATATTTATATTTTTTGTTTCCCATAGGGGTAAAGTGGTTCCAAAATCGTGGATGAAATGTATGGAGATATCGAACAGTATTCAAACTCAATAGTCCATCAAACAATACAAATTTTGGAGCAGAGCAAACACAGACCTCTAAAACATCAGAGATGGGATCAGGTGCCATGGAGGAGTGAGCATCCCCTGCCGAACGGTCACACCCGCCGTGTGCTCCTTGTTATGATCGGGAAATAACAGAAAAATCTGTCGTCAAATCAGTGTACAAATAATGGCCTTACAATTAGGATGAAAAACGTCAGTCAGCATTTGATTAAGGATAAATTGTATTTGCTGACAAGGTCATTGTATCGACCATAGAACTTACGAAATGACGACTTTAAACAAGACTGGTGATATTCTTGTTTCATCAACCTGTTTGTCACTAACTTACCTTGTTTTAGAAATTGTTTATTCGTAGAGCATGCTCTTGCGTATCGAATAAACTGAGAGATATAAACTCCGTATGCAGGTGATGAAAGTATATTTCTGCATAAGTAAGGGAAGTTGACTATTGAAAAGTTAAAGTCATCACGTTTATCATAAAGCTTTGTTGTTAGATTACCATTAACGTCTTTTTCAAATAAAATATCCAAATATGAAACAGATGTGTCAGACTCTGTGGTATCTTTTATTTCAAGCTCACTGGGATATATCGTATCGACATAAGAATGGAAACAAACATTGTTAATTGACAATACGTGGTCGATATATCTAAATGTCGAGTTGAAGACCACAGCAAGTGTTTTCTTCTTTTCACGTAAAAGATTTTCAACAAATTCTGCTTCATATGAATACAAAAAAACTTCTGCTAATAACGGGGCGCAATTGGTACCCATGGGAATTCCAATAGATTGTTGGAAGACTTGGTTTCCAAAAACCAAATAGATATTGTCAATAAAAAACTCAAGCATCTTTTTAATATCAACTTCAATGTACTTACAGTCCCTGAAACGTTCTACTTTCCCATTTTTTCAGTTCGCTCACCGTTCGTTCAGCGTGCGTTCACCGTTCATTCACCGTGCGTTCACCGTTCGCTCTCCGTTCACAGTTTTGCGTTCACCGTTCACCGTGCGCTCGCGTTCACCGTTCACAAAGCGTTCAGCTTTCGCTCTTCGTTCCGTTCACTTTGCGTTCACCTTGCGTTCAGCGTTCACCTATCGTTCAGTTTTCATTGTCATTCGGAACTCCGAAGTGAAAGGACTTATCTTTTTGTAGTTAAGGAGTTACAGGTTTTTTTTAATTTATTAGCTAACATATCGTGTTTGAAGAATCATTATTTCATGAGGAAAAATATCTACGATATATATTTTTATTATTCTAACTTAGCTGTTAGGTTATTTATTGAATTACTCTGGAAAATAAGTGTTGTTACAAAATATAATAGAACTAGTTCTGAGAGTTATACATAGTACTGCGGATATCCTGTTAATTCGTTATCTTTAGAACGAATTAAATTGATAGTGTGGTTAAAGGAAATATTTATTTAAAATGTAATGCACTACAGAATTTCTCTACTGTAATATGTAAAGTCTAAAGTTATAGAGAAAAAAAATCTTTCTTCACCGTAACTTTATATGTTTGCCATTCGATATGATTAATACCCCCCCCCTTTCCCCCTAAATTGGTGACTTAGTCAGTACCGTATTTCCAGAATATTTTAATTAACATTTAAAAAAAAAGCTACGGTCTTTTTTAGAACAAAAATTTCAGTCTCAAAACAAACATGCATCTAAAAAATCATAAAACAATAGTAAATCAAAATGTACACGTGTCGGCGGTGGTATTTGAAATTGGCAGAGAGTGTGTTTCACATTCAAGTGTTAATGCCCAATGTATTTTACTAATTTATTATTCAAATGTTGGAATCAAATCTAGAAATGATTAAAATAATTGTTATAACTTGTTGGAAATACTCGCACTTCGTCTTCGATGTGACGAAACTTTCACACCTGCACAGTGTCGAATGATTTTGATTGACAGGACAAGCAGGTGGACTTCGTGTGAACTTGAAGCAGGAAAATAAAAACGAGTATAACTGTCAAACAAATGGATATGATTTGTTGATAAAAAAAAAAGTTAGTTTCACTGTCTGATATATTTAGAAAAAAATTTCAGAGTTTTTGTTTGATATAGGTACAAACATTTAGTGAAGCCTGAAAGGAGGGGGGGGGGGGCTAAACTGAATATTACTCTCTCTCTCTCTCTCTCTCATTTGTCTGTTTAATAAAAACTATAACACCATATTACTTAATTATCAAGTTCTGAAAATTGAATTTATAACAAATAATATGAATATGTATCTTTGTATCATCTTGTCCGAGTATAATCACGACCATCTAGAGATACATGTAGACGTCTGCTCAATAAATCATGATGAAAAATAGAAATGACACATAATATATTATTGTATTAAAAATTTAAAATACGAGCGTATAAATGTAATTAATTTTTTTTCATTACTTTACACGAAATCGCCTTGACACGGAGATATATATATATATATAAGTTACAACCGCTTTAATTCATTCTATAAATCATAAGTTTTCTCTGATTTGTTATCAACTAAGAATAAACATTTTTATTTTCCAACTAAAAATAATATCTTTTATACTTCAGCGTTCGGCAAGAATTGCAATGTTTTAATGCGATAAAAATCGTGTGATTAAAAACTTAATGTGCATACATCGTCTTTCTTAGGACAATTTTGGAAAATTTATTTTATTGACTTATTTATTCATTCATTTATTTGTTTACTTATTTATTATTTGTTTTTTTTTTTGGCACCTGACATTATAATACAATAAAATAGTTTCAATGCAAGGAAAAGATCAGAGGCATTCCGAATATATCGTTCATCTTGCGTTCACCGTTCGTTCACCGTTCACTTTGCGTTCGCGTTTGCGCTCCGTTCGCGTTCTGCGTTCACTCACCGTTCACACATCGTTCACCAAGTTGCGTTCAGCGTTCACACATCGTCACTCAGCGTTCGCTCAGCGTTCGTTCAGCGTTCGTTCACCGTTCGTTCAGCGTTCGCTCACCGTTCAAGTGGGAAAGTAGAACGTTTCAGGGACTGTATAAGTACAAACAGAATGTTTTTAAAAAATATATTTTGCAAATGACCAATGAGAAGGTCAGTAAATTTACGAGTTCCATTTTTATTGAAAAAGCAGTTGTCAATGATATCATATAGCTGGACTTTAATTTATCGTCGGGAATGGTTGTGTGTAAAGTTGAAAAGTCTTAAGCTTTTATGCTGTTGATTTGGTAAAATTCTGTGATTTCATATTTTCCAAAAGTTCCTTGGAATTTTTAAGTATCTACATCTGATTTACACAACTTATCGTATATATGTTGCACAGTACTCTTGAAGTTTCTCCTTCACTACTGTTGATATCTTAGTGAGGAGTAAAGAAAGAGGCTTGGTTGAACATTTACTGGAACCCGCTATGTATCTCTGTTTGTAAGGATTTTTATGAAGTTTGGGAATCCAATATAGATATTGTAATTAAAATTCATTTTGGTTTTTGGTAATATCAAAATTTCTACGTTTGAAAACATTGAAAAGTCTTTTAAAAATTCTTCCATGAACAGCTAGGGCATCATTAGTCATGTTCATGGACAAGCCTATTCAGATAGTGCAGAATCAGATATGTTGATATCATTGGATGTGAGTAAGGGTATTGTATATATGTTTCTATGCAAAGGAGCGAATAAAAAGCATAAAAGATATATCTATTATACTGACAAAGTTTGAATTCATTCTCTTATACATACTATATGCCCACTACATTTTATACCAGTACTTATTATGACGTCATATTATGACGACATTGTTCTTTACTACTCGGGGTAATGAAAAACATTAACAAAAAATTTTCGGTGCAATGGCATATATATCCAATTTAATTCGACATAAATTATGAATAATGCTTTAGATAAATAAAATTACAGCAAAATTCCTTCGCACTTTCTCATTTGCTCAGTACGTCAGGAAACGTATACCTTTCTGAGCATTATTAACCTGTCTCAACTCAAAAACTTTACGGAAAGTAACAAAGCAATTTACATGTAAATATTTTTGCAGTAATACCATTAATCCTTGGGATATTCACTTGTAATTATGCCTTCTTTCTTTTAAATTAATTATGCCATTGTGTCAATTTTTTATGTTCTTCATTATCTTGTGTATCGCCTGCGTGGCGCAGGGGTTAGAGCGTCTGCTTGAGAATCACGGAGTATGAAGTTGATCCTTACGTCGCAGGTTCGAATACCACTGCGGGACGTGGAGACCGGTCCTTCAGATGAGACCGTATAAACCGAGTTCCCGTGTCGCTGTAGGTGCTGGCACGAAAAAGATCCCTCACTGCTCAATGGCCCTGAATGCCGAGCATAGGTCAAAATTTGTAGCCTCCCACCGGCAAGTGGTGGAATCTTCATATTGGTGAAAAATATGAGAGGGACGTTAAACAACAAACAATCAATCATTATCTTGTGTAGTATGAATACTGGCTTTATCATGCCGTGGGTTTCAAGTATGTATTAAACAATAAATTTTTAACTTTCCCTTTATAATATAGATACAGCCCTTAAGCATTTTTATATGTTTTTTTTTTTATTATGGCCTCTCGAGTTAGAGTGAAAATTAAGTCTGGGAAATATTTAAATCAAATTATAATTTTGATCCTCTACGCTGCACTTTATTTCAAATACATTTGATAATATTCTATACAGGTTTGTTTTTATTTAGAATGGCGCAGATCCATCAATTTGCCCAATGTCGAAGATTAGGTTATCTGCATCCTCTCTTTCCCCTTTCTTTTCGCCCCTCTATCAATTTAGGAAACTCTCTGCATTACTTATACTATAGCATTCGTCTGCCGCATCCGTTTCTAATTTAAAAGTTTAACACATTTCCTGAATACTCAGACAATCAAGTACATGTAAATGTGTATAAAAGATAAAACAATGGATTTTTTTTTACATATTTAGTTTTTATCTTACTCTTTGTGAAGAGCCGGCATGTGTTCCTTGCTTAGGAGAGTCAATGATTTTTACGTGAAACTATAAATTCATATAATTTTAAGATCAGGATCTTAACAGGATATGCGAGGGTTGTTCGATAGATTCATAGACAAAAACGATATATTCAGATTGCGCAATAGCACCCTTTCAGTCTTCCATTAATGAATTCTTTAGGACAATTGTTATCGATATGTATAATATAGATAAAATGTTTGAAATAAAAAAAATAATAAATAAAATGTCATTTAATTCTATATTATGACTCTTTGGCAGTAAGTAAAATGCGATTCCTTAAAAGTTTTAAATTAGTCAAAGGGATAGGCAATATATTTTTATTATGGTGCTTAATATATCGCCGTATATGTATTATCTTCAGTGCCGAAATGATGTCATAATTGCAAATTTTAAAGTCCTTCGGACACTTAGTTAAGAAGAGACAGGCAATTCTGAAAGTCATATCAAAATGACTAAACGGAGTATTGACATTTCAACACAAGATCAGGAGCAATCAGCTGCCTTTAAATTCCGTTTCAAGCTAGGGAATACACCAAAAGAGGCCATTCAGATGATGGGTAAGTAGTTAGTAAGTAAGTAAATTTTATTTATAGTCGGACTATATACATTTAACAAAAAAAAAAAAAAAAAAAAAAAAAAAAAAAAAAGAGCTTTAAAGCTCTTTTACCGACTGTTATCATAGAAACACATTTAGCACAAATAAAATATACATATAAGAGAAAACATAAATTTCATGTAGACAGAAGCACATAAAAATACAAGAATGGATCAAAAGACACTGGTAAACACACATAAAAGAAGACATAAAAGACATAACATAAGAAAAACGCACACACAGGTATATATACAACAAAGATCGTGCACACATAAAATAAAAGAAGAGGTGTTAAGACAACACTAATATAGTAAAATCATAACTTAAAACTAGCAAACAGTACGTAAGAAAAGGGGAGACATTAAGTATGAGGCATAAAAGTCTGGAGGCTGCAGGAACTACATTTACAATTTAGTTCTCCACACCAAAATGAAATGTAGTTTGAAAATTGATTGAAAGAGGAGAATTTCCTGACTTCATTTGGTAGAGAGTTCCAGAGCTTTGCTGCCTCATACCTGAACGATTTCATACCATACCTTGTTGTTCTTGGTCTTGGGACCTCTGCAGTATTTGTATATCTAACATTGTATGAATTGATGGGCATGGCTGGAGACGCCAATCACTTTCTCTTCCGGTAGGTTACAAGTGGCATAAACAGTTTAAAGAAGGAAAACTTTAGAGACTCCATAGAAGAGGATGAACAACCTGGAAGACACAAGGAACTTACGCTACCGTATCGTTGTCGTGCGCGACGCAGAAAATGATGATGGAAGAATAACAGTAAGAAACATTGGAGGGCTAGGAAATTGCTTATTCGATTATTACAACGAATCTTAATATGAAAAGATAATGTACTATCAAATTAGACATAAGTTGGTTTTACTTTATATACCAAAAATGGGTGTTAAGACATCAGGAATGTGTTGACCGTAAAGGGTCTTCTTCGAAAAAGAGTAACAAATATTTACGTCAATTTGGACGTTAATGAGCTATTTTATGGACCTCTGATCGATGCTATGCTTTGTGATTTTTCTGGCATTTCTATATTTGCTAATGTATTTCTTTGATTTTTGCATATTTTATGCATTTCACCTTTCATCATAAGTTGACATAAAAAATAAGTATCTGTCTATAAAAATTGTAAAACTGTGAAACTTGTCTAGAATTTATCGAACAATCCTCGTACATAGAACTACTAAAATTAATATGTATCTCAAAATGGAAAAAACAAAACAAAACAAAAACAAAAATAAAAACGTACAATTTATTAAAATAGGTGGTAGAAATCACGCTATACATGTAATTAATTTTTTTTAAAAATCACATTTTCTGCAAATCAATTTCATAAGAATTACACTTAGAAAAAAGTAAACCTGATTGTACGTCAGTCTGGGGGTGATTTATTAATAGAATAATTATTAAGCGTTTAATTTACACTCAAAGAAACATTTCCTAAAGTTATATTGAATATGCTTACATGTGTTATTTTACGCTCATGGACGACAGTTCGAGCTGTTCCAATTTAAACAAAGTTTTACTGTATAAGGAATAAAGCATTCTTTATATATTTATTTATAGGGGAATAAATGAAGATAAACACCTACGAAATCTGATGTATGGGTCTCTTTATAAAATCTATAAAAGAGTAATTAATAGAATATAATAGTATACATGTAGGCTTAACGAATTAAACTATTCACACACTGTCATAATACTGTGAACGTGGAAATTTACTCGTAGGGGATAGTTTAACGCGATTAGAAAGATTTTGTTATTAGCAATTTTCTTTAATTCACTTTCTAGATGCAGACCATATAACTGAGTTCATGCATTTTTTCTTTTAATAAGAATATTTAATTATTGGTACTTTGTCATCTCCTTGGCTTCCAACGAACAAAATATTGTCTTTTGAAACGCTGAGACCGTAAGGAAAAGAAAGTCCATTCCCGGTGATATATGACAGACACTGTCCACACAGTCAACCACATGGACACAGTCGTTACCGCCATCAGCAGCTAGGATCCTGGACATCGTGTCTGTGGCGATTCCGAATGTAGTAAATGACGAACATGTTTTCGTCTTTAGGTTACCAGTATAACTGAAGCTCTCCTTTTTTATTAAGAACAAGTACTGCCGATGATCCGACGTCTGAAACACAAATATCAGAATTTCTGTTTTCAGCCACGCACATCATATCAAATCTGGAACTAAACAGTGATCTGTTTTCTTTGTCATTCTGTATTTCCTGTGACACATTGGAACCAGAATAACGAACAACTTTGCCCTGATAATTATTTTCACTTCTCATGCAGACCAACAGGTCTCCATCGGAAGTGGTACATATACCATTAGATTTCCACTTCGTGAGAGAAATCAGCTTCGTCGATTTCCCGTTTCTAACCATCCTAATCACCTTATCCGTATTGTTATTATACACCAAATCTCCTTGCTCTGTAAGACATATTCCATAAATATATCCTGAAGGAATGTCAACATACTCCAAATTTGTATTGTTTCGATTTATTCGCCTGATAGATCCAAACCTTGCCACCCAAATCGCTTCATTATTTACACTGGTCACGAGTTCTGAATTAAACAAACCACTATTAAGAACTCCCAGAAGTCTTGGAGTTTGTACGAGAAAACTTGATTTCTGGATCCCTAAAGGGACTTCCATTATACTTTGTGACTTCCCGTAAAGATATCCAAGCTCCACTGTGATGTGTTCTTCATTGATAGGCTTTGGAGTGAATGTAGGAAAAATAACATCTGTCAACTTTAGCTGAGTAAATTCCTCTAGATTGGAATCGAAGCAAATAAATTCTTTTGCCGAATTCATATGCAAAATACTCCTACATCTGGAAGCTTCAGTGTGAGAGTCTTTCAAAAGCTTCTTGATTTCTGTCAAATTATTGTCAATCTCCGTTATATGGCTCTGCATCATGCTATGAAGGTCCATCAACTTCTTCTGTGCGATTTCTTGTATTATCGCGTGCCATTTCTTTTCCTGTTCCTGAATTGCCATTACTAAAGGTTCGTATTGTTTTGAAATTTGCTGTTTCTGTTCTAGTATATTTTCAGACAGGCTTTCGAGTCGTTTTATGATAGTTTCTTCTAGCGTTATAATGTCGTGTTGAATGTCTTGACGCTTTAAGCTGCTTTCTTGTATTAGATCTGACATCTGGTGATTAACATGTTCTTCATTTTGGCATATTCCACAAATGAGGTCTTTACATTTTCTACAGTACAAGGAACATTTAGACGACATATGAAATCTGCAACATGGTATGACGGGTGTTGAATATCTTTCGCAGTATGGCACAATTATGTGACCTTTGGACGTCTTTGCAGTCACGTGTTTCCCGCCACATTCTCCACAGAGTTTGACTTC
Organism: Saccostrea echinata; assembly: GCF_033153115.1. Lineage (NCBI taxonomy): Eukaryota > Metazoa > Mollusca > Bivalvia > Ostreida > Ostreidae > Saccostrea > Saccostrea echinata. Next base: position 1,206,785 of record NW_026889761.1, read on the forward strand.
ACAGCTCTTACAGTATACTTCCACCTCCAAAGGGCAGTTGTCACATCTGATCGCATCAAAGCCGACCAGAGACGCCATGTTCGTGAATCTGACATAAAGATTACAAAAACGTTTCCATTACTAACAGAAAATGAATGAACTAGTATTCAATATATACTAACACAAAAAAGAAATTCTTTAATTTCATCTTTGGCACTATCATTGTATTTTTATTGCGTTTTATCATAAAAAAAAATATTTTAAAGTCAAATGGGCTTACCTTTTGCACATTTTAGTTGAGCATATGGTTAAAAATCACTTTATCAGGAAACTATTATTAATCTCGACAAGTACATTGAGATATCATGCATTACTCGATCATAAATTATGGCGTTAACGAACAGAGATGATGCTCAAAAGTCCACTGAAACAATACAAATTGTTAGCAGAGCCAATATGAACCTCTGAAAACAGAGGTGAGATCAGGTGATATGCAAGAGTAAGCATCCACTAAGTGAAACGTGCTGAAGAAAAAAATATGTGTCAACCAAATCCTCTTTAAAATTCTATGATGAAGAAATTCATTTCTTTGAAAGGTTTTCTGTGTATAGGCATGTTTTGATTTTGAAGATAGATAAGAGCTTCCAATTTCAACATCAACCAAATGCATTTAACTAATTTTCAGTGAGACTTTCAGTCTTTTTTATAAATTTAAATGAAGAGTCAAGACAACGTATTTTTCACATAGAGAGCTTATTTTGTTATACTTTTTTACAGGTTTGCTGATACAATATAAAAACAAGTATATAAGTACTTAGAAATTGATTTATACGCAATAGTCATAATTTTTTTTTTTTATTAATTTGCATTAGGTTTTGCCTTGAAGTCGTTTAGTGCTTCTAATAAAATATATATATATTTGTTTGCTTTTTCAAATACTATTATAATTTTTTAAAGGTCTTATGTTTTAATGCATTCATTTTTAAAATAAAAGACAGAAAAGAAAGAGCAAATCGTAAATTTTATATGCCTTAAACGCAGTCAAGGGGAAGAATACCCTAGTGCACCACACTTTGTGACTTTATGCATTATCTACTCTATATTACTCTACTCTATATTACTCGATACATGTACAAGTATTCCCATCGTCTGCAATGAACTGCGATGGATTTCTTTTGTATAGACAGTTGACTAATTCGTAACATGCATAAAATCATGAATAAAATATTTTAAGAACTTGCTTTAAATCAAATATTAATTGTTATAATTATGTTTCAATTTCATTTTCACTTGTCATCAGATAATTATTAATTTATGATTATATGAAATATATGGAGATAACGAACAGTATTCAAGCTCAAAAGTCCATTATACAATACAAAATAGGAGCAGAGGAAACACGGACCTCCAAACATCAGAGGTGGGATCAGGTGCCATGGAGGAGTGAGCATACCCTGCCGACCGGTCACACCCGCCGTGTGCTCCTTGTCATGATCGGGAAATAACGGAAAAATCCGTCGACAATTCAGTGTGTAAATAATGGCCTAACAATTAGTATAAAAAACGTCAGTCAGCATTTGACTCAATGATAAATTGTATTTGCTGACAAGGTCATTGTATCGACCATAGAACTTACGAAATGATGACTTTAAACGAGACAGCTGATATTCTTGTTTCATCAACTTATTTGTCAATAATTTACCTCGTTTTAGAAATTGTACATACGTAGAGCATGCTCTTGCGTATCGAATCAGCTGAGAGATATATACGCCGTATGCAGGTGATGAAGGTATATTGCTGCATAAGTAAGGGAAATTGACGATTGAAAAGTTAAAGTCATCACGTTTATCATAAAGCTTGGTTGTTAGATTACCATTAACGTCTTTTTCAAGTAAAATATCCAAATATGAAACAGATGTGTCAGACTCTGTGGTATATAAAAGAGTTTACAATAAAAGAGTTTACAATAGGTACTCTCCAACCTGGGAGTGTGTAAGATATGAACGCAAAGCCTCATGATTTTCCGGATAATAATTAAGTGGTAAAAGTGCATGATGAATAAAAACTGAAAAGTTGTTTAACTAGTAAAAAAATGTTTTGAATATGCTACAGCTGCGGATGATATTCTTTTCTCTACATTTTGAACAATGTCGAGCAACATAGTCTGCAGAAAGCATCGATATCACCACGTGACAAAAATCTAGGGTATTAGCATGTGGTTCATCGAATATAGGCCTACACCTTTATTTTGATTACTATAAATATTCTTATCATTTATCACTGACTTAATTACATCCACTTAATTACATCGATGAATCAATTTGATAAGCAAATACACAAATTGTTATTCAATTTAATTTATTTCTTTATATCTATTATAAAATTTATTTTTATTTTTTGCTTTGAAGACAATCTTAAATAAAAATGACCACTCTTTCACGCTTAAATACCTTGTGCTTTCTTTGGATGCTTAATTGTGAAAGTACTTTTTGAAATTCTAAATTTTGGTTGCGGCCAATTTGATGCTTTGTATCAATTTTACTTGTATTTCATATATCTATTATATATGGAACAAGGGCACTGCAAAGCGGAACATCCCCTCGCAAGAGCACTTCGACCCCGATATAAATTATAACTTCCGGTACACCCACCCACTCACAAGCCTGTTACCATTTCCCCTTCAAGTTTGTCTTGGGAATACTAATATTTCTAATTAACTCTTACATCCACAAGAAATTCATAACCCTGAATGCCCTTATCCTAAAAATAGTCTCAATTCAAATGTATTTACATTATTCCGCTCAACCCAAGTTATAGTAATCTAACAATATTTCTATATGAAAAAAAAATGAATATACAAACCTTGAAAATTTGGTTAATATATTTAAAAAATTGTCCCCTACCTTCGTTAGTTGCGACAGGCTTTAATAACAAAAATACTGACATAATTTAATTCCTTGTTTATCGGTGACCCAGACTACTCGTCACATGCGCATAAGTCGATATCACAATAAACATTGTCAGTGTTTGAAACTGTTAATAGTGAGGGGCTCAGACAGGATAAATACAATCTCGAACTTTGTAAGGAAAATTTATCATTGCTATCAAGAATTTTAAAGCCTAACAAGGAAAAGAATTAAGATTTTAGACTTATCCAATTTAAAATGTTTAAGTAATATTTTCATAGATTTCAATTTTCATCTTATAAACAATGCACATTTAAAAATTATAGACCACATTTCTTAAAAAGCAATGAAAACCAGAGATGATTTTGTTTATGCGTTTTTGGTTGACTCTTTGGTTGATTTTTCGCTTTATTTTTTAAATTTGTTTTGGACCAATTTTCTTACTTTAGTATTTCTTTTTGTATCTGTGTTTCGTTTCATTTATTTATTTGTTTCTTTATTGTATTTCTTTTTTATCAATTTAAATGAATACATCTCAATATATAGGACGGTAAAAATATATAATAGTTATGTTTTCTATTATGCAGAAAATTTAGTGAATATCATGTTCTGGGCAAGTTTTTCAACATTAGGTTTTTTTTTTTACATTATACATTTGTACTGTTTTGATAAACATATACGTGCAAGTTAATTTTGGATTATTTTATTGTATTTTGTAAAAAAAAAAAAAAAAAAAAAAAAAAAAAAAAAAAAAAATGATCGAGCACAAAAAAATAAACCTTTTACGGTAATAGCAGATACAAATAAAGTATACTTGAAGGAAAAGGTTTATTAAAAAAAAAAAAGCTGAATTTGAAAACATTAGCCAGTAAACTTTTAACATTAGGCAACCAATAACTTTGTAAATAAAATGCAAAAAGTTGGATGTTAAGACGTCAATGGGAGGTTAGAACGTAGTGGTGAGAAGAAGTTTATTTTTAGATGGACGAATGGGGATAGGAGTTCGGTTTTGATAAGAAATAACTTTCCTGTGAAAAGATGTTTTTTGGTTTTTGGTTTTGCTGAGTTAATACACCGTACGTTGATATCCGAAAAAACAGTTACTTTAAATTTTAATATTTTTTGTAGAGACTAAGATGATTAAGGCAATTAATGGATATTTCATTATTTTGATACTGTATTAACAACCTTGTAAAATGGTATTCATAAATTTATAAGTTTTGAGGACTCTTAGGTAATTTAAGGTTATTCCCGTGTTCACAATTTCAATTCTATCATTTTTTCAAAACATTCACCTCATTGATATATTTCAAAATTTTAACTATAATTACAAGCATCTAGGCAGTATAATAAACTATTAGATAAATTTCATAAAACTGTATATAAATTTCAAATATTTTGTGTAGATTCAGCATTTTCCACATTATATTGTCTTAAAACTTATTGTCGGGTCGTATTATGATACATGTTTCCCATCAATTGTTAGGCTTTTTTGTATAAAGGTTATATAAGGATTAGTCCTGATCAATGCATAGGGTTTGCTGCGGGTGTCATTGGTCGGCAGGGGATGCTAACTCCTCCTATGCACCTGGTCCCACCTCTGGTTTTCTAGGTTTTTGTTTTTTTTGCCCTGTTAACGATTTGTAAACTTTACTGGATTTTTGAGATTGGTCACTGTTCGTTCTCCTCATCTTTAACATGCATATAAAAAGACAATGATAAGAAGTTTAAATACATAAATTTTAAGTTCTGAAAAATATTCTAAGATTGTTACACGTAGATTATATTCAGATTGAAATTATTGATCATTGTATTTAAAGATTCAATTTTGCCAATATATACAAACGAAATAACTGCTATTTTGAAAAATAAAATACTAGGATTTTCATTCCGTATACACATGAAATTTTTAAATATTTCTTAATTCGGAGGTATAAATATTAATCGCTGAATGTTATTAAAATTGACTAATTTTCTTGTATACAAAATTATCACATTTTAATTTTAATATGTTTACTTCCTATCTTCATTGAAAGAAGTCCCTGTCACTCTAGGTGCAGATTAACTTGGGAAATCCGAGAACATTTTATTCTACCGTTTTTTATGATTTAAAGTTCTATGATACATATTAAAAAGATTCTATACAAACTACATGAAATATGGAGATAACGAACAGTATTCAAGCTCAAATTCCATAAAAACAATACAAATCGAGAGCAGAGCAAACACGGACCTCCAAAAACATCGGAGGTGTGATCAGATTCAATGGTGGAGTGGGCATACCCTGCCGACCGGTCACACCCGCCGTGTGCTCCTTGTCATGATCGGGAAATAACGGGAAAATCCGTCGACAATTCAATGTGTAAATAATGGCCTAACAATTAGTATGAAAAACGTCAGTCAGCATTTGACTCAATGATAAATTGTATTTGCTGACAAGGTCATTGTATCGACCATAAAACTTACGAAATGAAGACTTTAAATGAGACTGTTGATATTCTTGTTTCATCAATTTAATTGTCAATAACTTACCTCATTTTAGAAATTGTACATACGTAGAGCATGCTCTTGCGTATCGAATCAACTGAGAGATATACACCCTATATGCAGGTTTATATATATATATATTCAGTCAGAAAAAAATATGATATGAAAGTTTTATATGAGACATTATCATTATCGCTTTATTCACTTTCATATTTATGTTTCTGATAAACATATTCAAGTCTTAATCACATACAAAGTATATAAACTCTTTGTCACATGATGTTGAGTTTTGTCGTCACTAAATTACATGTTTGCGTGATTGTTCTTTGAAACAGGATCATTACCTAGAACGTATATTATTATTTGCACTCTGAATATATTTATATATATTTTCTATAACACATAATTTTTCATCGTTTTCTATCCTACCATAGTTCTTACACTAAATGGAGAATATAAAAATGTAGAGTTTCATTCTTTTTAATTCCTGGTAGTTTCAACGGCGTTCTAAATGGTCATTGTTGTGTTTGTTTCTGCAGTGTATTATACTATTACTGATCTTGGTCATTGTCATGTTTGTTTCTACAGTGTACTTGTGCTGTTGCTGATACTGGTCACTGCCGTGCTGGGTTCTGTCCGGGAATCACCACAGCAGATCGTTAACAAGTATAACAACTACAGGACCATATGCGATGGACTTGGATATCAGAACGACGGTACAGAATTTTATTTTCTAAAAGTTTCAAGTCCCTTTAAAATAATATGTTTTTTATGGTGCCACAGTTGGGTCGAGCGTAATTCTATACCACCAAAAATCTTTTCATAACTTACACTTTTAACTTTGATCCGCTTCTTCAAACTTCAAACTGGACTATATGACGTCACATGACCTCGTTGTTTGTAAGTTGCATGTCCGTAACGGAGTCTAAATAGGCCTTTTGCAATTTTTCAAACAAAAGGTATTGTAGAGAAGAAGCAATTTTTTTTGTTTTGTGTAAGCTCTCTGCAAGAACTAAATCTTAAAAAAGGATAAATGCGGATCTATAATCGCAAGCAATCTTGGTAGCGAAAGGAATTCCAGGAAGTTTTCACAGAAAAATTTGCTTCACGAATATCCAAATTTTAGGTTGAATTTTCTCTGTTCTTACACTTAGTCTATTGAATTCGCTGCGCTCGCTATGAAAAGTGCTTGCTAACAATTTAAATGACGTAAATTTTCTGTTAAAGAATTATCTTCTTTCTGAGAAAGCATGCTTTGGTGGTCAATTTAATTAGTAATATATTTATATATTCTAGATAATTTGATCATTTATTTATTGACATGCGGTAATGATATTGCTCAGGAATAATGGGATTTATTATCAATAATTTATAATTTTGAAGGAAAAGGAACAATTGCTTTTCAATCGTCATTACGCAGTCACTTGGTGAACATGGGAAATCAACAAACAGTAATATTTGACAAGGTGACCTTAAATAAAGGAAAGGGTTATAATAAAAAGACAGGTATTTTTACCGCCCCTGACGAAGGTGTGTATACGTTCAGTTGGACGATCTTGTCGATGGCCAATACCTATTTTATCAGTGAGATTGTGCACGATGGTAAGCCAGTTGGTAAAAACTATACAGATGGAAGAGGTCGAAATGGTTATGTTATGTCATCAACAAACACCAACATCAAAATGAAGAAAGGAGATAAAGCATGGATAAGAACATATTTTACCCACGGCAAATTTGCTCATGGTGAAGACTGGAGTATTTTTTCTGGAAATAAAATATAGAAAATAATCATATATTCAGTGAAAAAAAACAGAGTTTGTTAATAGCAAACATCTAACTCTTTTTTTGTATCGATTACAATATACAGGATCATAAACGTGACTTTCTTTAATGATTCCTAAAAGAATAATCTTATTTTTTCTGTGTTTACACATAAATAATTATAAAAGCTAAAAAAGGAGATGGGCGAACATAGCGTGCAGAAAGCCTATAGCTTCAGATATATAAAAATCATGTTCAGTTTGTAAATTTAGTATTTAGAGTAGAGTTCTCATTATTGAAATTTATGAAATTATGACAAACAAAACTTTTCTGAGGAAAATTTTCTCGGCAAAATTTATTCTTTTATTAAAAAAATTAATGTGGTATTCGTGGGGTTCGAACCCTAGCAATAAAAATCCTGAGTATCATTTTCTTTCGAGACTAGCACGCTAACCACTAGACTACACAAGTCCTGATGAAGAGTGGCATTTAAATCATGTTTGTGATTTGACCCTTGACTTAATGGACTTCAAGTATTTCTCGAAAAGATGCGAATGTTATGTCATAAAAGTATATTTTTAAGGTATAGTGGGTCATTACTCCATATTTTTGGTAACCAAAAAATGTATATTTTTATGCAAACTTTGAGGATTAACTTTCAAAAAGGTGGAGCGATGACCCACTCATATCGAAAAGTAGTATTATAGTATGAGAAAATGACTCTTTTTGCCCGCTTTAGTGTGTGTCTAATATTTCACAGGCAAATAATTTCAATCTTTGAGGGGGTTTTGCAAATTATAGAGATTTTACATGAAGTATATTTTAATATTAGACGAAATATCAAAGAAAATTTTGATATAATTGAAATGTAAATTTTCTTCTTCATGTTTGTCACAATATAGGCTTATCGCTCGTCATGTTCACCCATCTCCTTATTTACTAAAATCGAAACGAATATTTTCAATCCCCGCATTACACCCCGTGCATGATGAACTTGTCATGATCTTGAAATGTCAGATTTATATCTTTGAAGTAAGACTATGAAATACCATTCGGTCATTAGTTGAAAAATATCACGTTCTAATTCATACCAACTAAAGTCCGTAAACTATCTTTTGTCTCAATGAGTGCTCAACCGCTCAATTATGACGTCATACCCTAAGACAATGTGGTACGAAAAGGCAGAAACAAAAGGGGAAAAAATCAAAGAAAATGTAATAAACGGAAAATTCAATGTTTTGTAGTTGAATATGGAAATTATTCGACTCATGAGATGGAATTGTTTTGCTTTTGAAAAAAAAAAAAAAAAAAAAAAAAAAAAAAAAAAAAAAAACACTGTCCCACTCGTGTTTTGAATTCCATATCCAACAAAAAAACATAGAATTTCCTCTATTTAATGTCCTTTCTTGCAAAATCTTAAAATGCATAAAACATCTGCATTAAGATCATGATCATGATCTGGGACGGAGTGAAACTCTGTATGTGGGTTTTGTACAAATTAAGGAATTTACAGAAAACTGCCTACTAGAAGAGCACTTAAGTGTTAATAAATGAGGATTGTTAAACAACAAGCTACACTTATAGCCGGTGATGTCTAGATACTGGCATGTCTGACTGAAATTTTGCTAAGGTATAAAACCATATTCAATCTTTTAATGAAAGACTTTGTTTTTAGCACATGTCAGGATGTGAATTACTCGAAGGGCTGAATGAATTACAATGTGTCTGGCATATTATGCGGAACATGAAGAATAGTCCACAGTGAAAGCAGAAATTCAAACTTTATTTGACAAAATTCCTATGATACCTTTGAAAACCGTGTAATGTTATAAAAAAAACATGACCCTTACCCTAACCCTTCAATAAAATTGATGTACATCCCCACATTATGTTCTGAAATATGAAGTTTTCAAAGCTTTAAGAAGTAACCCTGTTGTTTGTGTTGTGAACTTAAGTTGAAAAGTTTTCTAAGGTTGACATACAATTCAAAATCTCTCTGTAAAATACAGCTGAGAATATAAAGGGGGAAATATAACGAACAGTGATGGTTCACAAATGCTATAAACAATACAAAAAATACTCAGTGTAAAACAGGACTGCTGGAAAAAAAAACAGGGGAGGAATCAGATACCAAGGAGAAATCCTCTGCTGACCGGTCACATCCACCATAATCTCTCTCAAAATATTTTTAAAAAATATCTTTATTCACACGTAAAATTCTTATCCCATATTATGGCACCATGCTAGCGCTAAAGTGTCATGACACAATCTAACTTAAATCAAACCATCTTGGGTATGCTTCAATATCATTATGACTAATTACCTGGCCTTGCTCTTCTGCAGAAGAAATAAATATGCACTAAGTGAATTCTAGCCTTACATAAAGCCCAGGGAATACGATTTTAAAACATTTTCCCGATAAAATATGACGATAATGCACTTAATAGCTTAATAGTTCATTGAGGCAATACAAATCGGACCTCAAAAAACAACAGAAGTGGGATCAGATGCCATGGAGGAGTAAGCATCCCCTGTCTACCGGTCACACCCGTCGTGTGATCCTTGTATAAAACTAGAACGGCTATTTCAGGCCAGGATGCCTCAATAGCTTTCCACAATTTTTTTTAAATCGGTAATTTTTATCAATAGAGAATTGATCTTTATTGAGAAATTAAGTGTAAATATGAAAATGCAGTACATTGTTTGTTCTTTTTTATTGTGATTTCTTTCTCTGTATATTGAACAAGAAATTACACTTATCCTGGTATTCTAACTCAAGCGAGGTCATACAAATGTGAAGCGGCCATCCATCCAAGGGATCTTCAGGTTCGCCGCAGCTTAACTTGCTTGAAATCGTGGAAGACTCTTTCGGATCGCTAGCAAAGGTAGGTCACTAGGGAGGCAGTAAAATATTCCTATTTACTGTCGCTACTCATAGAACTATTCAATTGTGTAAAGCATGTGTGTGCTGTATAGCTGTCTGTCCGTTCGTCTGTAAATTTTATGCATTTTCAACATTTAGAACTTCAATGGATTAGGTTTTCCCAAAGTTGGTATGAAGCATTCTTGCGTAAAGGGCATTGAAATTTTTTAAACTAATTGTCAACTTAGGGGCAAATAATTCCAAGAGGAAATAATCAAGGAAAAAGAGAAATAGGGTGGGGTCATTACAAAATGACAAATACAAAAAAGAAGCACAGAGTCAGGAAAAAAATTAAGCATGTATAAGCTTCCTGACGTAAGTTAGATGCTATTTTTTTTTTTTTAAAATGGAATCATTGGGTAGGTTGTGCAAGAAAAGAGGGTTGAAATTTGTACATGGGAATATTTAGAAAAATTGACAAAGGTGAAGATAACAAACAGTGATCGATTTCAAAAATTTTTTTCGAACAGGGCATTAAACTCAGACCCCTCAAAATTTCAGATGTAGGATCAGGTGCCTAGGGGGAGTAAGCATCCCCTGTAGACCGGTCACATCTGCCGTGAGTCCTATATGTATTTTTAAGGTAAACGGAGTAATCCGTGTTCAAATTTAGTATAAAAATAATGACATAAATATTAGTATGAAACATGTCAGTAAAAATATGACCCAGCGATGGGTTGTATTTGCAAACAGGGTCATGAAAACGACCAAAGAATTATCGAAATTCGGACTGATTGGGGTTGTGCTGAAATTGGGGTTAAGTTTTACATACCGGGGTATGCATAGACACAGGAAAATGATTTCTCCAAGCAAGGCTCATGAGAATAAAGAGGGGGAACGCTATAAATTTTAGGAAGCATGCATTAAACGAACATGATGGTAAACAAAGATGCGCATCATGGAATTGTAAATTTGCCGAAGACTACCTTTAAATTTGTACCATGGGAAACTTTTTATACTGGAATTTGTTTCTGTAAAGTCTGTTCCGCGTCTGTGTCAATGTTCTTGTTGTACTTGAAGGATTATTCCAAAGCAGAAAGTTTGGGGAAAAATACTTGAACTTTATTGATCGAACCCAATCTGAATGCCAAGGTACGATGGTCGATCCTAAAGTACAATAACGAGTGCTACAAAATCTTAAATAATAGGAACCCATCAAAAATTATTATATACTACTATATGCTTCTAGGTATTTTGACTGTAGTCTAAAAAAATTCATTCAGATTTCTGTAACACTATTTCTGATATTAAAACAAAAACAAAGTACTAATGTTACGTCTATCGCCGCGAGACAAAAACGTTAACGAACACTTAAAAACTTCTTAATCAACGCAATGTTTCTGAACTCATTTTTAATTCATTCACAAATATTTTAATTTTCTTACAAACGTATATCATTTTACTAACCCTAACCCTAACCCTGACGTTTACGCTAACTTGAAAATATGAAGAAAAAGGGAAAAAATCAGAGAATGACAAGTGATAAGTAGGTCACCATGACCAACTCTCAGGTTAAGAATTATCTTGGGTTCTCAGAGTGTTTCATCTAAAATATAGGTCATGATGACCTACCTTTGGAATTTCAAGGGTTTATCTAAATATACAGGATACTTAGAGGCTTCAAATAGAAGTGATAAGTTGTACAAGTTATCAGAAGAGCGATTCAAGGCCCTTGGGCCTCTTGTATATATTTACCGTCCTATATAGTGAGATGTATATTAGGTAAACGTTTATACATATATGTGTGGTAACGGGTAAATTTGGAATTTACTGTGTGTGCAATAACTTCCCGACTTGCATGATACCACATAGCCTAAGCTCCGCCTCCGTAACGGTATGAAGATTTAAAGCACTGCAATCTTCAAAGGATATGATAGCTTAAATTATAACAGAAGATAACAAAATATAAAAATATCACTAATACATTAGAATACAAGTGGAATGGCCATTTTTAATCGGAAGATTTTTGGCCGAGTCCCACGGTATAGATCAAAACATACAAACAATCAGCTATTTGAAATATCGAAAGACGCTATCACTGCAGACCGGCGAAAAAAGACTGCCTATTTAGTTCAGTGAAAGCAAGAGTACCCTCCATAACTTTATACAAATATGCATAAAGTCCAAATTGGTCCCTCGACTGGTAATGGAGGAATAAAGGGGAACTCGAGCGTATGCGTCCGTAAAAATCCCAGAATTTAAGTGGGGCTTATCCAACTATTTTAAGCAAAGATGAAATGTTACAATTTGCTTTAGACAATTTGACGTTTTCATCCGTGCGCCGTAAGGGCTTGGGTGATGCCACATATAACAAAAAATCCCGTATTTTGTTCATTGGAACATATAGCCCTTAAATTTGGTATGTATATTGATGAAAAATGTACTAAAGAGAAGGGAAAAGTTTAGAAAGCAAAGTTTATTTTTCACTCTAGACTACTTGTCCACGATTTTACCGGACAACCCTCGTATATACTGCACACGAACTTGATGATTTTCATATTAATACTGGATAATACTGGGTTAGAAACTAGGCTCAGCCTTTCCATATGGTAGCAATGACAATGTCGATAGTATTGGGAATCTTTCAAGCCCACAGTGTAGCAATGTGAATGTGATGGGACTTTTTAAGAGTACAAAGAGACGTAAGCGTTGTCAGAAATATCAGTCTTACAATAAACCTATTATGCACGGTGTTTTCTTTGATTCACTACTACCTTATGTAAATAAACAGGCCTTCATCACATTCGCACCAAACTTTACTCTGTTAGAATAGTCTATTTGTAAGTACAGGCTCGGATCTGTGATTATAGATATTGGAAATCATAGGCTCTTTAAACCGCCATGTTTCGCGGAAGAAAATACCGCTCAAACAACCCGTTTATTCCTTAAACTTCAATATACCAACAAAGGAATTGACGCAGTTAATAACAGTAATATTCTTAATCACAAAATGGTCCAGTATTGTATTCCACCATATTTCAAGCTGAAGTCGACACCTTGAATTTCTTACAAATATACATCGACAATTGCTTCCAGACTTTTTAATTATTAAACAAAATCTACAGTGCCTAGATATTGAGCATCTGAAACAAAATCCTCCAACGTGTTCATGTTCTTCTTCACCCTACAACTATAGTCCTACTGGACACGTCACTACTGGTGCGGTAAATATAGTTAATAACTAGAAACCTTGTTGCCATGGCAACAAGAAAATCTTCCGTCCCTTCTCTGTCATCAGAGAAGTTGATTCCTCACTAAACAATATTTTTTATGTTGTACAATCCCTGTAACACCTTCATACATAAAATATAATTAAACGTTTATGTTTTGAAAATATTGCAAAAGTGGAATGGAAAAAGTACGAGACAGACGAGACATCTCTTAAAAAGCAATGAAAACCAAAGATGATTTTGTTTATGTGTTTTTGTTTACTTCTTTAGTGGATTTTTTGTTTTATTTTTAAATTTGTTTTGGGTCAGTTTTCTTAATTTAGTATTTCTTTTTGTATGTGTGTTTCGTTTCATTTATTCATTCATTTATTTGTTTCCTTATTGATTTTTTTTATCAATTTAATTGAATACATCTCCCATCTCAATATATAGGACGGTAAAAGTATACAAGAGGCCCAAGGGCCTTGAATCGCTCTTCTGATAAACTGTACAACGTATAACTTCCATTTGAAGCCTCTAAGTATCCTGTATATTTAGATAAACCCTTGAAATTCCAAAGGTAGGTCATCATGACCTACATTTTAGATGAAACACTCTGAGAATCCAAGATAATTCTAAACCTGAGAGTTGGTCATGGTGACCTACTTATCACTTGTCATTCTCTGAGGACCCAAGATGCATCAACTAAGTTTGATGATTCTAAGCCAATTAATACCTAAAATATTTTTAAAATCATAACCATAAAATTTCAAAAGTAGGTCACAGTGACCTACTTTTTAGATTCCATACTTTGAGGACCCAAGATGCATCAACTAATAAAGTTTGATGATTCTAAGCCAATAAGTACCTGATATATTTAAATAAAGCCATAAAATTTCAAAAATAGGTCATTGTGACCTACTTTTCAGATGACATACTTTGAGGACCCAAGATGCATCACTTGACAAAGTTTGCAGATTCTAAGCCAATTAGTACCTGAAATGTTTTATTAAAGCCATAAATTTTCAAAAGTAGGTCATGGTGACCTACTTTTCAGTTGACTTACTCTCAAGACCCAAGATGCATCAACTGACAAAGTTTTATGATTCTTAGCCAATCAATACCGGAAATATTTAATTATAGTCATATAAATTGAAAAGTAGGTCACAGTGACCTACTTTTCAGTCAACCTATTGCGAGGACCCAAGATATATCAACTGACAAATTTTGATGATTCTAAGCCAAATAGTACCCGAAAATATTAAATACAGCCATAAATTTCAGAAGTAGGTCAGGGTGACCTACTTTTCAGTTGTTGTTAACCAAGGACCCAAGATGCATCAACTGACGAAGTTTGATTATTCTAAGCCAATTAGTACCTGAAATATTTAATAAAAGCCATAAATTTTCAAAAGTAGGTCACGATGACCTACTTTTCAGCTGTTTTACTTGGAGGACCCAAGATGCATCAACTGACAAAGTTTTATGATTCTAAGCAAATTAGAACCTGAAATATTTAATTAAAGGCATAAATTTTTAAAGGGAAGTCACTGTGACCTACTTTTCAGTCGACCTACTCCGAAGACCCAAGATGTATCAACTGACAAAGTATGATGATTCTAAGCCAATTAGTACCCGAAATATTTAATTATAGTCATATAAATTGAAAAGTAGGTCACAGTGACCTACTTTTCAGTTGATTTTTTGAGGATTCAAGATGCATCAACTTACAAAGTTTTATGATCATAGGCCTTAAAATGTCCAAATTATGCATCTTAAAAGCTTTGAAATCGAATGCCTGCAAAGTTCAAAAGTTAGGTCACTGTGGCCTACTTTTTTATAAATGTTTTATGGCCCCAAGATGCCTCATCTTACAAGATTTAATGATTCTAAACCTCTCAGTATTCGAATTAATGACCTTAATTTTTTTGAAAAAGATTAGCCATAAAATTCAAAAAATAGGTCAAGTTGACCTTTCTTTTTAGTTAACGTACTCCGAGGACAAGATACATCAACTGACAAAGTTTGATGATCATAGGCCTTAAATTGTTCAAAACATGCCTCTAAATCATTTTGAAAGAGAATGGCTGCAAAATTTAAAAAGTAGGTCATCGTGACCTACTTTTAAGTCAACATGATATGAGGTCCTTAGATGCATCAACTGACAAGATTTTATGATCCTAGTCCTTATAGTGAGCAAAATATCAACATTTTTATAAAATGTAATTGTTGGTCAAATTTGAAGTGACTTTGAAACCACGCCCTTTGCCCCAGGGTAAATTCCCGTGCAAATTTTAATCTACAACATATCTTCATCCTTTTGTGTAAGTTTGGTGATAATCTGCCCAGTGGTTCTTGAGAAGAAGATTTTTTAGCAACCAGTCTTTTGTTTCTATTTTCCTTATTATCTCCCCTTGTTTAAGGGTCGCAACCCTAGTTTTAGTATAAACGGGAGTCCTTGGGCCAAGGATATCCTGTGACAAATTTGACAATAATTGGCTGAGGGGTTCTTGAGTTATGGCCCATATTCTAAAAATTTTACGCACACCGCACAAATGGCCATAGCATTAGCTTTTTGAGCCTTTGGCTCAGAAGAGCTAATAATAGTTATGATCTCTGTTATGCAGTAAATTAAGTGAATATCATGTTCTGGGCAAGTTTTTAACATTAGTTTTTACATTACACTGTTTTGATAAACATAATACATGCAAGTTAATTTTGGGTTATTTACTGTATTTTGTTAAAAAAAATTGATCGAGCACAAAAAAATAAACCTTTTACGGTAATAGCAGATACAAATTAGTTTTTTAATCTTTTCACTATCACTGTTAGACTGCATCCCCATATCACACATTGTGTATTGACATTGCTGTTTTATAAATGAAGCATACTTAAAGGAAAAGGTTTATTAAAAAAAACTTAATTTGAAAACATTAGCCAGTAAACTTTTAACATTAGGCAACCAATAACTTTGTAAATGCAATGCAACAAGTTGGATGCTAAGACGTCAATGGGAGGTTAAAATGTAGTAGTGAGAAAAAGTTTATTTTTAGATGGACGAATGGGGATAGGAGTTTGGTTTTAATAAGAAATAACTTTCCTGTGAAGAGATTTTTTTGTTGTTGGTTTGCTGAGTTAATACACCGTACGTTGATATCCGAAGTAGCGGTTATTTCAAATTTTAATGATTTTTGTAGAGTCTAAGATGTTTAAGGCAATTAATGGATATTTCATTATTTTGATACTGTATTAACAACCTTGTAAAATTGTATTCATAAATTTATAAGTTTTGAGGACTCTTAGGTAATTTAATGTTATTCCCGTGTTCACAATTTCAATTCTATTATTTCCTCAAAACATTCACCTCACTGGTATATTTCAACATTTCAACCATAATACAAGCATCTAGGCAGTATAATAAACTATTAGATAAATTTCATAAAACTGTATATAAATTTCAAATATTTTGTGTAGATTCAGAATTTTGCACATTATATTGTCTTAAAACCTATTGTCGGGTCGTATTACGTTACATGGTTCCCATCAATTGTTTTTCTATATAGGTTATCTAAGATTAATCCTGATCAGCGCATAGGGTTTGCTGTGGGTTCATCGGTCGGCAGGGGATGCTTACTCCTCCTATGCACCTGGTCTCACCTCTGGTTTTCTAGGTTTTTTTACTGGATCTATGAGATTGGCCACTGCTTGTTATATTCATATTTAACATGGATATAAAAAAAGATCATGATAAGAGGTTTAAATACATTATTTTTTTTAGTTCTGAAAAATATTCTAAGATTGTTACATGTAGATTATATGCAGATTGAAATTATTGATCATTGTTTTTAAAGATTCAATATTGCCAATATATAAAAACGAAATAACTGCAATTTTGAAAAATAAAATACTAGCATTTTTTTCCGTATACACATGTTGTTTTTTCTTAAATTTATGTAAAGTCAGAAACATAAATATTAGTCGCTGAATGTTATTTAAATTGAATGGTATGTCTTGTATGCAAAATTATCACATTTTTAATATAATATTATAACGTGTAACCTATGAGTTCGTTTTCAAGGGATAATGGGTTTTGATTTGGCACATATAAATATAATTTTCCTCCGTCTCTACTTGAACTTACAATTAATACTTGGAATTAATATTATTTACAATGATTATTGTTAATTTACTGGGTTACTTGTCCTTGTTTTTTTTTTATATATACAATGGGATGCAATCATAGGTTCTATGTTACCAAGTACTAGGTGACTGGGCTCCCTGCACCTTGTTCCGAAACCAAGTTACTATTGCAATGAGCACTCTGTGCCTCACTCTTACTCAGGATTACCACATCTTATACTTCACCAAAATTCTTTGGCTTAACATACACCGGTGCTCTGTACTCCAGCCTTAATTCTCTTTCACCTTTTGAATACTCTTATAAAATATAACCTTTCTTATTCTGATATAAATTGGTTTTACTCTATATGCCAAAAATGGGTGTAAAGACATCAGAAATTTGTTAACCTTAACAGGTCTACAATAAAAAGGAATATTTGACGTCAATTTTGACGTTATTGAATGATTTTAATGGGCCGCTTATCGATGCTATGCTTCATAATATTTCTTTCGCATTTCTATATTTGTTAATGTATTTCTCTGATTTTTGCATATTTTATGCATTTAAACTTTCATCATAAGTTGTCATAAAAATAAGTATCTGTCTATAAAAATTGTGAAATAGTGAAACTTGTCTAGAATTTATCGAGCAATCGTCGTACATTGAACTACTAAATTTAATATGTATCTCAAATGGGAAAAAAAAAATAAAAACAAAACAAAACAATAAAACAAAACTAAAAACCTGTACAATTTATTAAAATAAGTGGTACAAATCACGATATACATGTAATTCATCTTTTTTTAAATCATATTTTCTGCAAAACAATTTCATAAGAATTACACTTATAAAAAAAAGTAAACCTTGTACGTCAGTCTTGGGGTGATTTATTGATAGAATAATTATTTAGCGTTTAATTTACAATCACGGAAACACTTGCTAAAGTTATATCAAGATGCTTACACGTGTTGTTTGACGAACTGTTCCAATTTAAACAAAAGTTTTACTGCACAAGGAATAAAGCATTCTTTATATATTCATTTACAGGGGAATAAATGGAGATAAACACCTACGAAATCTGATGTATGGGTCTCTTAATAAAATCTATAAAAGAGGTATTTATAGAATATACTAGTATACATGTAGGCTATCTTAATTAAATATGAAGATAACGAACAGTATTCAATCTCGAAAGTCCAATGAAACGATACAAATTTGAAGCAGAGCAAACACGGACCTCAAAATTTAGAGTTGGTGGGATCAGGTGCCATGGAGGAGTTAGCATCCCCTGTCGACCGGTCACACCCGCCGTGTGCTCCTTGTCATGATCGGGTAATAACGGAGAAGTCCGTCGACAGTTCAGTGTATAAATAATGGCCTAACAATTAGTATGAAAAACGTCAGTTAGCATTTGACTCAATGTTAGGTTGTATGTGCTTACAAGGACATTGTATCGACCGTACAACATGCGAAAAAATACCTTCAAACGAGACTTTTGATATTCTTGTTTCATCAACTTGCTTGTCAATAGCTTGCCTCGTTTTAGAAATGGTTCATACGTAGAGCATGGTTTTGCGTATCGAATCAACTGAGAGATATAAACCCCATAGGCAGGTGATAAGGGTATATTGCTACATAAGTAAGGGAAGTTGACGATTGAAAAGTTGAAGTCATCACGTTTATCATAAAGCTTTGTTGTTAGATTACCATTGATGTCTTTTTCTAGCAAAATATCTAAACAGATGTGTCAGAATCTGTGGTATCTTTTATTTCAAGCTCACTGGGATATATCGAGTCGACATATGAATGGAAGTAACTATTGTTAATTGTAAAATAAGAATCTTTCAAAAGCTTCTTGATTTCTATTAAACCATTGTCGATCTTCCTTACATGGCTATGTATCATTATGGGAATGTTTACAACTTTTTTCTGTGTGATTATTTTTATTATTTTGTTCCATTTCTTTTCTTTCCTGAATTGCGATTATGAAAGGTTCGTATTTAATAGAAAAATAATAATATGCACATCTTATACGAAACATAACTTTCATTCTTATGTTTAGAAAATTTACACTTAAGACACTTTACTTAAAGGATCAGTGCACTTAAGCTATGAGAGTTGGATCCCGGTGCTTTGCCAATAATAAATTTCCGAAATTTATAAACTTTTTATATCAGAATTATTAAACAATATCTTAAGAGCAGGGTTTGATATATTATATCACATAAAAATATTAAATAATGCCGAGCGACACTGGTTTTTGCGACAGGGGTCTAGCAGTTTTGTCACATTTCTATTGTTATCCATATGCATACCAGTTTTCAACGACATTGTTTACATCGAGCCGCAACTTGTCCATTCTTCTCATTTGCACAGACTGTGTATTTTGATATAAACTTATACATATCCAAAGGGCAATGTTGGACAATTTGCGGCTCATATGTAATTTTTTAAAAAATTCTCCAAACTACGCTCGGGTTAGCTACTAAATTAACAGGTCACCGAGTGTCAACCTATTTTGACCTGTTTGATATTATAATCACTTTACTCACGTGACATTCCACTGTTCGATATGCTTTCATTCAATCACTGTGTCTATCAATGGACTTCAGGGCTGTATACACGGTTATGTATTTAAGTACAAAATCTGACTATGTATAGACTTTTAATACGGTGAATCCTAAGATTTTTCGAATCTTATAAAACTGTATTAAGAATAGGGCAATGCTCTATTTCTTAATACAAGTCTTAACTTACCTTTCATTTTTAAACCAATCAAAAGTACTCACATTGTGGTCACCCTATTTCTATCATAACAAAAAAAAAGCACGTGTTAATTATTGTCGACTTTAGCATAAAAATATCGAAAAACTCGTTGTTCTATGGGAAGAAGATCAAAAGGAGTAACTACATGTACTTGTAAAAGTTGCTCAAATGCAGCGTTATCTATTCTAAAGAAGTTTTTATAACTACTGGGGTCTTCTCTTTGCACCTCATCTAGCGATGCATTGTGTGCACCAAGTACATATACGAGTGTTCTGCTGCTGTTTCCATTACGATGTTTTTTTTTTTCAGTTTTAATGCAATGCATAATACGATAACAGATACTGCTAACAGAACCTCGTTTTCCATTATTGAGAGAGAGAGAGAGAGAGAGAGAGAGAGAGAGAGAGAGAGAGAGATTGCGAGGGAAACACGTAGAAAGCCCTAAAGTCTATTAACAATCTAATAAAACGTATAAACGTGTGTACAGGAAAGTATTATAATACAAATATAATACTTGTATTATACAGTAACTACAAATCTCACCGTTTGTACCGGCCTGAACAACTTCAAAATAATGAAGAATTTTGCGAAAATTTTATTAGGGTCTTTAAGTTTACCTTGCCTGCTTTCACTAAATTGTGTTTTTCGTTTAGTATTTTGAAGGAAATTCTGGTATTGCCAGTGCAAATCAAGTGCACGATTAGTATGTAGCTTTGTTAGCTCATGTCGCCTCTGTATTATGGTCTGCAGGCATCTACAGACACATCCCTAAACACTATATATCATACCTGACAATATTTGGATTGCCGAAAAGAAACAGATATCGAAGACACAAGCGGGTTATTATCGATATAGTAACGTTGTAGAATTTTCGTTGACCATGTTTTTTAATCTAAAATATACTTGTTCCGTCAATAAAATGTTAATTTAAATTACAGATAGTTTGTATTTCTTGGAGTTTTCATG
This sequence comes from Saccostrea echinata, assembly GCF_033153115.1. Taxonomy (NCBI): domain Eukaryota; kingdom Metazoa; phylum Mollusca; class Bivalvia; order Ostreida; family Ostreidae; genus Saccostrea; species Saccostrea echinata. The sequence goes on from NW_026889761.1 coordinate 1,227,842, forward strand.
TTAACCTAGCGACTCAAATTTTAAGTTAAAATTTTATATTTCATTTCCGAATGTTATTTACCTATACATGCATATAATAAATTATGTATCACTGTGAGTACTACATACATGTATAATTTGTTTCACTACACGTTTGTATTACTCTACGTACTACATGTACAGTGAATTACGATTAAATGTAGTGTGACATCGAAGTCATATACATGTGAATCTTTCTTAAAACATACATTCATTCTTTGAATTGAAAAGCATTCAGCATATAAAACGAAAAATGATTAAGCTAAAGAAAAAAGAGGGGGCATTTTTTATCATATACGAAAACTTAAGATTGATCTAATTCGGTGCTAGGCATCAAACATATGGTTACGAATCATGAAAATGATCAATATGTATGGCCATGAATCATTTATTATTTGTGTGAATCATGAAACTACACAATCTTTCTCTCCTCCATTTAAATTCATACCGTAGAATCAATCTGGAAATAATGTGCAAATGTTTACATTCCACTTCCATGCGATTTAAATATCTCCGCCCATTTGCGGGTACCTTAAATTCGAAAGTGGTCCAGTTCATATTTCCGGAATTTAAGGCTTATACATGTTCTTTTCAATGACGTTGTGTGGAATTATAGCAATATGTTTAACAAAAAATTCGAAGTATAAATATCAAAAGCATATGTATGCACAATAATCATAGATAATTTAGCAATATAGTCTAATTCAAGGCTTAAAATCGGTGGCCGAAAAGGCTCCAAATGACAATCTAAAGTGCACTCATTCTTGTCTTTAACACATCTTTGTATTTGTTGTTTGTTTGTTGTTTAACGTCCCTCTCGAGAATTTTTACTCATATGGAGACGCCACCACTTGCCGGTGGAGGGCTGCAAATTTTGACCTATACTCGGTACTCAAGGCCATTGAGCGGTGAGGGATCTTTTTTGTGTTAGTACCTCAGTTTATACCCTTTCATCCGAAGGACCGATCTCAACGTCCCACAGTAGGATCCAAACCCGCGACGTAATGATCAACTCCTTACACCGCGACTCTAACCACTGCGCCACGCCGATCATTGTATTTCACCACCTAATTTTATTATTGCGTGATTGTTCTTAGAAATTCGATACTTATATCGTGATAATTCTAGATATTTACATTCTGTATATTCTTAAATATCCTCGATTATACATCATTTTTCATATATTTCAGTCTGTGACAAACATATTCTTTTACGAAACTGAGAATATGAAAAGGTATATTTGCTTTTTGTATATGCTTAATTCTTTTCTGCTTTTTAATATATGATGGTTATAATTTGTTATCTACAGTAGACTTGTACTGTTGCTGGTCATGGTCACTACCGTGTTTGGTTCTATGAAGGAGACTCCACAGCAGATCGTTAACAAATACAACAACTACAGAAAAATCTGTATTGGACTTGGATATCAGAACCTAAGCTGCAAAGCTGACAACAAAGGTAAGGGATGTTTTTAACAACTTTCAAGTCGCTTTGTAACGAATTAGCAATTTAAAAGTGGACATTTTCCTTCTTTTGTTATCAGTTATTTTTGAAAACGGTATAGATAAATTGACTGCATCTAAAAGTTTTAAAATATGCCTTGAGGATGATGGGATTTAACATTGATAATATCTTATGTTGAAGGGAAAAGATCAATTGCTTTTCAATCGTCACTAAGCAGTACGTTGGAGAACATGGGAAATCAACAGACCGTGATATTTGACAAGGTGACCTTGAATGAAGGAAAAGGTTATAATAAAAAGACAGGTGTGTTTACCGCCCCTGAGGAGGGGCTGTTTAACTTCAGCTGGACAATGAAGTCAAAGGCAGGTCAATATTTTGTCAGTGAGATAGTACATGACGGTAAGCCCATTGCTTATAACCAAGCGGATGGAAGAGGCCTCACTGGTTATGCAATGACATCAAATACTGCCAACATCAAAATGAACAAAGGAGATAAAGCATGGATTAGAACAAAGGATAGCTACGGTAAATATGCTAGTGGTGGATACTGGTGCAATTTCTCAGGAAATAAGTTATAAATAAACCATGCATTTAGTGTAATAAAAAAATAAACAGACTTACTCGTTACTCTTTCATTTGCTTCGATTACCATTTCCAATACAATAATGGATGATGTTCTTCTGCGAACTCCAAACATACTTCTCTCTCTCTCTCTCTCTCTCTCTCTCTCTCATTAATTAATTACATGTATTACTTTTTTAAAAAGAAGCAGATGTCTTCCTTTTTTCCAATTATACCTCTGGCTACACGTGAGATAGGACTTTGAGGCATTACTATGATGCATATTTTTGTACAACTATAGGTAATCAACAACAGTAAATTGAGATGAAATCATTCAAATAAGCAGTGCAAAGTTGTGACCCTGGCAATATAAGTGTTAAGCAAGTCAGCGTGTAAGAATTCATTAAATATATGCCTATATCCATAATTTTTTTTATTTTATGCTCTTGATTTGTCAAATAATGTTTTTGAAATAAGTGCATATAAAACTCAATAATGTTATGGTTTTCGTTTCAAAACATTTAGTTCCCTATAAAGAGCTTCACTGAATCCTCGGGTTTTAGAAAAATACACACATTAGAATCCCATCGTATTGTATTGACAGGTAAAAAGAATATTCCGTAGTCAAAGTAGTGTAAACAGAGGTTAGCAATTGGCATGAAGTATTTCAATCAAAATACAACCAAATGATAGGTTATATTCGCTAAATTGGTCATTATACGACCATAGAATTTACGAAATGCAGAACGTAAACGAGGTGCTTCAAATCAAAGTAACATCAACTTATCTGTTAGTAGCCTGCCTAGGTTTAAAATTGATCCTACTCCGAACATGCTATTGAGTATCGTGTAAGTTGGGAGACATAAACACCATATGCAGATGATAGCGGAATATCACTACATAAATAAGTCATCTTGTTTGTCATGCAGTTTTGTTAGTTCGAGTTTATCGACTATAGTCAATAAAACGTCCAAATATAAAATAGATGTGGCAGACTCTGTGTCTTTTATTTCAAGCTCACTGGGATATATCGAGTCGACATTTGAATGGAAGTAACTATTGTTAATTGATAAATAATTGAAATATTTGAATGTTGAGTTGAAGGTCACAGCGTTTCCTTCTTCTCATGTAGAAGTTTTTGAATAAATTCTGTTTTATTCGAATATAAAAACATGTCAGCTAATAAAGAAGCACAATTTGTGTCCATCGATATTCCAACATGTTGGAAGACCTGGTCTCCGAAAACTACAAAACTCCAGCATTCTTTTAATATCAACTTCAGAGTACTTTTATGTAGAAACAAAGTAATTCTTTTGATGACCAATCACAAGATACCAAAATTTCCGAGTTCCATTTTTATTGAAGAAGCAGTTGTCTATGAGATCAAAATGCTAGCTTTTAGCTTATCTTCACGAATCCTGTATAAAGTGTAGAAAAATCGTACTTTGATAAATTGTTAATGTTTCGAAGGAGAATCTAAGGGGCACCAACTCTTCTGTCAGAGCCTGTGCCCCTTATGGACTCAACAGATTGATAACTTTTTACTGGGGGTTGTGTCAGCCAGTATGGAGTCGTTCATCTTTTTCAATATCCGTTGTGGAATATAAACCGAGCGACAAGTATCCTTGAAGACAGACTGTCCACCAGCAGATGGTTATAATGAAAACGATGATGATACAGAATAGTGATCGATCTCAAAAAATCAATAAATACAAATCAGTGAACTGGGCATAAAACACCGATCCCTTATTTTTGTTTATATCACAAAAATAGATATACTCTAATTATTTTTTTCCATATGAAAAGCACCTTTATTGCTGTTTTTATCAAATAAAACCATACACTGACAAAAAACCTCTTAACGACGTTGGATCCTGATATTTAAAGTCTTAAACTTTTTTGTCAAGTATATTTTTAGCTTCTACACACATAGCTTAATTAAAAATCAAAACAAAAAATGAGGGTCAATATGCTTCTTTTGGCGCTACAGTACATTTAAAATGACCTTTTTGCACTGAATTTGTGTCTTAATCAAAAATAACATCTTCGACGTTTTCCCTCCAATATTTTTTATCCAAATAAATCATGGGACAAAGTATGCTATTATTCTCTCTTAAAAAAGACACTTTAAAATTGTGACAAAGAAAAATTTTCAAATTGCTTCGCATAATCAATTATTTGACCTTTCTGCACTCACAAAATGTCATTTTTCGGGCATTAAAAATTTAAAAAGCAAGAAAATTTTTTTAAAGTCTTAAACTTTTGCTGAATTTAAGTAGATTAATCAGAGTTATCTTATATATTCAGAAAAGAAAATCAAAAGTGGAGGTCTATGATGTTAATTTTTAGATATTACTAAAAAACTGTTAATTTTATGATAAAATTGGCTCAATTTTTTCCTGGAGTTTCAGAATATATTTTCTATATTTGTCACAATATGATGATAGAATTCACAAAAACTGATTTATTTAATATTTTAGAACCAGCATTAAATATCTCAATGCACAAAATAGCTCTGTGTGCAACCAGCATGGAAAAATAGGAATCTAAATTTAACAGTGCTGTATAATTTCAAAAGGGAAAAAATGATCATTTTCTTCTAAAAAAATCTTCCGCCACAAAATATAGTTCCTGGCTTAATCCTATTTGAATGGGATTTAATCGCGTTTTTTTTTTCATTGGATATAGTATAATTTGCATTGTAGAATCCAGATTTAATGTTAGAACTTAAAAATAATGCAGAATTTTAGAAATAAAGCTCCAGACCAAAATCTGCTCAAAAGCTCAGGATCGAACGTCCTTAACTAAACTTTTTGGAACTTGATGGGGGAATTTTAAAATTTTTAAAAGATGGAGAGATACATGTACTTATATGTGGTAATTTTCCTGCAAGAACTTGAAACTAGACATACTCAAATATGACAGATAAACATTCGATGAAATTTTCAGCTAGTGCGCACATTTTTTTTCAATAAAAAAAAAGTGTTGTCGTTTTAACCGGACAACCCTCGTACGCGTTAGAAAGAAAATCTATGACCTGTAAAACGTTGCATTATTAATCAAATTTAGTTTTATATTTTATAAAACGTGTTATTTATATTTTAAATCTAATTATTCATTTTTGAAAACTTTTATTATTCATGTTCAAAACATTATTTTATAAATCTTATTATTTATATTGGATTATTGTGAATCCATGTTCATAAACTTGTGAGTTTTATGCGAAATTTTGAGATTTATATTCGAAATCTAGTAATTTGTATCAAAAAGTTATAGTATTCCAAGACTTAATATTTTTATGCTAAAAATTCGCTATTCATATTCGATATTCTGTGATTTATATGCATAAATATTATAATTCATGTGCGAAATCTTGTTTTTGCATATAAATAAGTTTTCGAAAATGAGTATCATTTTTGCATATAAATCACATAATCGAATATAAATAACAAGTTTCCGAAAATAAATATCATCTTTTTGCATATAAACCAAAAGATTAAATATAATATTAATAATAATTTATAAATTATAATTATATAAACTTTTCGAATTCAAATATTAATTTTTGGCATATAAAATACGAATCACATGCTTTCATATAAATAAAAAGGTTTTGAATATGAATATCAATAATAGTAGTGCACAGAAAGGGGAAATTGGGGGGGGGGGGTTAAGGAGACCCGGCTCACATTTTTAGAATAGTTTTTCTATGTAGTTGTAATATGTAAAGTGTCATTTGGAAGCTGCTTTGACCCCCACTTTTTGTTGATGAACGCTTTGACACTGGCAAATTCTGGGATCTGAAGAAAAAATTGTACTGAAACGTAAGACCCCCCCTCCACACACACACACACACACACACCCCCTCACACACACACACACACACACACACACACACACACACACACACACACACACACACAATAGAATTCTAGAGTTTTGGCGGTTTACGTTCTTTTTTCGGAGGTTGCCCCCACTTACGAGCCTGTTTTGGATAATAATAAAAAGAACTCGCATATAAATCATTAGTTTACGACTATAAATAACAATTTTCAAATAAAAATCAAAAGATTTAGAATGAATCAAAAGTTTATAAATATGTGAAAAACAATTATCAATTATAGCAGAAGATTTGTATAATAATGCACACGTTTTACACGAATTAGAAAGTAGAGTTTTTTCCGGACTATGTAAATGGATATTTCCTTTGACAACACTTAGTTCTTCGTTTGAGCAAAATATATATTTGATATATCTTCTTTGCAAAAGATTTATCATTCCTCTGATGAAGGAAATCATCTTGTTCACAACTTTTCAAATTATGTACAACATTAATGCTGCATAAGTTGGTTTGTGAGAAACAAATGACTAAGAGAATGTCACGATTCTACAGAGTTAAAGAGGTAGGGTTTGTTCTAATTTGTCCATAACTTTGGAATGATATGCGAAAAACCCTTCAGATTTCTCCGCATTTTTTTCAGATATTTCAGGTATTTTTCCTGACCAAAAATTCGTTTAAAAGTGCTATAGCAACTTAGCTTTTCGTCAGAATGTGGTACAACTTGTGAATTCCATTTCATTATACAATACTTAACTTAATAATTTTTAAGTTACGTTTGATTGATTGATTGATTGATTGATTGTATATTGTTTTACGTCCCATTCGAGAATTTTTCACTCATATAGAGACGTCACCATATACCGGTGAAGGGCTTCAAATTTTGACCTTTACTCGGCACTCAGGGCCATTGAGCAGTGAGGGATTTTTATCGTGCCAACGCCTGTCGTGACACGGGACCTCGGTTTTTAAGGTCTCATCCGAAGGACCCGCAACTTTCACTTCAAAGTGCCGAGCGCATGGCGTGGGAAAAGTTGCTACCCATTTTTTATCGGCTTAGGTCAGTCGCGGCCGAGATTCGAACTCACGACCTCCCGATCACAGAGCGAGCGCTCTTCCGACTGAGCTACCGTGAACGGTAAGTTACGTTTGAATTTTACATATAGAGAATTGTGTGCGTTGTGCTAATGGGTTAAGGTTATCTAGATTTTCCTAGCATATAGCTATTATGTGTAAAAACACGCCGAGAAAAACTCCTGGATATATGTTGATAATGTTTCTGACAGATCGATAGCAGACTATAAAAAAATAATGGAGAGTTACTTTGTAATGAGTGGTGAATAAAGCTGATTTATATGGCCATTTTGAAGAATAAAAATCCACAAAGTCGTTTCATTCCTTACGGAAATTTGGCTCTGGTCATTAAACCACCGGCTCCTCTAATTTAGATGAAACCTTAAATATTTGATCTTGGAGATAGAAGTCAAATACAAGGATAATTTATACATCTGTTATATAAATCTCAGTTTGAGCCAACAATGTCAGAGAAAACCTATTGCTTTAAAGGACAAGTCAAATATTGCACTGAAAAATTAGAATATAGGGCTGTCTATGTCAATGAAAAAATCTCTAGTCATTCCGTGAGCGTACGACGTGTTAAGTAGCGGATGAGCCCATGACACGCGTTGACTGATCGTAATGACCCTATGACTTAAACGTGTGGACACATACATAGCAGATTGAATCTATGACTTATACGTGTTGACGTAGCGGATGAGGCTAGTACCTTCGTTTTGACTTGCTAAGGAACAATTAAACTTTACCAGTCCCCCCCCCCCCCCAAAAAAAAATATGGAGTCCCCGACGTGTATATTATATCTCCTGAGCGATCGAAGAATAAGAGAAAAAATATGAAGTTTTGATCCTTTTTGACCCCCATAATCGTAATCCACGACGAAAGGTTTAGTTTAGAAACCTCATATTTTAAAAGAAATTTTTAACCTCGTTCTCTTAAAACAAAAAATAAATATTACATGTATCGTTTAATCAATTACAGAAATGTGTGGAGGAAGAGCTTGCTGCGAATATGCTTAGTGCCGTTTTTTTTTTCTTATATATACTTTGTCATTCTTTTAACAAACAAACGTGATATCAATGAAGACAAATATGGAGATAACGATTAGTATTCAAACTCAGAAGTATATTCAAACAATACAAATCAGGAGCAGAGCAAACACGGATCTCTAAAACATAAGAGGTGAGATCAGGTGCCATGAAATGTTAGCATCACCTGGCAACCGGTCAAGCCCGCCGTGTGCTCCTTTATGATCGGGAAAAACGGAATAACCCGAAGACAATTTAGTGTGTAAAGAATGGCAAACCATTAGTATGAACAAAGTCAGTCAGCATTTGACTTAATGATAAATTGTATTTGCAGACAAGGTCATTGTATCGACCATAGAACTTAAGAAATGGCGACTTTGAAGGAGACTGTTGATGTTCTTGTTTCATCAACTTGTTTGTCAATAACTTACCTCGTATTAGAAATTCTTCATTCGTAGAACATGCTCTTGCGTATCGAATCAACTGAGAGTCATAAACCCCATATGCTGGGGATGAAGGTATATTGCTGCATAAGTAAGGGAAATTGACGATTGAAGAGTTGAAGTCATCACGTTTATCATAAATCTTGGTTGTTAGGTAATCATTAACGTATTTTTTTTGCTTTTGTTTAATATCCGAATATGAAACAGATGTGTCAGAATCTGTGGTGTCTTTTATTTCAAGCCCACTGGGATATATCGTGTCGACATATGAATGGAAGAAACTGTTGTTAATTGATAATACGTCGTCGATAAACCTAAATGTCGAGTTGAAGGCCACAGCAAGATATTTCCTTTTCTCATGTTTAAGACTTTGAATAAATTCTGCTTCATATGAATACAAAAATAGGTCTGCTAATAACGGAACGTAATTGGTACCCATGGGATTCCCAACAGATTGTTGGAAGACCTGGTCTCCAAAAACCACATAGATATTGTCAATCAGAAACTCAAGCATCTTTTAATATCATCTTCAGGGTTAGTGTTTCTTGTGTGAGTACTTGTGTGTACAGTCAGAATGTTTTTTAATAAAATAATTTTGCAAAGGAACAATGACAAGTTAAGTACATTTAGAGTTCGATTTTTTTGGAAAAAACAGCCGTCAATGATGTCAAAATGCCTGGACTGTAATTTATCGTGGGAGTGGTTGTATACAGAGTTGACAATTGTAAGTGTTTATGCCATTGATTTTGGTAAAATTTTGTGATTTCAAATTTTACAAAAGTTCCTTGGAAACTTTAAGTATACACGTCTGATTTACACCACTTCTTAAATATAAATAATGTTTTGCAAACAACATTATCAGACTAAGACGAATGAAAACTGAGTCATAAAACCATGCGTCTTCTTCTACTTTAAACATCTACAGATCAAAGTGTTTTAGAACAACAAATAACGAAAACGTAACGCGAATGAAGAAGTGGATGAGCTTTATGTGAAAACCAGTAAGATGAAGGAGGGGATTTATTTGTTAGGGTATTTGCAAGATTTTATATCGTACAGAATACAAAAAAGATACATGTATGCATAATTTATACATTATTTACACACTGAATTGTCGACGGATTTTTCCGTTATTTCCCGATCATGACAAGGAGCACACAGCGGGTGTGACCGGTTGGCAGGGGATGCTCGCTTCTCCATGGCACCTGATCCCACTTCTGATGTTTTGGAGGTCCGTGTTTGCTCTGCTCCTATTTTGTATTGTTTAATGGACTTTTGAGCTTGAATACTGTTCGTTATCTCCATATATTTCATACAAAACATTGTCTTCTTTACATACTCACTTTAATTTTTATGTTTAGAATAATTACACTTTAGTCTAGGAATAACTTGCACTTTATGAAAATTTGTTGTCACATATCATTGTATTTCTCAACCAAATTACATTTTTGCGTGCCTGTTTTCTGAAATAAGATACTTTTATCGTGATTATTCAACGATATTTACGTTTTATTTATACTTAGATACTCTCTCTTACAAATCACTTTCATCTATTTCAGTCCATAATATACACAACTCAGTTTTTTCTCTTTGATGGAGAATATGAAAGGGTATCGCTGGAATTTGTTTCTCCTGTGTGTTTAATTCTTATATATAACTCTTAAAAGTTTTTGTGTGTTTTCCACGGTGTATTTTAACCGTTACTGATATATTCCACAGTAGACTTGTACTGTTGCTGATCTTGGTCACTAGGGTGTTTGGTTCTATCAAGGAGACACCGCAGCAGATCGTTACCAAATACAACAACTACAGGACCATCTGTATTGGACTTGGATATCAGAACCTAAGCTGTAAGGCCGACAACAAAGGTACAGAATTTTATTTCAAAGAATGTTACAGTTTTTATGAAAAAAAAAACTATTCATAAACCATTAATAATATACTTATTCATTTTTCTATTTTGCATCACTTTTATTTGTGGGAAGCGTATTTGTTTGATTATTGATCTATTTTTAAAACAAATATGCTTGATACATCAATTATATTTAAATGTATCATCAAAAAGAATTACTGATTTACCTTTTTTAAAGGAGCAATTGCATTTCATTCGTCACTAAGCAGTGACTTGGAGAACATGAGAAAGCAACAGACAGTGATATTTGACAACGTAACCTTGAATGAAGGAAAAGGTTATGATAAAAAGACGGGTGTGTTTACCGCCCCTATGGAAGGTGTATATACTTTCAGCTGGACAACCATGTCAAAAGACAGTAAATACTTTGTAAGTGAGATCGTACTTGATGGTAAGCCTATTGCTTATAATTACACAGATGGAAGGGGGCGCAGTGGTCATAATATGTCATCAACAAATGCCAACATCAAATTGAGGAAAGGCGACAAAGTTTGGATTAGAACACACAGAGACTGGGGTCAATTTGCTAATGGTGGAAATTGGAGTAATTTTTCAGGAAATAAGCTATAATATAATGTGCATATGCAGTGATATAAAGTAAACTGATAAAATTATGTGCAATTCTTTCATATTTTGTTCGAAGGGAAAAATTGACACTCATTATTTTTTTTTGCTTGGGTTCGAACCCCAAGAATACCACTTTTTTTAAAATTATAAAATGATTTTTTGCTGAAAGAAGTTTTGTTTGTCATAATTTCATACCTTTCAATGATAAGAACTCTCCTTTAAATACCAAATTCTCATACTAAATATGACTTTTATACATTTGAAGCTAGAGACATTTTGCACGCCTTGTTCACCCACCTTCTCTGTACTGACGTCTCTTCCGGACCTCAGAACAAAGCCTACAAAAGTGGATCGAGAAATCTTGCCCGAACTTCGACCGCTTGTTACGATCAAAATGAGCTGAATTGGATTCCCTCCCGGCTTCAATTTTTCGCTTTGGAATCCTTTTAACTCCCTGTCACTATGAAACTTTCGTTTCTTACTTTTACAAGTTTAAATCCAACTAAAAATCAACTTGTTGATTCTTCAAAACATTGTCATATTCGTTTATACCTCCGACGCCGAAGAGTTCCCGTCAAAGTCACAAATAGTCTGCTTCAAATACTTCATTTTACTATTGGTAGCAACGAACGAAAGTACGAAGTATTTGAAGCAGACTATTTGGGACCTTGACTGCAAATTTGAAGCAGAGCAAACACGGACCTCTGGTGGGATACGGTGCTGTGGAGGAGTAAGCATCTGCTGTCGACCGGTCACACCCGTCGTGTGCTCCTAGTCATGATCGGGCAAACGGAAAAATCCGTAGACAAATCAGTGTGAAAATAATGGCCTAACAATTTGTTTAAAAAATGTCAGTCAGCATTAGACTTAATGGTAGATGATATTTTCTGAAGCTCATTGTATCGACCATAGAAACTGTTGATATTTTTGTTTCATTAACTTATTTGTCAATTGTATCGTTTTAGAAATTGTTCATCTGAAGAGTATGCTCTTGCGTATCGAATCAACTTAGAGACATAAACTCCATATGCAGGTGATAATGTTTTATTGCTAGGAAAATACGGTAAATTGACGATAGAAAAGTTGAAGTCATTTCGTTTATAATAAAGTTTTGTTGTTATGTTATCATTAGCGTCTTTTTCAGCCAAAATATCTAGATATGAAACAGATGTGTCAATTGAAGGCTACAGCAAGTGGTTTCTTCTTTTTGTGTAGAAGTTTTTGAATAAATTTTGCTTCATGTGAATACAAAAATAGGTCGGCTAATAACAGGGCACAATTACTACCCATGGGAATTCCAACAGATTCCTGGAAGACGTGATCTCCGAAAACCACATAGATATTGGCAATAAGAAACTCAAGTATCTTTTTTAATATCAACCTCGGAGTATTTGTGTATACATGTAGGATAAGAGTGTTTTTAACAAAATAAGTTTGAAGATGGCAAATGACAAGGAACTATTTGCCTACAAAATAATATTAAAAAGTAAATAACCTACTCCTGAAAGAATATTTTAGGAAAAGAAATTAACTCCATCAAATTTTTCTTTCTTGATTATTATTATTATTATTCATCGCGTACATATTTGTGAGATGAATTGCAAATAAAAAACGAACTATCAGTATTTATAAAGTGGTCCCAGAATTGGAAGCTTCAAACATGCCGTCACTGCCCACAGTTAATCATGACCTTGACCCCTTGTCCACTTTTTGCCATCTCAAATGCCTCCAGGGTTTGTTCCAGTTTGTATCGGTGGGTAATCAATGGTTTTACGTCGATTTTACCACAGGACAACATCTCTATCAGCGTGGGCCAACTACAAATGTTAAATCAAAATCTTACTGCAGGCAACCCCATTAAGAACCCTCTATAGATACACTGCTGTCAAATTTCTGATGATATATATGTACCTAGAGTGAGCAGCCCTTAAATCTTAAAGATAGTGAATTGGAATCTACTATGTATTTCATAATTTGCAAACAACAGTGATTTCTGTTCATCAATACTCTGTTGTCTTTGAACTTTTTTCTTAAAGGGGGGAGGGGAGGGCACCCTATGATGAAAATTAAATAAATAAGCTCAGTATTTACACATTTATACGATATAATTTTCTCAGTGTCCTTCAGTTTACAGAATGTCATCTCTCTGTTTCTAAATTATGTCGCTTAATCGCTTCACAACTTTAAAAAATAATTAAAACTTATATACTCTATCGATGTGGGCCAAGTACAAGGTTTCAAGACAAGGTCTTAAATTGTTACTGCATGAGAAAATTAGGAAGAATTAAGCTTTTGAGGGGGTAAAGGGCCCTTTATACACAAAGGCAAAATGTATTTTTATCACTGAGAAAATTATATCTTATGAAGATATAAACTTTGAGCTGATCTATTTCATTTTCAACATATGGTAACTAGCATTTATCAACAGGAAAAATGTTCAAAGACAACAAACTATGGATGAACAGAAATCACTGTCGTATACTTAAATGGGGAAAATACACGCAAACAAAGTGATAATTCAATTTATCTTGGCCTATTTAAATGTTGAGAATGCTTGAATTGATTACAAATTGAGTAATAATCTATTGAATATTAGATCGAAGGGCAAATTACTCTAGCTGCATAAAAATACAAAAAAATTATCCGAGCTATTTAGTGTAAGGAAGATTTTTAAATAGATATTTCCCAGTATGAATTATATTAATAGCACTGCGAGAAAACTGCTCAGGAAACATAATTTGTAAGGGATTTTCTGATTAATTTTATGATAAATGGATTGTACATCATATCTGCTGTAGCCATTCCTGTAAATCCAAGACAGATACTGACAGGAATCTCTAATCATCCAGAGAACTCATGACACACATGTACATGTTTATTGTTGCCGTAGAAAAAAAAGAGCTTTTCTCATTCTAGTGAACTTATGACTTGCGTACTCACGAAGGGAAATGAGCTTATTTTATATTTCTTATCAGTCTGGCGAACTTATGACTTATGTGTTGACATAGCGGAATGAACCTATGACTTACGTGTTGACGTTGCAAAAACAACCTTTGACTTACGTGTTGACATAACAGAATGAATATATGGCATGTGTTAATGTTGCAAAATGAATTCATGTCTGTTGTTTACGAACCAGACTGAAAATATAACTTAACGTGTTGACGTAGCGGATTTAACCTATGACTTACTGCTTACGTAGTGGAATTAATCTATATGAATTGCATGATGAGCCATCATGAGGTACTGGAATGAACCTATGACTTACGTGTTCACGTAGCGGAATGAACCTTTGATCTCAATCTCCTTGGCAACAGTGGCCACAACCGGAAATGAAACAGAAGTCGGTCCGTGTCCAATTATAATGACTTGGCCACCGGGCTTTGTAGCCTAAAAAATAAGAAGATTTTTTTCCCCTGTAAATAGCGAAATATTGTTCTTCGCCTCAAGATATACGTCCAAACAGCATTATTCCACAATCTCTAAGGTATCATTTCTTGTCACTCATTTGACAATATCTTAAGTCCCAAAATCAAAAGACAGTACGCAGGTAACATGAATTCTAAGATTCCATTTCCTTTAAAAAGGTTGAACTGGGTACATGTACCTTTATGCAAAAACTTACGTGAACAGCGAGATTGACAGCAAACTGTGCTCCGCTACACTCAATGGTTCTGTCTGGCGTCGCCCCTATCAGATCCGCCACTTTTACTGCTACATCCTCCTCCTTGTCTTCCCGTGTTATCAGGAGTGTGTGGGTGGCGCCACACTTCTTAGCAAACTCAAGACGGGAGGAGTCTATGTCTACAGGAAACAAATGATTTGTTGGAAATATTCATTTTGCAAAGATTTCATTTCATGAATGTTTGACAAAAAAGTACAATAAACTTCTTTTATTTTCAAAGAAAAAATTATTGTTAAATTATTTATCTATGTAATCAAAATATGTTTGGTGTGTGAATTTTTGGAAAACAAATTGAAATATATTCCCAATGACAACACGTGACACCTTTTCGAGGGTGAGATTTTCTGTACTGACAAACATCTGCGATGCAGGGAAACTTTTAATTATTTTCGAAGGTGGTTTGTGTAATGTGACAAGAAATGATTTAACACATATAATTATAAAACAGGAACAATACCCCCCCCCCCCCAAAAAAAGAAGAAACATAATACATTTTGTATGCTTTATTATCTTCTGTATTTGTACCTGTCATGCAGATGGCTGAGGCGCCCAGCGCTTTTGCGCAAAGCATTGCACAAAGACCGATAGGACCTGCCCCCGTCACTAGGACTTTGTGCCCCAGCGTGATCCCGGCCCTCCAGCAACCGTGTAGACCAACAGAAAGAGGTTCCACGCATGCGCCTTCCTCAAAGCTGACGTTATCCGCAAGTCTAACAAAAGATCAGGGGTGCGTTCAACAGCATAGCTGCTACGTAGCCTCTACGTAAAGCTACGCTCTTGAGCGGAGAGCTAGCCTAGCCGCTACGTAGGGAGAGCAAGCATAAAGATTTGATGCTAAATACCAAATCCAAGATGGCCTCCTTCGCAGCACTTACGACTTTAACTAAATTGAAGATTATTTTGTACGACTTAGCATATTAAATGTATATTTACATATATATTTTCGCTTGAAATAAACTTTTTTGGCTCCAAAAAAAAGTTTATAGTGATATATTTATATTCGAAATTTAACACTTAGCGGCTAGGTTACATGTAGTTGTCCGTTCAATATCTACAACCTAGCTGCTAGGTTAGCCGCTACGATCTTGAACGCAACCCTGATTATTCTGGTTTTACTGTTAGAAGGAAGAACCTAAAATATTGCAAATGAACAAGGCACGGTCGAAGGTAAATTCAAATATGTGAGTGACAACTCACGGACAAGCTTAAGGTATATATTTTTCTTAAGGTTTAAGGAATAATTTTATGTACTGAATGATATGCACCTTGTACATGTAAAAAGATAAGAGGAAAATTGTTTTATAATGACTTCTCCACTAATTTCACTGTATAGTTGTTTGCTATTTTTTTTATCATTCAGTGAATTAAATGGCGGTCTGGTGATTTATACGGCATCAATAAAGTGCTTACTTGAACGTGAAATCTGCGGCGTGAACAAAGTACCTCGCCAGAGCCCCGTCGTCAGGGGGCGTGGCCAGGAAGTAAACTTTAGGACACATGTTGTAGCGGCCAGACTTACAGAACTCACATACACGGCACGTGATGTGTGGGTCCACAGCCACACGGTCACCTGAAGATTAAACAATATACACTGTATATTATAACTAAGAGTATAAAAAAATTCTTTTTTATAAGATTATGGTAATAAAGCATATATGCGTCAAATTTAATGTGCTGGGATAATTTCTTGTAAAAGACCTACACACCAATTTCATTTTTTTTTTTATCAGCAATACTAGAAAAATGTGATTTGAAATTATCGAGAGTGTTCAAATAAGGTTACCTATTTTCAGGTGTGTAACTCCCTCCCCCACTTTACTGATGACCCCGCTGATTTCATGACCTAGCAGTAATGGTCCAGTGACCACAAAGTGACCAATGGCGCCATCTTTCCAGTACTTAACGTCAGAACCACATATCCCCACTCTTTGGACGGCGATTTGTACTTCTGCAAAAACAATCAAAGTAACAAAACGATTAATCATACATAGGGATGTCAATTTTGTCCATAATTCATATTCGAATATTCAATGAAAGTATTCGAATATATTCGAATATTCGATAAAATAAATAAAATTTAGTTAATTTCAAATGAACATCATTATACTTTCATGGCAGGTTTGCGTCGGTATTTGGAAGTAGACTTTTGTAGGTGCACAATAAGGAATTCTACATTTGATATCTGTCAATGTTTGAAATAAATGATTGATTTAAGTGTATACAACCGAAATATAAATGTAACAAATGATATCTGTACAAATTCAAACCAACGAACCAGTCGTTTAACCAGGGGCAAGATTGTCGTTTACTCTTCAGATTCAAAAACACGTAATTAATTACAATTATCTGCTTAATAAAAGATATAATATAATCTTTGATACAATGTTTTGACAATATAAACAAACAATTCCATGGACAATTTTCCTAGGTCATTAATTTCCCGATAATGATTTTAAATTTTTAAAATTATATTTAACCCGAGATAATCAAGTAATTGATGCATTATTCTGAAATTGAGCCCTTTACAATATTACAGGCTGATTCTATCAAAGATGTAATTCAATGATCAATAAAAATTATTTTCATAAGTACATCCTTCACGTCTCTTAGACATTCAAGAAGGTTTCATTTCGTTGTCCTCGGTTCTAGATCTGATCATATTAAACTACTGAAAGTACTTTTTGTATCATATATTGATAGTTCTTGTTTATTTCTTTTATACCTTACTCAAAATGAAATAATTTAGAAGATCTATAAGATAAGAAAGTAGCGAAAGGAATCAGGGGATCGCTAGTAAATAAAACGGGGATAATTCCAGAACTGTTCTAATTAAAATTTATTACCTTTTTTGTGAAATCTGAAAACCACCGAATATTCGAATCTCAAATTCATATTCGAATATTAACTCATCGAATGAATATTCGAATGTTCGAATATTCGTTGACATCCCTAAATCGTTGAATCATACAATAATTATTGTACCAATAGAAGTGTCTAACATTTATAAAATCTGCGTTGCTCGATGAACAAGAGTCCTTCTATTTTTTTTTTAACAGTACCCCCTCTAACCTATTTACTAGTGTAGGAAGACACGATGACACGCTAGGTCATTCTGGGAGCTACATTGTAGCAACAATTATATTTTGTCTATCTTAACTTCTTATGTCTTTCGAAAAGATGTTGTTCCCTTGCATTATTTGCATTATACATCAGTATGGGAATTCTATGTAGAAATGGTTCTCTTACCACCAGGTCCTGGCTCCTTAATTGGAGAATCCACCTACAAAACCAAACCAATACAATGACACTACAAAGCAAAAATCAATATCATACATTTATAGACTGGGTTTGAGGGCAAAATGTTTGCCTGAGGCCGTTAGGCCGAAGGCAACCAGTTTGGTTTGAGGGGTCGACAAAACGCAATTTGCCCGAGAACACTGTCAATAAAGCTTTGTTATACCTTTTATTTATTTTTCTTTTTAACATACATGTTTCCTTTACCCGCAATGTGGTTAAACTCGGTCAATTCTGTCAATGTCGAACACCAACGAATGCAAATGAGATTGAGCTGATCCCGCCCACAGCGTGACGTTTGCGGTCCAATATCTTATCGACAGGTCCAATATCTTACTCCGCGGTCAAACATCGAAATTTTTATGACCGCTCAGTAACACATTCGAAATGAGACATTTTTAAGTATAGATTTATTTAGGAACCAATTCTTAAAGGTATAACAATACATTTTTACTGGTAGTTTGGATTTTTAATATAACATTCTTATCAGTAGATTGGATATTTGGTTGCTTCGACAAATGACGAGATGAGTATAAGCTTCATGTAAACATGAAGGACAAAAAATGAATGTTTGTACCGACTTTAAAACGATTGTACCGACTTTAAGACATTATCAAATGTACGATGTTAAATGTTTGTACCGTCTTTAAGACATTGTCAAATGTACGATTGTACCGACTTTAAGACATTGTCATATGTACGATTGTACTGACTTTAAGTATTTGTTAAATCACGATTTCTGAAATGTCATTACTTGTACTGTTTACTAATCGTAAGTTTAGTGAGCATCACGTCAGCGCGTACTGAAAGTTCAAACTAGCGATGAAAATATATCATCAGAATTTATAACACAGATGATATCTGCATGATAAACATGATATATATCTCCAATATGTTATTTTACAGATATCTTTTCAGCACAACGAGCGTCCTAATTGGGACAGCTCCAGGTCACTATGACTGTAGCTACAGCAAAAATCTAGGACACTTCATAGATAATTAAAATAGTGATAAAATAAGAAGAAAATAGTTACTAGGCAATTCTTCATTCACCATGAACCTTGGAAATGTGGAAAGGATTGATCAAAAACTGAACAGCTAGTAAACTAATGCACAGTATAATTTTACACCTACCAATCGTAGATCCCCTTTCTTATACAACACGGCGGATAGATTGCTTCCACTCATATTGTCTATACAAAAAGTCAGAAATGCATTTCAGTGAGAAAAAACTAAAATAAACATGACGTTTTTATCGAGTTGCATTATCAATTCATTTGGATTAAGACAGGGAATAAAATGAGACCCAGTTTTAGTACTTACGCTTCTTTACGAATAAGACAAACAGAATGAAGCGTCTGACCTAAATATTGCAAGATAAATAAACTGCAGGAATGTCTGATATAATCTCAGATGAAACAAAATTGGCGGATCTAATTTTTAAAACTATCTCAATCGCACAAAATTGGTGGATCCAAAGTGGAGTCAGGTGATTTTTTTTTTGGGGGGGGGGGGGTGCATGCCTCAAGAAAATTGCATGATCAAAGAAAATATTTAGAAAAGACAGATTAAATGAGGATACACTTCGCGTACACACTACCCCTGCTCCCCTTCAATTTGTCTGGATCTAAAAATTGTCAAATATAAAGAAAATAATTTTGGAAGTATAACATGTATAATAAAACTTCTAAAAGTGTTATTTATAAATCTCTTCAATAAGTTGCTCAAAGTTCTCTGAATGAGTTAAGATAATAACTTAAAGTTTTTCTATTGCTAATAAAAATATTAAACAAATGAAGAGGCCAGACAGTTTAATATGATATATATATATATATATATATATATATATATATATATATATATATATATATATATATATATATATATATATATATATATATATATATATATATATATATTAAAAACTTGCAAGACCGGGGGAATCTAGCTCAAAGTAGCCTTATTTTGGAAAGAACGGAAATTAAAAGCTTGAAAGAAGCACATGTTCGCGTTGAATTAACTTAAAATTAGTATCATATAAATTAACTGTTGGTATCATATAAATTAACTGTTAGTATCATATGAATTAACTAAAAGTATCATATAAATTAACTAAAAGTATCATATAAATTAACTAAAAGTATCATATAAATTAACTGTTAAAATCATATTAATTAACTATTAGTATTATATAAATTAACTGTTAGTATCATATAAATTAACTGTTGGTATCTTAAACAATAAAATGCTTTCTTTGGTTGTTAGTACTGGAATTAACGTCGCAGCTGTTGCAGAAAAAATACATAACCCGCGTAAGCGGGTTATGTGATTTTTTTTTCTGCAATAGCTGCGTCGTTAATTTCCGTACTAACAAACAAAGAATGACATTTTATTGTTTATATTTATATCTTTTTAAAAAAAACATTCAACGTAAATTAAATATGTTTAATATTGTATTATAGCTGTGTATGTCATTGTATGCAAAATTGATGGAACAGCCATTGCTTAAGAAATCTATGCAGGTGGCTTGCTAAGTGTTGTTTATGGACTGATCAATGGCAATGGTTTTTATAAGAAATAAAGGAAATAATATTCAGTGTATGTAAATATATATATATAAATTAACTATTAGTATCATATAAATTACCTGTTAGTGTCATATAAATTAACTGTTAGTATCATATAAATTAACTAATAGTATCATATAAATCAACTGTTAAAATCATATAAATTAACTGTTAGTATCATATAAATTAACTGTTGATATCATATAAATTAAATTCATACATGTCATCAACATAAGACCAAAAAGGGCAGTTCTCAGCATAAAATGCTACTTTTTTTAAAGATAAAATTAAAATAAATTCCACTTGCAGAATGAAAGCATAATGGCTGGCAGCAAATAATGAAGAAATTTCCGGAAAAGGGATATATTTTGTTTTTCCGTTTATTTGTTCAGAATTTTTAGCCAAGTACCGAAGTTCTTCTTGCCAATTTGCTAATGGTGTTTTATTTTGTAGGTACAGGAAACAATGGCGATCAAACTTTCCAGAAATTTTCAATTGGGTCTTGACTACGGTACCCTAAAATACTGTGTCGATCCGAAGTCTGATTTGAAATAGAGGCAAATATTTCGTTGAGATGGAGGGGGGGGGGGGGGGTAAGTAAGTAAGGCATATTCAGATAAATAGAAGGTTCCTTGAAACCTGAAGGTCATATGTCAGGATAACATCATATTTCTATGTTTACAAAGACCTTGACCTTTGACATTGACCCATTTTTAAAGGTCAAATCCAAGAGTTCCATTACAGGTGCTCCAATATTTTTACCAATGTTCGCGTTGAAGTTTTAGGTTTTAACTAAGGAAACTGAGGAACTTTGATCCATCCCTAAAAGCTGCTGCAATTCATCAATTACACTTTTATTTACTCTCAAATTGATGGAAATCGCTGTCAAAACTAGTTAGGATTTCATGGGTTTCCTTAAAACTACATGGACAAAGTAAACTAAAGACTTAATTTTATGTTAAGAAATATTTGATTTTAGAATGCGGTCGGCATGGTCAGTTTCTCTCTCTCTCTCTCTCTCTCTCTCTCTCTCTCTCTCTCTCAACTTTTGTCCATCGTCTTGCTTTTTTTCATGGCCATGCAAATGCAACAGTTGTCCTGAAAGAGATGCGAGTCTAGCTGCTGTACATGTATATCAGGTAGACAGACATCTCGGCCCAACGACACCTCGGCCCGACACGCTTGACATCTCGGCCCTGACATGTCGGCCCAATATTGTCGTTGGACCGAGGTGTCTGACATTCGTATATCATTATATTAAACGAATCATTCACGTAAGCATTAACATTGTTTTGTGTAAGAGCTCTTTTGCGTCGAAGGAAAGAATGTGATTCCCGCAAGTTTTTTTTGTTGAATAAGTGAAAAGAAAATCCACTGAGTTGATGAAAGAAGACCAGTTGTAAGGTAAATATGTAAACATGATTACACTAGTCTTGCATGAAATTTTTCTTTCAGTAGATCTCGATGTAAAAACCAATGTAAAGTCTGAGTACTCGCCTGATGCCGTAATTTTCTGTCATCTACCCATCTACCTATATACGGGTATCCGTTGAATGAAAAAAAAAAAAATAAATAAATAAATAAAGGAAAAGAAACGTAAATAAATGCATTCGATGTAAGATGAATAAATATCAGATTATAAAACAAACAGTTCCTGATGAAAGACTTACGATTCTGAAGACTGGCAATTTTTCATTATTAAGAATTTTCACTTGCCTAACGCTGTATCGTCGTTGTTTTTTAGATGCAATCATGGCGACTAAAAGTCCAAGCTTAAACTCCCTGATGAATTACCGTTTTGTCAAGAAGCAAGTTCCTAAACTAACGAGTGGAAGTGAGAGCTTATTCAGCTCGGACACTAATGGCATTGATAGTCCGCAGGGAGTTAAAGAAATGAACAAACAGACAGACAGTCAAACAAGCAGCTGTTCCTCTGCCACAATTCTCTACTCTGATCAGGAAGGCGGGAGTCAAAACAGTGAAACTACCATTCCATATAATCCAAGCCAGAACTTAGGAAGTCAGGATCCCTTCTTACAAAATACAGATGGTAAATTAATTTACTTACATCTTGTATACTAATTAATTTTCCTTTTCATATAGACATCGTAGATAAAGAAACAGGGACATTTAATGCTCAGCAAAGAACTCAAAACCTTATCATGCTTATATATATTCAATGTAACATTTGAAGACACGAAGTAGAAGACTGGTGAGACTACCCAATACTTCCATAAGAAGATATAAAGATCATGAATTGCTTTGGAGTTTATTTACAAAGACTGTCACTCTCTAACTTCTCTACCACCGGTTCTTAATACATTCACAGCTATTGGCTGGAATAAATCACAGTGATTAGCACAATAAATAGTGCATTTGTTTTAATACATTATAATTAAATGTGTGAACTAATGATGGTCTTTTAAGGAATTACTAATTCGATGTAGGATTTATTTTATTTGAATTAATCCTTCAGTTGGAGTATCGTCTTTTTTACTTCATCATGTTCATGTCAAAAATCTTTTAAGTTTAAGTTAAGTTAAGTTAGAGGAAAGAATGCAACTCTGAGATGGAGATTGCTAATCTTTGCGTGTTGATTTCAGAGGAGCTGACATGTAGTCCAGAGTCCCCAATATTTCGTGGAAAGGTCAAAGGGTCAAACAGGAATTGTATAAAGGATGAAGACACAGAACCTGGATCCTCTCCTTGGCTTTCTAAAGAGCAGGGCATAGTAAATGGTGCAGCTTCTACCTCTAAACAAAGGTAAAATGATAGGTTTTGGTACTTAGTTCTATCTTCATACACTGTAAACCAACTATATATTATTCACATCAACTTTTATTCATGATTCGTCAGTTTGAAATGAATACGTGATGATTAATTTTTGTGACTGAGGAAACATTTTCTACAAATACAAAGCAAAATAAATGGTTCGCAGCAATTAATATTCGCAAATTAAAGTAGGTTGCAAAACTTGGTTTACAGTAAAGGTAGATAGGTTCTCAAGCTGTGTAATGGACAGGGTTGTTCCTAAAGACCAGGTCACCAGCAGGGTTGGCCGGGAAATACCAGTGGTGGGAATTATCCAGTGGTAAATACCGGTATTTCCCGTCCTGGGAAATACTACAAATTTTCTCTAAACTGGGAAATACTGGGAAATACAAAGTTTTTTATTTTTTTAATTCATTCAATCTTATACATGTTATACAAAATTCAAAAATAAAAGAAACATAAAAACAGAAGAAGAAGAATATGGAATATGTCTCATATTGCAATCTACAGCTGTAGCCTATTCAGAATGTATCACTACTCCAGGTCCCATACCCATAAGCATACTGATACATTTCCCTGACTGTATAAAACTGAAGTTTTCCAATTCAAGTTATTTTTCAGTTTTGTAAAATTATTAAGTTTATTAATTATAAATCCAAGAACAAAAAAAATTGTTTTAATCCTTCTATAAACACTGTAGTTATTACAATCAATCATGTTGTTTCAACAAATTGCTCTTGACAGTTTTGTGCTCCTGTTTTGAGAGATAATACCTTGAGTAGAACTGAAAGGCTTCTTCTTAGCTTTGATATTTATACCATACTCTACATTTAAGAATTTTCTTAGATCCTTCTTTAGTTACATACCCAACTGGGATCTTTGGGTTCATTTGATTATAGTGTTAAATCTAAAGCAAACTAGCATGGCGCGGCGCCATGCCCTTTTCTCTCGGCGCCATGCCCTTTTTTCCAGCGCCATGCCCTTTTTTCCTTGCAAAAATAAATAAATATGCCTAGCAGAGGCAAGATGGACTAGCGGCTTTGTTTATTGAGTGCATGCTGATTAGCCCCTTTGTTTCTTTAATGCACCCAAAGTGTGAATTCAGGACAGGAAATCACTTCTCGCTTGAACGCACACAGCCACCTGGCCAGGTAACATGCCTCAGGCTGTCAGGGTACAAGAGATAACACGAGAAAATATCATTTGATTGCATTGATTATGCAAGAATTAGCCCAATGTCAAAGATAGATTAATTTGTAAATTAAAATGTTACACATTTTAAATCAGGATCGTTTTTTTAAAAATTGAAAATAGAAAAAACAGAGTTGATGAAGAAATGTGAAAAATAAAACTGCTGATGAATTAAGTCAACATACAATGTACAGTACCAAAAAAAACTGAATATTATGTGTGAAATGGACTAGGAAACAACAAAGTATGACGTTAGTTTCTTTCAACATGTTCAATGATTCTGTGTTCTAACTTTTTGAGTTGACACCCAGAGGCTCAATGTTTCTAAGCCAGAAAAAAAAGTTTTAATCAGTTTATATATTATTTCAAGTTTAATTTTTTGGTATGATCAGTTTTCACTTGATTTTGTTGGTAGATTATTTTCAAAATAAAGAGAATGCCCTCTACATTTACTATCCAAGTAGCCCCCCCCCCCCCTTTGCAATTTTGTTCTGTTATTTACCTCATACACAAATAACAATATTAAAGCAAGGAAAAAAATTCATACACCAAACTATAATAATTCTTTTTAAGCATAACCTTGATAACCATACTAATTTCTTGATTAAAAAATTTGAATTTAAATTTTGGCAATAATTGCCCTCTCAGTGTGTATTAAGGGGATGAAGGACACATGGTCACATGACTCTGTTTAACTACGTCATAGTCTCCGTTTATAGAAGTGCAAAACCTGTAAAGCATCAGTTCTTGTATAAATTTTGACAATTTTTTATCTTTAATTACCATCTTATACAAAAAATAAAAAAAAGTTTTAACATTCTTGTAAACAATAACAAATTATGAAAAAGATTGATCCACTCCTCTGTTTCCCCAAACTGCGCGTACAGCAAGTAGGTGACGTCATACACGATCCGTTAGTACAGCAAGATCATACTCGGTGAATACAGGGGCGGCATTATTATGTAAAAACAGGTCATAATCGGTATATGATGAAATATTTTTAGAAACGGGGAACACAAAAATTATTTTTGCATGGCTGATGACGGAAATCTTGTGTAGGTATATCTTTTTTCGCTTTGTTAGCTTACGTGTGACGTCATAGTTGGTTTTTCCCGTACTCGAGAAATGTAAACATGACACGTTTTTGTCATGCTTATGTCCTCTTTAACGATGTCCTGTGCAATATTGAGGTCAGCTTCACCATTCAAAATTTTTACAGTTAATCAATATTTTGAAAAACTTGCATTTCAACGTAAATTTAAAAATATTGAATGATAGATTTTTTTGTAAATTACGTCTTTTGTTGTTGAACTTGTCTTAAAAAGCACGTAATTTTCCCTATCCAGATGCAGTTTGATAGAAGAAACTTGCTTTTTCGAATTTTAAACCCTATTCATACTCTGGTATATTTTAAAAGAAACATATCCACTTACATATTTTTAATATATGCTAAAAAAAAACTTATTATGAACGGAGTAATGAGCCCGGAAACATGGAGAATTAAACTCCACTTTGATACTGTAGGGCATAGTATTTGTCAATCAATATCTCTAAAATTAGGTAAGAAACCTAATGATATAACTGCTTTAAGATATGTAGGACATACTTAATTAGAAATATACAAAATATGAAAAAAATTGAATGACAAGTATTTTTTCAGCTCAAGGTCCTTCTTCCCCTTAAATGAATTAAGCTGACAGATTTATAAATTTTTCTTTTAGATACTTGTATAACTAAAGATTTCAGTATTAAATAATAATTTAAGTACATAAACATGATAAAGAAAATATTTATAATTTCAAAGACGTTAAAAAAGTGCCCTTATGAAAACTTGTCGCGGCGTAAAGTGCCCTTTTGATTATTAGATTACCATGCCCTTTTTAGGGTCTGGATTTAACACTTAATTTTCATGGACCTTTATAGACTACATCTGACTCAAGCATGAAACATATGACACTCGTGACTGGTATAATATAAGTATGCTGTTTTATGATTATATAAAATGAATTACTTGGAAACCAGAACTTTTTAAATCAGGGACAGTGATACCAGGAAGGTATCTTAGCCAATAAGGTATACTACATGTCAGTATGAATGAAATATGTAGCTATTTCTTATTTCCCAGTATTTCCCGGGAAATACCAGTAATTCCCGGTAATTACCAGTATTTCCCACCGTCCTGGGAAATATGAGTATTTCCCAGTTTTTTGCCAACCCTGGTCACCAGTGGGCTGGGGAATTTCCCCGTCTATAATGATGTCACCCCCTGGTTATTTTGGTATTCCTCCTAAACTCCCCATTACAGGAAGAACCCCAGATCCCCTTCTACTTTTTAAATGTCCTTTCTATTTCAATTCATAGGGACAACCTTGAAAGGAGATCCCAAAATTTGTATAAGGCTCTAAATATGCTCTTGAATACATCTGGGAGGACAAATAAAGAATTCTGTAGACACGTTTTTTTCTTTGATTTCTTTATGTGTATTTGAAGTTTTGACTCTAAATAGGACAAAAAAATGTTTGAATAGATAATCAAGTCAAAAATAAATATTTTATCAATGTTTGAAATGTGTGTCACGTAACACATGACAGACATATAACGTAACATGACAGACGTATAATAAAACATGACATGATTAAATTACATTTCTGCAAATTTTATCCTTCCTAAACAGTAGTGAATGAAGATATTCTGTGTACAGGGTATTATTGCCGTATATTTTTCATTTATTTTGACATGGTTGAAAATGTCCCCCTACACATGCGTGATTCTAGTGGAATTATCAAATTCATTTCAAGAAAAAAAAGTAAGTTGATGAAAAAATCTGCTTATATCATCTTTTTTTTTTATATTTGCAATATACTTTTCAATATAAAACATTTCTTAGGTCAATTTTTTAAATAATTTAATTTATATTCCTCTTGTTAAAATCATAGGTCAAGATGTACTCAAGAGCGAATTAAGAGCCAAAATATAATCAAGGTTTTTTTTTATAACTTGTGGAAGCTCGGTTAAACCTTAAAATATCCCAGATAATTTCACAGTTATATAATCATATATCTGAGAAATGTGTATACAATTTCTTTAATGGTAAAGATCTGTATTGTACAATCTACATTTTACTGATTTGTAGAAGGAAATCCAAGCAGGAGGTGAGGCAGGGGTTTGGGGACGACTTGACCCCAGACCAGACGGAGGCGGTCAATCACTTGAAGGCAATGTTCCCAGACAGAAGTATGGACATTCTACAGCAAGCTCTGGAGGCACAGTCCTGGAATGTTGAGAATGCTGTCGATCAAATGATTGATTCATGTAAGTCACATGATATCTATATATAGAAAAAAGTTATACATGCTGTATAATGTGGAAGAAGGCCCTTAAAAATGAATAAGAATGTTGAAAAAAACCCCAAAGTATCTCTGATTTTCCAAGCACCTTGTATGAATGATTCTATAGACACTGTGAGATAAATAATATATTTTTCTTCAGAATATATTTTTCAAACAATTTCATTTTGCTTGTTTTTGTATAGTAGCCTATTAGTAAGACAAATATTTAAATGTGAATGAATTGCATGTACTTTAAACTAGTGGCAAAATTAACAAAACTGTTGACTACTTGTAGCCAAGGCCCTCAAAAAGAAGGGTGCCAAAAAGCGAATTATACGTGTGGACAGCAGTGATTCCGATGGGGAAGGAGGGTCACCAATCCATCACCCCTCTAAAAGGGCACGACCTCTAGACTCCATTGACCTTGACCAGACTCAAATCTCAGAAGAGGAGAAGAATAAAAGGATCGTCTTCCTTCAGGAGGCATTTCCCGGGAAAAAACGAAGGGTGAGTTCTTGTCTGAAAACAGATGAATGAAATAGTTATTCCATGCTGTGTTTTTTTTCAGTTTAATTTAATACTGTTAACTGTGTTTGCCATAAAAAATTCTGTTAATTCTCCAGCTAGGGAATACATGACAATAGATTCAAGAGACAAACCTCATGCACAGCTATTTTTAAACTCCATGAGATAAAATGTCATGTAAATAAAATGTCATGTGTGATATTTATTCAGGATCTACAGAGAGCTTTGGAGAATAACAATTGGCAGACAGACGACGCCCTCCTGGAACTTAGTAACTTCATGGATAACGGCAAAGAGAGACAAGGTATGGTCCTACTAGGTGTTCTGTACAAGCAGAGTGGCCAAAAGAGTGAATGAGTTTTTAAAATATTAAGAGGGATTGATAAAATTTAGAGGTTTTAAGAATCTCTCTCATTGCAGGATAAATCAGAATGTCTTTTATGTGTAACATTTAAGTAGCAATTTGCATGTGTAAAAAAGGCTGATTTCTCCTTCCAATCCTAAACATGTGTCAGTTACCCGTAACATCTGATTTTTTTCGGACAGCTGCACTGGAAGATGAAGAGGAGGATTTTAAGAGTGAAGATGAAGAAGTAGACAGTGATGATAGCATTGAGGTGAGTTTAGGGGTGAAGATGTAGAAGTAAACAGTAATGATAGCATTGAGGTGAGTTTAGGAGTGAAGAAGTGGACAGTGATGATAGCATTGAGGTGAGATTAGTAGTGAAAATATAGAAGTGGACAGTGATGATAGCATTGAGGTGAGTTTAGGAGTGAAGATGTAGAAGTAGACAGCGATGATAGCATTGAGGTGAGTTTAGTAGTGAAAATATAGAAGTGGACAGTGATGATAGCATTGAGGTGAGTTTAGGAGTGAAAATAAAGAAGTGGACAGTGATGATAGCATTGAGGTGAGTTTAGGAGTGAAGATGTAGAAGTAGACAGTGATGATAGCATTGAGGTGAGTTTAGGAGTGAAGAAGGAGACAGTGATGATAGCATTGAGGTATTAATAAAATGAGTCTAATATATTTGAAATGACATGTCAAGGTTTTACCATCAGTAGAATATATTTTTTTTACTAGTAATAGGCTGCATTTCATAATTTTTAGCTCGTACGTAACTAAATCAATTTGTAATTCTGTGTTCAAAAGAGGAAAATTTAATAAAAGTAGTTTGTATATATTACATGTAGATGTTCAACTATTAACATTTAGATATTTTGCTTTTGACCCTAAGAAGTTTAACATTTGACCTTAATCTGTTTAATCTTCCATTTTTAGATGGACACAGAGACAGCTCGCACAGAAAGAGAGAAAATTCTGGCTTTCTTTGACGAAGCAACAATTGAGGAACTATCTGCAACACCTGGATGTTCCAAGAAACGAGCTGAAGTCATCATATCACTAAGGCCATTTAAAAACTGGAATAAACTCGTAAGCTATTATGTTACTCTGTTAGGTGGTGGACTATTTAAATCTGGAATAGACTGTTACTCTGTTAGCTGGAGGACTATTCAAAATTGAAATAGACTGTAACTCTGTTAGCTGGTGGACTGTTTAAAATTGAAATAGACTGGTGGCATTGTGAGGCTAATTTCTTTGGAAATGATTATGAAGTAGGGTAATAATGTAGAAGATTTATGCATTTTTAGAGTTTTTAGCTCACCTGAGCTGAAAGCTAAAGTGAGCTTTTCTGATCACCCGTTGTCTGTCGTCCGTCCGTCTGTCCGTCCGTCTGTAAACTTTTCACATTTTCAACTTCTTCTCAAGAACCACTAGGCCAATTTCAAACAAACTTGGTACAAAGTATCCTTGGGTGAAGGGGAGTGTAAATTGTTAAAATAAAGGGCCAAGTCTCCTTACAAGGGGAGATAATCAAGAATAGACAAAAATAGGGTGGGGTCATTAAAAAATCTTCTTCTCAAGAACCACTGGGCCAGAAAAGCTTGAACTTATGTGGAAGCATCCTGGGATAGTGTAGATTATAAATTGTTAAAATCATGACCCCCGGGGGTAGGGCGGGGCCACAATAGGTATATTAAAAGGGGGGAAATCTGGTAAAGAACAGCATGGCCAAAGTTACTCAGGTGAGCGATGTGGCCCATGAGCCTCTTGTATTAAATAGATTTACAATACATCTTTGATTCCTGACATTTATATTCTTTAAAGCAATACAGTGTTCATCAGACATAGTTGAAAATTAATTTCAGACAACAGAATTCTATAACAACAAAGCCTTGTCCTATGACATCATCAGTGGTTGTACTTGATAATTAATTTCAGACAACAGAATTCTATAACAACAAAGCCTTGTCCTATGACATCATCAGTGGTTGTAAGGACATTCTTCGTGTGCGACAAGTTATCGTCAAACTAATGCAGAAGTGTGAGGGGATCTCTAAAAAGATGGAGACTGTAGTGTCCTGTCTGACCAAGAAAACAGAATTTGATGAAAGCAGTGATGATGATTCGATACAGATTACAAAACAGCCACAGAATCTGTCACCTGGGTAAGTCACAGATAACAAAACAGCCACAGAATCTGTCACTTGGGTAAGTCACAGATTTTATCACCTCAGTTAGTGCTTGTGTCTATACAGAATCTCTGCTTTCCTTTCCTCTGAACCTGTTTATTTGATGTAGATGTACACGTATTAATGCTGTTGTCTGTTTCTGTATAGCTGTCAGCTGAAGCCTTTCCAGATGGTGGGACTGAACTGGCTTCGTATCATGCACTCCCAGCACCTGAATGGCATCCTGGCTGATGAAATGGTAACATGAGTGTTAATGCTTATGTGTATTGCCAGCTCACAAAGTTATTTGTTTTTTTTAAATGATATGAGTGGTTCTGTTTACATGTATTGACAGCTCAAAGTTATATGTTTGTAAATAAACTGATTACCTTTCATGCAAATTTACTGTGTGAATGAAAAGAACAACAGATTATATTGTGGAATATATGTACAGTAAGTTTCTTTTGAACATACGTTTTTAGCAAAGTTGACCTGTTTAGTGTACAATATATGACATTATTTTTATGTACATCATCAGGGACTTGGTAAGACAATACAGACAATTGCTTTTATTGCTCATCTGCTGGAGGAAGGAGAGACTGGGCCCCATGTTGTTATTGTTCCCTCATCAACTATAGGTAATATCTCACATAGGTAATATATCATACAGGTAATATATCACACAGGCAATATCTCACACAGGTAATATCTCATATAGGTAATATCTCACACAGATAATATCTC
Organism: Saccostrea echinata; assembly: GCF_033153115.1. Lineage (NCBI taxonomy): Eukaryota > Metazoa > Mollusca > Bivalvia > Ostreida > Ostreidae > Saccostrea > Saccostrea echinata. The sequence goes on from NW_026889761.1 coordinate 1,259,369, forward strand.
ATACAGGTAATATCTCACACAGGTAATATCTCACAGGTAATATCTGGTAATATCTCATACAGGTAATATCTCACAGAGGTAATATCACATACAGGTAATATATCACACAGGCAATATCTCAGGCAGGTAATATCTCACATAGGTAATATCTCACATAGGTAATATCTCATACAGGTAATATCTCACATAGGTAATATCTCACGTAGGTTATATCTCACACAAGAATATCTAATACAGGTAATATCTCACGTAGGTAATATTTCACACAGGAAATATCTCATACACAGGAAATAACTCACACATAAAATATATCTCACACAGGAAATATTTCACACAGGTAATATCTCACTTAATATCTCAGCAGGTAATATCTCACACAGGAAATATCTCACACAGGTAATAGCTCAGGTAATATTTTTTTACATACATACCATAGGTTAAATCTTGCATACACACCAAAGGTAAGAACAATAACAATGTCTTATGTACACACATATACGCACATGATCCAAAGTACAGTGGTGCTAGTCTACTTCAGAGGCCATCAGTTTAACTTTGATCCTAGAGTGTATGAACCTGTATATTTTATGTTTCAATTCTACAGAGAATTGGATTACAACAATTCTTATAGTAGCCTATACATTGTGTTCTACAGAGAATTGGATTACAACAATTCTTATAGTAGCTATAAATTGTGTTCTACAGAGAATTGGATGAGGGAGTTTGAAACTTGGTGCCCTGAGGTTAACCTCCTTGTGTATTATGGTTCTGTGGAGGATCGTCGTCAGAGTCGCATGTCACTTCTTTATGATTCCAGCTCTCGGTACAATGTCGTTCTTACAACGTAAGTATACAATTCCAACACTCAGTACAATGTCATTTTTACAACGTAAGCATACAGCCCTTTTGTTATTCAAGTTACATTGTGATGTCACAAATCGAAGTTTAAAATGTCAACTTTTATTTGTAAAATTGAGTAACAGCTAAAGTCTATTTAATGGACTTGCCAAGTTGATTTTATTGTTCATGGCATATTTGGATAATTAAAGTCATTTTATTGAGGAGTCCTATGTGGGATTTATGTAAGCAATGTTATCGCTGACTTTATAATTTTAGTCCTATATATTCAAGAGACATTTTACTTTAATTTTTATACTACATTCCAGCACATCTTTGTTGTTTTCCAGATACAACATGGCCACTGGAAGTGTAGAAGACCGGGCATTGTTTAAAAAAGTGAATTTCCATTACGCAATCTTTGATGAGGGTCACATGTTAAAAAACATGTCCTCTTTACGCTACCAGAACTTAATGAAAATAGCAGTAAGTTTCAAGTACAAGATTTTTTTTCTGGACACTCTGACTGTATACTGTAAACCAACTATTATTCCTGTCATCTTTTATTCATGATTTATCCGTTTAAAATTAATTTTCACAACTGAGGAAACATTCTCTACAAATACAAAGCAAAATACAGTACTGGCCACGAGTTTTCCCCGTCGCACCGTGGAAAACACACCGTGTGAAATGCTCTGTGTTACACCGTGTACACGGTGTAGCATGGTGTGTGTGGATTTGAAATACACAGGTAGGCACACTGTGCCGCACCGTGTCTAGAAAAATCCCTGCTAATGCACCCTGTGTTGCACCATGCCCAGAAAATTCCCTCCGTGCCGCACCGTGTCCATAACATTACAGAGAAAAACCATTTTGTTCTGATATAATATTTTAAGATTTCAAAAGAATTAGCACATTGATTTATATGTATAATTATCATTTTCTAATCTAGAAGACGTTGAAATGTGTTCTGAATCGTTCTAATGATACATGTAGTAGGATTAAATATCAGTAACAGAAAAATTAAATGGAGTTGAATTTACCGTTTGCCCAGAAGTTCATATTTCGTAAAGTTGTTTAGTTACTTTTTAAAATTATTACTTGGATTGAAATTTTTAATGTCTGAAGAATTTTATCCCACGTAATCACGTAACGAAGAAATGGCATGATCAGTGTTACATGTGATATACGATCCGAGCTGCATGTATTTGTTTTAGTGTACAAACCAAACATTTATATTCTTGTGTAGAGCACATTTATTTTGTTAATCTTATATTATTCTGAATTTATAAGCGAGAATCGAGAGCAAAATTCCTGTGTACAATAATGTGCGTATTTTTCGTAACAGAATAAATTCTTTACATAAACTAGTACGAATAAGTATAAATTCTGTTTTAAAAATTAAGAATTTAATATGTTTTTTCCCTTAATACGTAAAGAAACAATGTCAGAGAGAGAAAGGAGAGAGAGAGAGATGCTCTTAACCCCCTTTCACATAAGTCTGAAAAAAAAAAATCATTTAATTCTTTGTTAATTGAAAAGTGTGTAAAAAAAAAAAAATTCAGAGAGAGAGAAAGAGAGAGAGAGATTCTTTTAACCCCCTTTCACATAAATCTAAAAAAAAAAATAATGTTAATTCTTTGTTTTATTTACATTACCAAAGTCATGATGAACCATTCTATAATACTATTTAAATTCTGTAACATTGTTTCATAGTCAACCCAGTTGCAACATGTTGTTCTCGGTTACACATGAAATCCTCGTGCTACACCTGTCAATCAAAATCGCATGACGCTAGATGGCCCAGAAAGTCTGTTTACGCGGAAAGTCTTGTGATTTGAAACATTCTTATGGTCAGTTCCGAGTTCACACCTTTCTTAAAAATATATTGGGACACAGCCGGAGGGCCGGGGGCGCTGTGTGTTTATCACACCTTTCGTCTTTGACCACATCAAGTGTATAACACACTCAACTGACTTTCAGCGAAATTCATCTACCGAGTTACGCCACCACACGTGTACTTTGGCTTGATTACAAACTTACTTTGTAAATTATTCCTTTTCAGACACATATAAACATGTAACCTGTTAGATTATGGTTGTTTTATTTCACAATAGTGTAACATAAAAAAATCTTCAGACTCTCGATTAATTTAGAAGGGGGGTGGGGGTGAGGGTAACAAACCTAATAGCTTGAAAGAGGCCAGGGATTTTACTACATGTAACTACATATTTTTTTTCTCTAAAACCATGATAATAACTTTACAAAGACTTTGATCATAAGAGAAGCTTTATTCTATGCATGTACATCCCCGAACTACATTCGCTACTTGTAATTGATTTTTTTCTTTTCGCAAACTGTTCGACACATTTTTCATTAAATAATTTCAGGATAAGGTAATATTTGTACAGTATACCAAAACTCAACTTTTTTTGTGTGTGATATATATTTACCTCCATATTTTACAAGATTACAGACTGCAATAATCCTTAAATTATCAGAGAGTTTTTGAATTATGTGCATGTATCTGACACGTTTTAAATTTTATTTTAGATATTTTTTTTTTAAATTCTCTTTATGTAGAAATGATTTATAAAATAAAATATGCATCTGATAAATACTACATATGAATGCATACGTGCCCTCACCCCCCCCCCCCCCCCCCCCAAAAAAATTATGAAAATGACTGTAATTAAAATGAACACAGCTATAATCGAAAGAAAAGACAACCATGTAATTTATTTACGAAAGTGTAATCACTATTCCTTCTAAGCGTTATAATAGTTTACCGAACATATTTTTTCTCTCGTATAACTAGGTTTTGAAACACGACTTACATGGATGTGTGTACACATTTGAAGACTTTGTCTTTTCGATGCTGGGCAGGAGCAAGTGAATCTTAGATTTTAGGACATCTTATTTGTTCAAACATCTGTATATTGATAATGAAGAACTAATATTTAAGAAAAAAGTAAAAAAAAAAAAAACTTACTTCAAAGGAAATTGATATAATTGATTAAACAACGACAATGAATATTTTTTTTTAAGTTCTGCGTGATATCGTAATGGGACACTGTGATACACCGCGCGTACACACCGTGTTACACGGTGCGCAGATATCCTAACTTCAAAGACGCTGACATTGATCGAGGTCCAACCAAAAGCGTGGACTTGCGGTCCACGGGGCCCCGTGTTTTTTGGGGGAAAACTCAAGACGAGTACTGTAAATGGTTCACAGAGATTAATATTCACAAGTAAAAGTAGGTTGCGAAACTCGCGGATATTTCTCGCATGCAAATAAAAGTTGGTTTACAGTAACTAGAGCTGAATGTAAACATACACTTGCATACAAATGTAAAACCTATTAGAATTCAGTGTCTACATAAACAAAGGCAGAATATTATTGAACACTCATAGCCTTATTTAAGCCAATAGATTATGTCTAAATTTAAAGTTCCTCTGTAAATACACACATACAAACCTTAAAAAATGAAACAAATTGGTATACATGTATTAATGATAATTACAATAAATAGAAATTCTTTCATCACAATGATTTTTTTTCCAGGCAGAACGTCGTTTGTTACTGACGGGGACGCCCCTACAGAATAACCTGTTGGAACTGATGTCTCTGTTGTGTTTTGTAATGCCAGAAATCTTCAGTGGAAAAACTGATCAATTAAAACAGATGTTCTCCATGATCAATGTAAGAAATAAGTGCATTGTCTTCATCTTGAGTTCTGGCCCCAAGACCATAAACTGAGAACAGACATAAGGTATTCCATCCCTAATAGCCTCAGATTCAATGAATTTGAAAACATAAGAGATGTGTACGGGTGGAATACTTAGTTTATTTAGACATAATTCCCATTTATTACCATAAGCATGTAAGAATAGAGCGTGTCCTAATTTATGACCTTGACCTTTGTTGAAGAGTTATCTCCTTCTTTTTTTAAGTAATAAAAATCAATTTTAAAAATTTATACGGTAGAAAAACTGTTTTCAATTGTCACTCTATTTCTAATGATTTAATCTGCATCTTTCCACCACTGTATTTATTGATATTATTTGAATTTTTTTTTAAAAAAAATTCACTTGTCATGTCTCCATAGACTTCAATGCAATTTCTGTTAATTAATTACTGTTTAGTTAATTACATTTTTGAAACTCTCTCTTGGTAAATCCTTTTCTACTGTAAAATGCTTTGAATCAATATCAGAGTATTATATACATGGTGGATATTTAAGGATAGAGAATTAGGTTCTATTAGGGATGGAAAACCTTAAGTCAAAATTTCAAACCAAACCAATATAACTTTTGAAATAATTTTGATAATGAAACGAAATTTTCATCATATATTTGAATTTAAATGTTATATAAAATTGCAAATTTTTAAACATTAAATAAAACTCAAGATATTAGAAATCAAATTTTTGACTGAGGTCTGTTCTCAGTTTATGGTCTTGAGGCCAGGCCTCAGAATTGATTCCATATTTTAAGGTGATTTCTCAATATTTTATCATTATTAATAAAGATATGTGTGGTTTCTTTATACAGAGAGGAGTTGATGATAAAGCCAAAAGTAAATATGAAAGGGAGAGAATTCAGCATGCCAAGAGAATCATGAGACCATTCGTTTTACGAAGGCTTAAGTCTGAGGTTAATCTCTTGTTATATAGAAAATCCCTTAGTTAGAAGAGCTTATTTCATGAAAAGTAATGATTTCTGATTTGCTTCACTGTAATAGATTGAAGAAAGAAGTACATGTATATGTATTTTAAGCATTCATGTTTGCTGACATTATTTTAATCCATGCTACTTCAAACTTCTTTACAGCAAAATACATTTACAGCAAACATGCATAAAACAAATACATAATTATCAGAAAGTCACATTTTTTCACCAAACTAATGAATATATGAATAGGATATTGTAAATGTAGAATAAAGCAAAGCAATTTTAGAAATTCTGGATCACTGTGGCAATTCCCTATATGTTTTACTTTACTGAAATGTACATGTATGAGTAAGATATTCATTAATTGAAAGCAAATTTAGGCAGAAGCAGAATTCTCCTTTGTAGCATAAATTGTCCTTTGAAAGAAAGCTTTGATATTGATAACCTAGAATTGACCTGTTTCTGTAGGTCCAGCGACAGCTACCCCAGAAGAAGGACCGGGTCCTGTATTGTGAACTAATTCCCCAGCAGAGGGCGCTGTACCAACAGCTGATCACAAAATTCAAACAGGTCATAAAGGACGACCAGGTCAAGGAATCGCGGGATGGAGCCTCCATGTTGATGCAGCTGAGGAAAGCATCCAATCACCCGCTTTTGTTACGGAACCATTACACTGAAGATAAACTGATGAAGATGGCCAAACAACTCACAAAGGTAAGGGTTCTTACTGCTTATCGTAACCCAAAAAACTTTTTATAACAGCACATCAAGGTAAATTATATAAAACTACAGCCAATAATAATGACTGGTACTATTTATAGAAGAACTCGCCCAAGTTTATAAGGATAATTCTCTTGCCCACATGGATGAGAATCGATTTCCATTCGTAGAACCGCTCACAAAGATGAGATTTATAAATATTTAAAAAAAAAACTGCATGTCAATGTAAAGATTTTTTTGTGAGGTACATATGTATTGGTTATAGATGTGGTCATTAATGTGAGGTACATTGTCTCTGACATGTAGATAAGAATGTCAGTATTTTGTTACAGGAACCTTCCCACAGAGAGAGAGGGGCGCTGGCTGAGCTGATTCATGAGGACATGATGGTCTTAAATGACTATGACATCATGAAGCTGTGTGACCAGTACAAGGTAGGAAGTGAGGGGAACTAACAAAATCAGACAAGGGAGGGAACCAGTAATAGTCTGACAAGGGAAGGAACCAGTTATAGTCTGACAAGGGAGGGAACCAGCAATAGTCTGACAAGGGAGGGAACCAGTAATAGTCTGACAAGGGAGGGAACCAGTAATAGTCAGACAATGGAGGGAACCAGTAATAGCCTGACAATGGAGGGAACCAGTAATAGTCTGACAAGGGAGGGAATCAGTATTAGTCAGACAATGGAGGGATCCAGTAATAGTCTGACAAGGGAGGGAACCAGCAATAGTCTGACAAGGGAGGGAACCAGTAATAGTCAGACAATGGAGGGAACCAGCAAATGTCAATTTAGAGAAAAAGGGAATAGGAAAAAATACATATGGAGATTAAGGTGCATGTACATGTAGTACTGTAAACACACTTTTTTCATGGGGCCATAATTCTGCGGTATAACAATTTCTGTTCAGTCCATGGGTAGAAAATTTTTTGCTGATTTGTATGTCTTCAGTGCACTATTAGTATGCTGTAACAAATTTCCTGGTATATTTGTGACTGCATACATAGTAATTTCAAGAGGAAAAATATATAGGTCTTCAGTATTTGAAGAAAAGTAGCATTAATTTAGAGATTAAGCCATGTATGAATTCTCTCACTATTTTTATGCTATTTTCAGAAATATATAGGAAGTTACAAACTAGACTCTCAAGTCATTATGGAGTCAGGGAAATTCAGGGAACTGGAGAAACTTCTGGAAACTTATGAATCTCAGGTAACATACAGGTGTTCTTATGTAACATAAAGGTGTTCACAGGTAACATACAGGTGTTATCATGTAACATAAAGGTTTTCTTAGGTAATGTACAGATGTGTTCAGCTAACATACAGCAGGGGCGTCGACAAAGAGTCGGCAGGGGCGGCATTCGCTGCCCCAATGATTTTGCCAAAAAAAAGAAAGTTTACAGATTTATTCTGTTTTAGGGAGACAGAGTTTTACTCTTCAGTCAGTTTACAATGATGATGGATATAATGGAGGATTTTTTAAAGACCAAGAATTACTCCTACCTACGTCTGGACGGCTCTACACCGGTACCAGAAAGGTTAGTTTTATAGCTCGTCTATACTGGTACCAGAAAGGTAAGTTTTATAGCTCGTTTACACTGGTACCAGAAAGGTTAGTTTTATAGCTTGTCTACACCGGTACCAGAAAGGTCAGTTTTATAGCTCGTCTATACAGATACCAGAAAGGTTAGTATTATAGCTTGTCTACACCGGTACCAGAAAGGTCAGTTTTATAGCTCGTCTATACAGATACCAGAAAGGTTAGTATTATAGCTTGTCTACACCGGTACCAGAAAGGTTAGTTTTATAGCTTGTCTACACCGATACCAGAAAGGCTAGTCTTATAGCTTGTTTACACTGGTACCAGAAAGGTCAGTTTTATACCTTGTCTACACTGGTACCAGAAAGGTAAGTATTATAGCTTGTCTACCCTGGTACCAGAAAGGTAAGTTTTTAGCTTGTCTACACCGGTACCAGAAAGGTCAGTTTTATAGCTCGTCTACACTGGTACCAGAAAGGTCAGTTTTATAGCTCATCTACACTGGTACCAGAAAGGTCAGTTTTATAGCTTGTCTACCCTGGTACCAGAAAGGTCAGTTTTATAGCTTGTCTACACAGGTACAAGAAAGTTTAGTTTTATAGCTTGTCTACATCAGTTCCAGAAAGACTAGTCTTATAGCTTGTCTACACTGGTAACAGAAAGGTCAGTTTTATACCTTGTCTACACCGGTACCAGAAAGGTAAGTATTATAACTTGTCTATACCGGTACCAGAAGGTCAGTTTTATATCTGGTCTACACCGGTACCAGAAAGGTCAGTTTTATAGCTTGTCTACACTGGTACCAGAAAGGTCAGTTTTATAGCTCATCTACAACGGTACCAGAAAGGTCAGTTTTATAGCTTGTCTACACTGGTACCAGAAAGGTCAGTTTTATACCTTGTCTACACTGGTATCAGAAGTCAGTTTTATAGCTCGTCTACACTGGTACCAGAAAGGTCAGTTTTATAGCTCATCTACACTGGTACCAGAAAGGTTAGTCTTATAGCTTGTCTACACTGGTACCAGAAAGGTCAGTTTTATAGCTTGTCTACACTGGTTCCAGAAGAGTAGTTTTATAGCTCGTCTACACCGGTACCAGAAAGGTAAGTATTATAACTTGTCTACACTGGTACCAGAAAGGTCAGTTTTATAGTTCTTCTATACAGATACCAGAAAGGTTAGTTTTATAGCTTGTCTACACCGGTACCAGAAAGATCAGTTTTATAGCTTGTCTACACTGGTACCAAAAAGGTCAGTTTATAGCTCATATAGCTTGCCTACACCGTTACCAGAAAGGTCACATTTGTAGCTTGTTAACACTGGTACCAAAAATGTCAGTTTTGTAGCTTGCCTACACTGGTACCAAAGAGATCAGTTTTATATCTCGTCTATACTGGTACCAGAAAGGTTCGTTTTATAGCTTCGTCTTCAGTTTGTCAGGACAGGAGATAGACCTATGGTGCTCTGTAGAGGGGAAAAGGGGGAGTCAAAAGAAATTTTTTAAAATTGTAAATATGTATCAATGTATCATTTATCTTTTAGACAAGAATTGATAGACAAGTTTACCAAAGATGAGAGTATATTCATCTTTATGTTGTCTACACGAGCCGGTGGTTTGGGGATCAATCTAACAGCAGCTAATGTGGTCATCATCCATGACATCGACTTCAACCCGTACAATGATAAACAAGCCGAAGATCGGTGTCACAGGGTGGGACAGACCAGGTCAGTTATATGCAGACAGACAGACTAATGTAGTCATTATAAACAATCTGTACAATGATAAACAAGTCAAAGATCAATGTCACAGGGTCGGGCAGACCAGGTCAGTTATATACAGAGAGACAGAGAGACTAATGTAGACATCGTAAACAATCCGTACAATGATAAACAAGCTGAAGATCAATGTCACGGGGTGGGGCAGTCCAGGTCAGTTATTTACAGACTCACGGGGTTGGGCAGACCAGGTCAGTTATATACAGAGAGACAGACTAATGTAGTCACTGTTAACAACCCGTACAATGATAAATAAGCCGCAGATTGGTGTCACAGGGTAGGGCAGACCAGGTCAGTTAAAATACAGACTCACTGGGTGGGGCAGACCAGGTCAATTATATACAGACTCACTGGGTGGGGCAGACCAGGTCAGTTATATACAGAGTCACTGGGTGGGGTAGACCAGGTCAGTTATATACAGAGAGACAGACTAATGTAGTCATTGTTAACAACCCGTACGATGATAAACAAGCTGAAAATTGATGTCACAGGGTGGGGCAGACCAGGTCAGTTATGTACAAACTCACTGGGTGGGGTAGACCAGGTCAGTTGTATACAGACTCACTGGATGGGGCAGACCAAGTCAGTTATATACAGACTCACAGGGTCGGGCAGACCAGGTCAGTTACAGACAGACAGACTGATATTTACATCCAGTTCGTTATCTTTACATCAAATTAAAGGGTGAAGGGAAAGGACCTGAGAAATATTTTTCCAATGTTTTCCTTAATATTTTGTTAGGAAATTATTATGAAAAAAAGTACATAAGATTGAAGATACACTGGTAGTGAGACCAGAGAGGTGGTTTTAAAGCTAAAGTGATAATATGAAGTACTGATATGAAATCCTTAATGCCAAACTCTACCTCAATCATACTCTCCTTATATTCTATAGAATTTATACATACAGTCAAACCTCGTTATTGCAAACTCGATGGGACCGAGAAAAAAACAATTTGAGATATCCGAGGGTTTGAGATATTGAGGGTAATTTACTTAAGAAATACGTGGTTAGGACTTCTCATTCACTTTGACATATCCATGGTATTCAAGATATCTGTGTTTGAGATACCGAAGTTCAACTGTATTTGTATTTTAACTATGGACCTACAGTTTTTATATCTGGAATGCATATGCTTTTGGAATAGACTTATCATCTGTCTGAAGTTTTCTTCGTTAGAGAAGAGTCAGAAATTCCATTTTATTTTTCTTAATTTTGATTTATTGTGACAGGGAGGTGTCAATAATTCTTTTTTATTGTGACAGGGAGGTGTCAATAATTCTTTTTTATTGTGACAGGGAGGTGTCAGTAATTCTTTTTTATTGTGACAGGGAGGTGTCAATAATTCTTTTTTATTGTGACAGGGAGGTGTCAATAATTCGTCTGATCAGTAAAGACACGGTAGAGGAGGGTATGCTGAGATGTGCTCGAGACAAACTCAAACTGGAGAAGGACATAACAACTGATGAAAGTAAGCTATACAAAGTAATCACTACATACTCCTCAGTTTATTTATTTGTACTGATGTGTTGTTCAGGGGGAATGTAAAGATGAAATTCTCTTTGTGAAAAAAAATTCTCTCAGATTGTGATTGAACATTATTAAAAGTAAGTTATGATTAGCCTAAAACTTTTGTAATTGTAAAATTAAAATTAAAATTGTGAAATACACTGTATTGAGAATGTTTATAAGATTACGAATCTCTTACAGGCACAGATAAAGAAAATCCTTCAGATGTGGCATCTCTCCTCAAAGGTGCTTTGGCCGACAGTTCTTGACCCCAGTTGAACTCTAGTCTGCCAATCATATTATAACGTTCACAACCTCAGAACAAACTCTCATCAGAAAATCAAATGTCCAAAAAAAAAAACAAAAAAAAAAAAAAACGAAACATTTTACATATCGTTGAGCCATAAAATGTGAAGGCTGATTGAGGAGTTATATTTGTGTATGATGGTAGTAATGAATTTGAAGACATGAGAACACAGGCAAGGAATCATGGGAATATAATCCGACAGAGCCATTTTATTTCTCTTAAAAAGATTGTAAAGGTCCAATTTTGTGCTTTAGTCACAGAAGAAGGAAGAGTGCAAGGATTTCTGAGATAATTTTGAGACAGTGAGGAATGCTGGGAAAACTGTTCATTGTCAAAACTGTTTATATGATGATGCATGTACAGTGTTGTGTATGTAAAACAGTGGCTGTGTAGAGTGAGTTGTTGTCACATTGAACTTGCCTGAATCTAAATGTGTGTACATAACTTCAGATCTTTCAGAACAAATCAGGACTCTCCCCTGCAAGGGATATACATGTAGGTAAACCCAGTACTGTATACAATGATGGTATACCATCTTAGAAATGTCAAAAGCAGAGGTGTGCAGAGCCCTTATCAAGAAACTCTGTTTTAATTGAGGTATAGAACAAAATAAAAGTGCTATTTGATACTTTTGTTGACATTAGGCCATTCCAAGTTTTTCTTTTTAAAATATCTTTTGATTTTGGACACTTCATACCAGGAAAAGGCATATTTCTTATAGTCAGTAGATATTTTTTTATTTCAATAACCTTCTGAATAGTTATTTCTTTTGTATTGAAATTAATAAAATGATTAATTTTCTTCTGGTAACTGTCTCATAAAATTTGTATATGATGAAGCTAAGTTATGAATATGATTGATAACTAAACGTTAAATACATAATATGTGGCATAAATGATTACAAAATATTTATAAACACATGTATCTTGTGTTCTGAAACTGCCAACTACTTGATTAAATTTATACTTCTTAAAGAAGTAGGTAGGGTTTTGGCTTTATTGTACTCTAAAAATTAATGTTTTCAAAAAGTTTTGAAATTGACTTAAATATGAGTTGAGTGTATGAATGTGATAAAACATGAAAGAATATGGCATGAAGGAGGACCATTCTGGAAATTGATGTCAATAATTTGGTACTTTTTTAAGTTTTAAACAGAAAAAGCCTTAAATTGACTCATTTCAGGGATTATTTTCCTCAATAAAATGGTGACTATAGCTATCACTCAAATCAATTTTTTGATATGTTGTGTAAAATTCTTTGAAAAATCACATTTTTTTTCAATATCTTTGTGGGCGATGCATGTGGTCTTACTATCATCAGAAAGTAAATTCCACTGAAAATTGATCTCTTCTGCAACATCTTAAGAAAAAATGGACATCACGATTAGCATTTAAGAGGTCAGATAAGAAAAACTGAGTTTTATTTTCCTTCTTCACTTACATAATTTAGAAAAATACAGGGCCAAATTTGTATTGAAACTGTTCCATGTTCTTTATCAAGTTCAGACACCCGATGAAATATGATCCTTGAATGTGACTTCATAGTTTGTGTTTTGTCAGCCGGTGGGTAATTACGGTGCTTATCAGAGAAGAAAAATTGGAATGGCCTTATCTAAGTTATGATGTCATAAACATTCCCTAAAATCTGAATTCTAATAATTGACAATATGTTTATCAATATAGTAATATTGCTTATATGTCAGCTGTTACATTTCTGATATAAAACATACTGTCAACCATCCATCAAACAGCTGTTATTCAGGATATTTCACTGAAATCCATCCCTCACTATGACATTTTGGTGAGTAGAGGAAGATCTATTTCTTGCACACAACAGTTGGTTAACAGTATGTATTGTAGATCAGTGACGTGTTGCCAACATTAACATGAACGATAAACTGTTTCAATATGTGAACAACTGTTAAAAGTGTAGATTTTTTCAACATGTAAAAAATGAAAGTCTGTAGTAAAAATTTTGGATGGAGATTACGGAATGTGTTCTCGGTTTCAGTTTATCAGCAAAATATCTTAGTGTATCAGCAAGATATCTCAGTGTATAAGCAAAATATTTCCGTGTATCAGCAAAATACCCAGTGTATCAGCAATTTATCTCAGTGAATCAGGTAGATATCTCTGGTCACTGTATCAGCAGGATATCTCAGTAATTCAGGTGGAGATCTCTGATTACCGTATCAGCAGGATATCTCAGTAATTCAGGTAGAGATCTCTGATTACCGTATCAGCAGGATATCTCAGTAATTCAGGTGGAGATCTCTGATTACCGTATCAGCAGGATATCTCAGTAATTCAGGTGGAGATCTCTGATTACCGTATCAGCAGGATATCTCAGTAATTCAGGTGGAGATCTCTGATTACCGTATCAGCAGGATATCTCAGTAATTCAGGTGGAGATCTCTGATTACCGTATCAGCAGGATATCTCAGTAATTCAGGTGGAGATCTCTGATTACCGTATCAGCAGGATATCTCAGTAATTCAGGTGGAGATCTCTGATTACCGTATCAGCAGGATATCTCAGTAATTCAGGTGGAGATCTCTGATTACCGTATCAGCAGGATATCTCAGTAATTCAGGTGGAGATCTCTGATTACCGTATCAGCAGGATATCTCAGTAATTCAGGTGGAGATCTCTGATTACCGTATCAGCAGGATATCTCAGTAATTCAGGTGGAGATCTCTGATTACCGTATCAGCAGGATATCTCAGTAATTCAGGTGGAGATCTCTGATTACCGTATCAGCAGGATATCTCAGTAATTCAGGTAGAGATCTCTGATTACCGTATCAGCAGGATATCTCAGTAATTCAGGTAGAGATCTCTGATTACCGTATCAGCAGGATATCTCAGTAATTCAGGTAGAGATCTCTGATAACCGTATCAGCAGGATATCTCAGTAATTCAGGTAGAGATCTCTGATTACCGTATCAGCAGGATATCTCAGTATTTCAGCAAAATATCTCAGTCTATTGTCAAGAGATTCAGAGCTTATCAACAAGATATCTGTCAGTAAGATATCTCGGTCTCTAAGCAGATGTCTCGATATATCAGTAGGATACATTCAAACCACCCTGGACAAAGATTAAGCGAGATATCCGAGGATTCTATTGAACAAGGGTAAAAAACATAAAGAAAATATCATTGGGACTTCCAACTCCTTGGTATTGGAGGTAGTGTTTGAGGTGACAAAGTTCAATTGTTTATTAGTGTATCAGTAAGATATCTTGATTTATCAACAAGAATACTAGTCTCTAAGTAGATACTCAGTCTTTCAGCATGATTTTCTCAGTATATCAGCAATATATTTGTCTATCAACAAGATATCTCAGTCTTTCAGCAAGATCAGTATATCTACAAGGGGCAGTGAAGCAACATGATATCTCGGTCTATATAGATATCAGTCTATCAGCAAAATATACCAGTAAGATATCTCAGTTTACCAGCACGATATTTCAGTGTATCGGCAAGATATCTCAGTTTATCAGAATGATATTTCAGTGTATCAGCAAGATTTCTGTCAGTAAGATATCTCATGTAACAGCAAGATATCTCAGTTAATCAGCATAAAATTTCAATGTATCAGCAAGATATCTCGGTTTATCAGAAACATATCTCAATGTATCAATAAGATATTTTATTTACCAGCAAGATAGCTAAGTGTATCGGCAAGATATCTGTCTGTACGATATCTCAGTTTATCAGAATGATGTTGTATTAGCAAGATATCTCATTTTATCAGCATGATATTTCAGTGTATCAGCAAGATATCTCAGTTTATTAGAAACATATCTCAATGTATCAATAAGATATTTCAGTTACCAGAAAGATAGCAGTGTTAGCTCAGTGTATCAACAAGATATCTGTCAGTAAGGTATCTCAGTTTATCATTAAGACATCTCAATGTGTAACAACAAGATATTTCACTGTTTAAGCAAAATATATCAGTCTTATCAACAAGATATATCAGTTTATGAGCGTAGAATCTGCTAATTAAACAGTTGCTACATAAAAATCCTTACAAAGATACATTGTGGGTTCCAGTCAATGTTCTTCCAAGCCTCTTTCTTTATACTCACTAAGTGAAGAAGAAACTTCAGTACTGTACAACAATATATTCAAGAAGTGGTGTAAATCAGATGTGGATTTAAAAGCTCCAAGGAACTTTTAGAGAGTTTGAAATCATAAAATTTGACCAAACTCAATAACATATCAAAACGTTTGACTGTTCAACACTTTATACAACCACTAGATGAAATCCCGCGCAAGCGCGGGGAATTGAATTTATACCACTACCGAGTACCGACAGAAAAAATCCAATAATATTTATATTGTAGTTTCTACTGACAGCCTAAAGGCTTATAGCAGGAAGAAATACTTTGTTCAAAATCCTGCATAAAGAAGAAGTACGTCTCCACCTCAACCCCCACCCCACCCCCTTTGTTAAACTTAAATAATTTCATTAATTGACGTTTATTGTGAAAAATGTTATATACTATGTTATGGATATTGTACATGTATATACTGTGTTATGGATATTGTACTTCAGATACTCTTATTTCATTTCCGTCAAGAAATTCTCATTTTACTGAGAAATTGATTTTCTTTTTTTTGGTAAAAATTCGCAGGTACTTGGGTCTTGGTTTATAAATATGTATGTACCTTATTGATATGTAAAAACTGTACCTTACCTCTTTTTTTTTTTTTTTTACATATCAATAAGGTACATCCATATTTATAATCCAAGACCCAAGTACCTGAGTAAAAAATAGCTTTTATATAACGCGCTTTGAATACACTGGCGGATTTAGAGGGGGCAGCCCCCCCTCCCGTTTTGTGTCCAAAATATACATAAAAGTTAATATATCAATTTTTTGTGTGTGTCTGTGGGCCCCTACCCCAACCCAAAACTGCCCCCCCCCCCCCCCCCCCTCCTTTCAAAATTCCTGGATTCGCCACTGGAATAGGCCGAGTATTTGATACAAAAGACTATTCAGAAAAAAACTGAAATGTATTGATTAAAGCACAAAATTTTACAGCATTATTGTATTTGAACAATGCCTTATTCATTAATTTTCTCTTTTCATGTAAGCAGGTTTGTTACGAAGTCCAAATTGTACTTCGGGTTCGTTTGCCACGATGCTCTCAGTGAGGAATATATATACAAATTTTACCGATAAATTTATTAGGAAAACCTACTAAATATATGTAATAGTCTTTCGATATATAAATATATTCACAACTTACAATGTTATCAATGATTTACCATTATTTCAATGACCATTCACACAAAACTTTTTTAAGTTAAAGCAGCTATTTTCTTTTTAACATCGGGCTCGATGCTCTATGATGTTCTAGAAGCTTCCGTCAATATTACGATCGGTGAATGACGGGAATAATTTGCACATTTTCCTTTTTAATCGGTTATCACAACTTATTTCTTTTATATCATTTAAATAAAGTTTCGATTGAATAATTCAGTAATGACTTTTAATGAAATAAATAAACGATTGCTTGTTGCCAGTTTCATTAGAAATTGCCAGTAACTTAGATCCGCCAACCGGAAACGCCACCGTACTCATGTTTTTGCTATTTCATGGCTGTTTATAGAAAATAAAAGTACACTTTCAATTTAATGTATGATACTTACAATGCAAGTGAATTCTAAATATAGTTTATGGACATCATCTTGTATCGTGTGTATTGTTAGAGGAGTAAGTAAGAACTCTGGTGCACCCGTTTCGGAGTTTATTTGCAAAATTTATTAATTTATAAGTATAGATTCCCCATGATATATTAAAGTCCAGGCTTTTTGATATAGATAACTGCTTTTTCAAGAAAAATGGTACTCCTAAATTTACTAACCTTGTCATTACATTGCCATTTGCAAAATTATTTTGTAAAAAAAAAAAAAAAAAAAAAAAAAAAAATTCTGATTGTACACACACGTACTCCGAATATGATATTAAAAGGATGCTTGAGTTTCTGTTTGACAATATCTACGTAGATTTGGAGATCAAGTCTTCAACAATCTGCCGGAATTTCGATGGGTACCAGTTGCGCCTCTTTATTAACAGACCTATTTTTATATTCATATGAAAGTGCATATATGTATATGGAGTTAATGTCTCCCGGTTGATTCAATACACAAGAGCATGTTTTACATAAGAACAATTTCTAAAACGGGGCAAATTATTGCCAAACAAGTTGATGAAACAAGGATTACTCAAATGTGTAGAATCTGCTAACTAAACAGTAAGTAGAGCATCTAGAGTTTGGAATCTGCTAGCTAAATAACAGTAATTAAGTCAGGGGCCCGTTTTACAAAAAAACTTACGACTAAGATCAAAAACTTTAGATGATTGTAAAATCTTGTACAATTAATGCTTTTAATACAAATTGCCTGCATAAATGCATCTTTCTAAATTCTTTTGAAAAAGACTCAAACCATTTTCTCAATGAAGTAAAAAAAAGTTATTTGCAAAATTACATTTTGCTCTTAGTCATAAGTTCTGTAGTAAAACGGGCCCCAGCAGTGTACGTAGAATCTACTTACTAGAATCAATTTAATAGTAATTCAAAGGTTTTTCCTACTGATTAACCTTCTATCATGCACTGTAGAACAAATCGTTACTGATATATATAGAGTATAGGGTGTGAGGTACAATTCTCTGATTATGCGTTAGATGTCAATTATAACTCAGCTATTCCTACATTTTGGGAATTTCCAAATTCTGCTTGTTTTTCTAGCATTTCCTCCCCAAACATTTTTGATTCTATTATCCAAGGACCTTCATTCTTTCGACCTTGGAATAATTATGGTTGATATTTCTGAATAACAATTATACACTCATGGTTTCTACACGATCCTGTTATAAATGTAGGTTATCAGTAATCTTGTCTGTCTTCCCTGTAGGTCTATTCTGGTATATAAACTCCAGTCTTGTTTGACTTTTTCATAAGTTATCGTATACATGTCGACCATGTTTCGTGTGGCCTTGGTTTGTCTTTTAGGTGAGTTGTAAACATTATTCTTGATTTATGTTGAATACACATATATGATTTAAGCACAGTGTTGTGTGCGGTGTCGCGGCACATATTGGAAACTAGAGTTTCTTTGTTCTTGGGGCGAAGGAGCAACAAAGAGAGAAAACGGGAATACAGGGCGAGATTTAGGGAGATCCGTTGCATTAGTTGTCACCCTTGTATTCTTGCCCTAGCGTTTTCGCCCTAGCTTGTTCGCCCCCTGCAATTCCACTGCCTCGCCCTCGTCTTGATCTACTCCGTCGAACTCAAGTGAACCTATACATCTTTGTCATGACTGTGTGTTTGTATTTTTGTTTTAATTAAATTGTTTCTTTGTTTTGAAAATACAAGAGGTGCAATTTGAATAGATATTATTAGAAAATAAACCAGATGAAACATGCTGTCGGCCCTCGGCTGATATTAAGTTCTCGTATTGCTGTGGCAAGCGATATATATATTTATTATACCTCTACTGGTATTTTCCCTATATAACATAAGATCGTTAGATGTGACTAATTCCCCATAAATCTTTATGAATGGACTAATCCCCGTGCGTTAGTCAAGTGAGCTAACCCCTGCTTCGAAAGCTAATTCCCGGTTATCCGTAATTCTCTAGATTTTACTTTTACATTGGTATGATATATGGACTAACCTCCGTGTGTTACATGTAGTTCAGTGAGCTAATCCCTGCTTTGAAATCACGCTATCTGAATCCTCTAAATTTTACGTTTGTATCGGTATAATAAAACAGTTAAAGTATATCATTGAGGGAGTTAGCAAGATTCCAGTCCCCCTCGACCAGGATTATTTCCCTCGGCTTCGCCTCGGGAAATAGTCCTGGCCTTGGGGAACTGGAATCTTGGTAACTCCCTCAATGATATACTTTAACTGTATTATATATATATATATATATATATATATATATATATATATATATATATATATATATATATATATATATATATATATATATATATAGTACTCTCTGTATCTCTCTGCTGTCATGTCATTTTCGCAGGTCCCTTACGGACATTCGCAATATAGTTTGAACTTTATTGTCTTTTTCCCTGGAGTTGAAGAGTTCCAATACTTGAAGAAACTGTGTGCTACATTTTTTCAAAAACAAGTTTGGATAAACAAAACATGATACATCTAGAATATGTGCTTAGTAATTTTTGTATATTTTTCTCTGAATTATACAAGAATTTTCATCAATATATATCTTTTTAAAACCCCTGGTAATACATGCTGATTTTTTTGTCTATGAACATCTGATGACACTATAATCTTAAATTAAGAATATCCTGAAAAATTATCAGTAGGTAAGGTACGTTGCATATGTCCTTAATATCGTGTTTTATACATAATTTGTTAATTATTAGGATTTTATCTACAGCTTCAGCAGTCCACTGTGCCTGTCCTGCGGATTGGTCCAGCATCGACAGTCACTGTTATATGATTAGCCACGGCAAACTCTCATGGCCGGAAGCAGCAGTAGGTCCTTATCATCATTCAGTGAATTTAACTACCTCTTAAGTAAGGTGGTATAGTTTCTGTACCCTAACAAGAAAATTAATTATGTGGACATGCAACTTAGCTATGTTGTAATGATGCTTTTAAATTGTGTCTAGTACTGATGGTAACAAACAATTCAATCCTCTAAACTTGTTTTTGAGAGGTTATGTTGGATCTAGACTTATTTATTTTTATAATGTCTGAAAATTGTCACATTTAATAAAAAACATGTTGAAAAAAAATTGGGGGAAAAATACACATAGGAATATTTTGAATTTAGAGTGGAGCAAGAACCCAGAAAAACGGGGAACTAAACGGAAAGCGTGTATATACATATGTATATATTTTTTTAACGCAAGAAACAATTTATTAATATTATTGCTGTAATAAAAAATTTCAACTAATTAATGCTAAAATTCCTATAGCTTTTCCTCTGCCATGAAATTGAAAACATGGAAAAATGTAGATAGGCCTAATTAAGTCACCGAAATTTTACGTTCCTTATTTTTATCGAAACAAATATTTCTCGAAAAAAAAAAATACAATACCCAAAGTGGCAACATACTTTATTAACATGAAAAATCAATATTCATGTTAAACACGTACTTAACTTAGTTTATTTAAATTAAACGAATCTATTTTTGGTTATGGAATAAATAGTAACGGACTTCCCAGACTAGGGCAGTCTTTTCTCCACTTACAAATGTTTATGTTAAATATTTTGGCGATGATCATGCATAATTGAATAAGCTCAAAAAAGTGCTTTATAAAATATATAATTTTCGCTGAAATAACTATATAATTGTTCAATAATCTTTTCACTACATTATTTTGTTTTTGCCACTTTTCTCATTCCCTTTACATGTGATACAATTATATTAATTGCTTCTGAATTGAATTTTTGACTCAACAAGTTGATGTTTGACCTCTATAGCACTTATTCTTCCTTTTCTAGGAAATGTGTGAAGCACTGCAAGGAACTCTGGCGACATTCGAAAACAGAGCAGATATCAGCTCCATTGCTTTCCAGCTTCATGGAGGTAAATCAAAGTACTGAATATACTTAAACATACTATAGCTAGTGTGTGGAGTACTTATATACTTACATGTGACTTTTTACCTCTGTGTAGACAAAGCTATAGTACTTTGACAAAAAATATTGTCAGATCTTATGACAACCCATCAGTTCGTATGGGAATGAGGGATAACTTATAACAGTAATTAAATTCTGGTTGTTTTTTTTTAAATCTGGTCAATTTTGCTATCTGCCACGGCTCTATTTAAAGTGATGGCACTGTACTTCCAAGATATATCCCGACTTTTTGATACATGTGATATAGTTGTACGGATCTTTTCTGAATTATTAAGATACCTTATTTATCCGTCCCTACAAACTTGCGACCTTTCTTTTTCACTGTGATCAGACATACGGGATGAGAAGATCTGGGTCGACGGAACGGACGCAGTGCGCGAAGGACACTGGATCTGGGCCTCTAACGGACATGACGTTATTTCTTCCTTCTCCGGCCGCGTCTCCAATAACGATAAAGATAAGAATTGTCTGAGCATGGACTCTGACCATCACTTCCAGTGGTACGCCGAAAGTTGCCATTCCGAGAATTATTACATCTGCGAGAGACTCAACGTTGTTACCAGGTATCAGTAGCTACTACATTTCCTCTTCCTTCTTCACAAATCTGTTATAAGATTTGTTTGTCCGGGGACAAAAATGATAAGGACATTTTAAAATCCGGATTTATTACTGAAAATATTTTTGTTTCAGTGGTTCCCCCGGCATTGTAGGATAGCCAGAATAATCCCAATAACAAGTGTCAAAGTGATGTACAAATATAATGATTTAATCAATAAACACATGTATACGGTCATTTATTATTGTATTCAAGTTAATAACAGACCCATGATAACATTCAGATGTTTAATTCTTTATTCGTCATTCTGATTTACTTATTTTGAGCTCAGTTTCATTTTGTACACATTCATTTTCATATCAAGTGGCTAAAGGTGAGGTGTCATTAAGGTGTCTCCGCCTTCAGGTGATGTCATAGGTTTTTGCAAAATATTTCATTAATCAAGCCTCTTACATAATAAAAAATATATTTTGTAGAAATGTAATAGTTATACTGTTCGTTATCTTCATATTTCACAGTAAAGGATATAGATTCATAAAAAATACTAAAAAAAATTAATATTTTCAATAAATTAAAAAAAAAAAAATAGAAAGGGCAATTACTCCTTCTTAAATTTTATTACTCATGCATTTTCTTAAAAATATCTTTACCATATATGGTTTCAGTTCATACCCACAATTTTTATATATTTAATTATTTATTAAGTAATAGCTTCTCCATTGTCAACTTCTCCTATTTATGCAGAAATATCCCAGTATCACTTGACATTGTATTCATGTCTCCCAACTGATACGGTGCGCAAGAGCATGTTCCGAGTACGATCCCGAGTACGATCAATTTTTTAACCAAGACAGGCTAATGATAAATAAGTTGATGTTACAAGGTTTTCAAAATCTCGTTTAAAGTCAGCATGCATACAACGTTGGGTCGTATTATGACTGATGTGTTTCCTACCAATTGTTAAGCCATTGTTTTACTCTAATTTTGATTAGGGATTACTCCGTTTACCTGATCAAAATAGAGGATTCACAGGGGGTGCTTACTCCTCCTAGGCTCCCGATCCCAACTTTGTTGTTTCCAGGAGTCCGTGCATTTTGCCCTTCAATATTAGTATTCTTCACTGGATTTATGAGTTTGATGGCTGGTCGTTATCTTCATCTTTTAAAATTTTATGAATCGGGTTTAAGTTTTTTTGTCCCAGGGGGTGGGGTTTACATTTTATATGATCGTCATTACAAGTCCGTAAAAACAGGGGTGAAGTGATCATTTTGCCAATGTACGCTTAACATTATATTATAGAAAGAATAGCTACAGAACAGTTCTTTTTTGGAAGAACGGAAGGGGGGGGGGGTGTTATCAATATATAGATTTGTTGTTTAATGGAAATATTTTTGTTTCAGTGGTTCCTCCGTCGTCGTAGGATAGCTTGAATAATCCGAAAAACTATTGTCAATGTGGTGTATAAATATAATGATATACTGTGTATAATCAATAAATATACGTATATATACGTATATTACGTCACTTGTTATTGTATTCCTCTTCATTTATAAGCCTAACGATGATCCTCAGAGATCTTTATACATCATTATCATTTACTTATGTAAAGCTCTGTTTCAGTTTGTACACATATGATACACGGGCAGATCCAGGAACACCCCCCCCCCCCCCATACACACAAAGAAAGAAAGATCCAAAAGAAAGTTAGCCACTTTGGAGAAAATGAGAAAGCTTAAAAAAATTAACATGGACATCTTCATCAAGATGACTCTTCTTACCATACGAGTGGTCCGTGTTTTCTAGGGGAGCTCCTGCAATGATCATGGTCATTTTTTGGTTTATTCCTCACGTTACTTTAATAACTCTGAAAATCGAAAAGAAAGGTAAAAAGGGAAGAGGAAGAATTCCAAACCCATCCAACACCCTTTAGATCTGCGCATGTTATATGTTCCGATTTAAAGTGGCAAATGGACTTTTATGTAAATATGATGATATCCAGATCATTAAACTATAGAAACTTTTTCACATTTCACTCAATTTAATTGCAAGTATTTAAAGAAAAGATAATTTGATCTCTTCAGACCAACTTTAAAATAATGTTTGCTTGCCCTCTCCCGCCTCAGGATGAAGAAATTGAGTCGGTCGGTGGGTGAGTTTTTTTCAAAGAAAATTTCAAAATCAATGCATGCTGTGTGCAACGCACTTAGAAAAAATTACGCACATTGAATTTTTTTTTTCAAAGTGCCTTAAAATTGGTACAAAATGAACGCACTTTGAAAAAAATTTCAAAGTGCGTTTAGAGTGTACATCAACATTTTTTAACCATGGAGACACCTAACGCACTTTGAAAAAAATATGTATAAAACAAAAATTTTGGATTTAGATTTTAGTGTAGACAGCATTATTTTGTTATATTTCTTTAGAAAAACTTCAATGAATTGATCTACCCTCATTGAGAACGAGAAGACAGGTAGAAGGTCATTCAGCCCAACTCTTCATCTTTCCTACTCAAATATATGTATTTACATAACTGGTATGACATTGATATACTTTCTTTCAATTTGATTTAACGTTAAATAGATGAGAAAAAAACTGAGATGAGCTTTCCTAAAAAAAAAAAATAACAATAATAAAATAATGCACCCTTTTATTTAAAAGAAGAGAACCTCGGGTGTCACATCGCTGATCTAACAACAATAGCCGACTGTAAAAAATTCAGTCAAGTGAGTAATGTGGCTAAGGTTTATTTTCCTTACTATCAAATAAATGAGTCAACCATTGTTTCATACATGTTCACAACAGATAGACAGATGAATATGAGAGAGAGAGAGAGAGAGAGAGAGAGAGAGAGAGAGAGAGAGAGAGAGATTTTCATGGTATGGAAAAATCATAATTGCTCCCTTTTCCCTAAGAAGAATGCGATGATTTAAGTCACTCATCAGCCCCTACATCTACCGAACTTATTACAGACTGGATAAAAAAAAAAGAAACGAAATTGTGCTATAAAACAATCATTCCTTCATTATTTCTAAAAGACCTATTTTCCTTTTATAATATTTACGAGAACCTTTGGGAACAAGACAACCCCTAAAAATCTTTTAAACGTCTATATCTCAGATCCTGAGGTGACGTCATCATCGAAAAGTTATCCAACCAGGTTCAAATAATTATTTATCATACTTAATATTAGCAAGAATATTGACCAAGCCGTGCATACTTTTTCTCAAAGTGCGTTAATATGGTCCATATTAACGCAATTAATTTGAAAAAAAAATATTTTTGTTTCAAAGTGCGTTAACTTGGTCCCAAATTTAACGCACTTTGAATTTTTTTTTAAAGTGCGTAATTTTTCAAAGTGCGTTGTAACAATGCTGAATTTTAAAATCTATTTTCAGGCATGCATAAAAAAAATTGCTTCCGGGAGGTTAATTTTTTTTTTGAGTCGGCCATTTTTAGCCAGTCAGTCGGGAGAGGACAACCAAACAATTTTTTAAAGATGGCCTCATGATAATTAACATTTTATTGATTTTTTTTTCTATCGATACATTGCCATTTCTGCGTATTTAGAATGAAGTTACACCGGGCGTTCTAAGAATGTACGGAGATTTTATACATTAAATACATGAATGGTCCCATTTCTTTTCAGAGTTCAATTTACCTACTTTTCTCTTTCATTGGTCGTTTTTTTTATTACCAATATGAAAAAATAGGCTTTTTGATATCACAGACAAAATTAATGCTTCTTCAATAAAAATGGAACTCGGAAAATTTCATATCTTGTGATTGGTTATCAATTGCAACAAAATTGCTTTGTTATAAATATCGCTCTGATTGTACACACAAGTATTCTGAAGTTGATATTAAAAGGATGCATGTTGGAGTTCCTCATTGACAACATTTATGTAGTCTTTGGACACCAGGTCTTCCAAACAAGAGGCCCAGGGGCCACATTGCTCACCTGAGCACCGTGGCTAGGAAAAAAAGCAAAAATCAGCTTAGTATTGAAAATCTTAAAATACATAAGTGGTCCCAATCTACCTCTAAAAGGAGGGGGGGGGGGGGGTTATGAATTGAACAAAATTGAATCTACACTAAGGATGCTTACATATTTTTTTGACTAACTGTGACTTTTTCCCTACAAGTTTGAACTTCCATTGTGGCCCCACCTACCCCTGGGGGGTTATTGATTTGAACAAACTTGAATCTACACTATCTGAGGATGCTTCCATATAAATATGACCAACCATGGCTGTGCTGTTCTTGAGAAGATTTTAAAAGATTTTTTCCTATATATTCCTACGTAAAACTTTGATTGTCCGTTGTGGCCCCACCCTAACCCTGGGGGTCAGGATTTGAACAAACTTGAATCTACATCACCTGAGGATGCTTCCATATAAATATGACCAATCATAGCTTTGCTGTTCTTGAGAAGAAGATTTTTGAAGATTTGTCCTATATATTCCTATGTAAAACTTTGACCGTCCATTGTGGCCCCACCCTACCCCCGGGGGTCATGATTTGAACAAATTCATATCTACACTACCTGACAATGATTCCATATGAGTTTCATCTTTCCTGGCCCATTGGTTCTTGAGAAGAAGATTTTTCAATGATGCCATTAATTTTTCGCTATTTTGTAATTATCTCCCCTTGGAGGAGGGCGTGGCCCTTCATTTGAATAAATTTGAATCTCCTTCACCCAAGAATACTCTGTGCCAAGTTTGAATGAAATTGGCCCAGTAGTTCTGGAGAAGAAGATGAAAATGTGAAAAGTTTACGACAACGACGCCAACGACAACAACGACGACAGACAACGGACAAATTTCGTTCAGAAAAGCTCACTTGAGCCTTCGGCTCAGGTGAGCTGAAAAAACTGTTGGAATTTCGATGGGCACTAATTGTCCTCCTTTCTTAGCCGACCTGTTTTTATATTCCTGTATGAAACAGTATTCAAAAACTTCTTCATAATTATTATAGATACTTCCGATCGTGTGTCGATTCGATATATCCCGATGAACTCGAAATAAAAGACACCACAGAGTCTGCCACATCTGTTTCCTATTTGGATGTTTTACTGACTATAGTCGATAAAGGCTAACTAACTGACAAATGAGATGACTTCAGCTTTTCCATCGTTGACGTTCCTCGTTTATGTAGTAATATTCCGCTATCGCCTGCATATACGAGTATAGTGTTTACATCTTCCAACATAATTATTCGATACTCAAGAGCATGCTCCGAGTTTGATAAACTTTTAAACAGAGATAGGCTACTGCCAGATAATTTGATGTTAAGGGGATTTCAACAACCTCGTTTAAAGTCAGCAATTAGTAAATTCTATGGTCGATATAATGACCTTGTAAGCAAATATATCCTATCACTGGATCATACCGACATATTTCATACTAATTGTAAGGTCTTTGATTTCATACTAAATTTGACTACGGAATATTTTGTCTACCTGATCAATACATGGAACTCAAGGCGGGTGTGACTGGTTATCTCACCTCTGGAATTTCCAGGGGTCCGTGTTTTATGCCCTCTTCACAGGTTTGTATTGTATGTTTTTGAGATCGATCATTGTTCCTTATATCTACATTTTTCATTAAGAATTATCATCCCACAAGATTTATAAATATATATTTTTTTATCAGTCCCCACCCCTTAAAAAATATTAGAAATTAATCTATCACCCAGTTTTTTTTTTTTTTTTTTTTTTTTAGAAAACTTAAGATTATGCCATAATATCTAACTGGTACACCAAAGTATGGACAGAGTAAATTTTCTTCTGCTGTAGTCATTATATATATCATTCCTTTGAGGCTATATTAACTTACTGTCAATGACAACAACTGAGTGATCATAATATAACTGTTGTAGGAATCTATGTACCATTCCTTTGAGGCTACATTAACTTATTGTCAATGACAACAACGGAGTGTTCATTATTTAACTGCTGTAGGAATCTATGTACCATTCCTATGAGGCCACATTAACTTATTGTCAATGACAACAACTGATCATTATTTAACTGTTTATTGGCATATCATAATGTACACAGCCAAATCACAACACTAACACAAGATCATGTGACAGTCACATGACTGATCTTCTGGTCACATGACAGACAATGAGTACAATTTTCTTGCAGTGAACTGAAAA
The DNA here is from genome assembly GCF_033153115.1 of Saccostrea echinata. Lineage (NCBI taxonomy): Eukaryota > Metazoa > Mollusca > Bivalvia > Ostreida > Ostreidae > Saccostrea > Saccostrea echinata. Next base: position 1,287,100 of record NW_026889761.1, read on the forward strand.
AAAAAAAGTCTTGAAACTATGTTTTATAAAATCCATATGGACATTTTTTTTCTATGATTTGGTAACAAACTGAATAGGGAAATTTTTCTATTCATGAATTAATAGTTTTTTAGTGTTATTGTGTCTCTATGAGATGCAAAATTTTGACAGTTTTTTTTTTCATGGTAATACTGATTTTTCATCATATTTTGACTAGGAGAACAGAGTTGAGTATATCCAATGATAGTCTCTTCTCTGACTCTCAGTTAATGATTCTGGTAACTTTATGGCCACACTAGTCAAATGAGATCCTATTTTATTTCTACAGCCAGCATGCAAATGTCATGGGGTAGCTAATAAACAAACCCTAATGAATACTCTTTGGCAATCTAATTTGGTTTTTTTTTTCTTTTTGATGTGAGCAATATTAGTAAAATGAGTAACCTCTTTAAATAATATCTTAACAAGGCATGTTAAAATCTTTTGATATGTATAACATCCTTCGTAGTTTGAAAACGCCATAAAAACAAAAGAAAAAAAAAACAGACATAAAAATTAAACCCACAAAGAACAAATTTTGAGCAATAAAAATAAAATCAATATTCACCGTGTTTTAAACAATGTATATCTTAATACCACATTATTTATATGTAAAACTTAATACCACATTATTTAATGTCCTAGGGTGATTTCTGATGAATATAATATCTAAATATGTTCTCCTAACTCTCTATGTGATTTTTGATTTTTTTTTCTGTTATTTAGTGAAAGTTTAATATTTCTGACTAGCTTAATGTGAACAGGTATACAAAGGAGTTGTAACACTTAACATGAATTCCTGAGTTTTAGCGAGGTTAACAGCCATTAGGAGGGTTAATACAGAGAACACGATCTAGTGACCCCTGAACTTTGAACCCTGTTCCAGGGTCATCATATTCTGACTGGTTCCCAAATAAACTGGTTTCCTAATGGCTTTATTTACCTCATTTAAATGATAAAAGATGATTTCCATATTACCATGGTAACATCTAGAGCGTATTTCTTTAACAAGATAAACCAAAAATATATAACTCTATATATATATACTTGACACCTTAGACAAATCTGTTCCACATTTGCAGTAAGGCACATACTAAACATGAATTATTGCTGAGAACTGACAGCATACAGTAAGCATCTGACTCTTAATAGGCGATTTTGTTGATGTCTATTTTGTACGAAAATAAAAATAAATCTATACATGAATTTTGTTTGTAACAGCACTGCCTGTAAGTTAGGGTTAACACCAAACAAAGAATTTCACTCAGTTAAAAATGTGAGTTCTGAGTACAGACAATGAAACAATACAACCCAAACAAAAACTAGGGGGACCAACCAGTGCCCCCTAATGTTGCAAGGGGGACCAACAGGTGCCCCCTAATGCTGCTAGTGCTCAATACAGTAAAAACATCTCATTGTGAACCATTAAAAACAAACAAGATAATATATAGTAAAAATAACAAGTTCCTAAACAATCTTTTGATTTTTGAAACCTTCACAAACAAAACCATAACAATAACATTGTTTGAAAACAAAACTGAAAACACTGCAAAAACACTGACCACAAAGAAAAAAAATATATAGCTGTCTTTCTGTATTTAAAAAAACCTCACCATAAAAATCTGTTTCTCGTACATGTAATAAGCTACATACATATAAAATATCCCAACCACAGGGACGCTAGTCTAAACTGTACACTTGACTAAGCCCTGAGAGGGGGTCTATAAACGCTCCTCAAGGAGCTAATACCCTAGTACAAATAGGTCACAAGACCAGAGAAATATAAGGTTACTAACCTAAGTGCACAAAGGTTATGTAACCGAGGCTGATACAGGTCACTCCCAGAAAAATTACTCTCCTAAAACAAAGGGTGCTGTTGGCTTCCAAATTGAAAATTGATTAATTAACAGCTTTAGTAAGAATTCTGGGTATTATTTTATATAGCTTAATCATATTTATTGAGCTGGGGACATTTTTCTAGGAATGACCTTGAAACATAAATATATTCATATGAGTAAATACTACACTGTGCCAAGTTGATCTTGATTCAAAAATTCTATTATGTACTTATTGAGCTGCAACAAGACAAAACTGCTTCTAATAAAAATGAAATTTAGAGAGAGGCAACAAAAAATAATACATAATTGTTTTTTTTTTTTTTTGCTTACTCTGTACTTCAAACCAACCATGTGGACAAATTTCATCAATATTTTTGAGAAGATCAATTTCAGCACCCTCTCTTCTCTCCCCCCCCCCCCCCCCCTCCCCAAAAAAAAAAAAAAGAAAGAAAAGGAAAAAATTAAAAATGTGCATATTTCCTAAGAGTACCAGATATTTTCAATGTTTGATGACTACAATGTTTTATTTTCAATATTTTTTTAACTTTGCAAATCAACCCATGATGAGCCAGGGAGCATAAATATTACCTAAAATGTTTGTTTGTTTGTTTGTTTTTTTTTTTTTACCATGCTTTCTGACATCCTCAGAGCACTTTGTTTTGGGGAATAGAAGGGGGAGGGGTAAGTAGGTTGGTTTGTAGTAGCGGTAGCATGGAGTATCATGATTTGACTAGCGGAGGGCATACATCAGCTGATAATTGAGGCATATCTTGTCCTAGCATTTACAATGCGCGGCAATACACACTAACAACTTACCTAAATATAGCACTAAAAGCTGGCACCACATACCCAGCCCGACTATGTACAATATTGTCATGGAAACAAAATTATCAGCTTTTCTTTTTGATTACATACAAAAAATAAATGTATCTTTGGTATACAATCCTGATTAAAATGAAGCACATTACTATTTGAGTCAACAAAAACAAAATTAAAAAAAAAAAGAGATTAAAAAAAAATTATAGCTTCCTGTTTCTAACAGGCCACACCAGGAAATATACAAAATAATGAACAGTCCCTGTGGTTGAGGCCAAGGGAAGTAACTCCTGCCGACACAAAGCTCCGGGCACACAACGAGCGACAAAAAGGTAACATGAAGAGAACGCCACGTGGAGACAGTCAGACGTCAAAATCTACGTAGAAGAAAGCAAAGGAATTAAACAAGGTCACCACCAGAGAGTGTCACACACAGACACACAGACAAAGTATCAGGGATTTCCCTCTCCCTATCATCAAAATGCAGTTAACTTTGAATGGTAAAAAGTCAGTAATTTTCAAAAGTTTTGACAGAAGTTTAAAATGAAATTTGTCAGTTTAATAAAATAGTTTTATTTTCTAGCAAGTGTTCTAAAAATATGAGTAAGAATATCCCTGCAGGTGCAATTTAAATGATGAAAAAAGTGCCTACTTCACTAGACACCAAGAGAGAAAATATTTCAATGAAAACACCAATGAAGGAATGCAATTAAACACAGACATCTCCCCCACCGAATGTGCAGAAATTTGAAGAACACACAAAGTATGCATGTATTTAAATAGGAAGGTACATTCTTTTATGGATAAACAATTATACATGTACCCTTACGCAAATTCTGACTCATAATTAGGAAGTTTTTAAGTGGTTTTAAAGGTAGTTATCAAAACCTTGAAATAGTTCATACAACTCGGAATTATAGTGTGTGTTGCTAAATCAACTTTATCCTACAAGAGAAATGCAAGCCAATAGCAATGATTTATAATTCTCAGGCATACTTAATCTTTTTATGCTGGAAATTTGAAGTTGGAGTACATCCATGTTGGGAAGTGTCTTTAATGTCTCAGATAATTCATAATTTTTAATGCTTCTAAAGCTTAGTAAACAGTGGTGTCAAGCACCTGACAGTGGTGACAAGCACCTAACAGTGGTGACAAGCACCTGTCAGTGGTGACAAGCACCTAACAGTGGTGACAAGCACCTGTCCGTTTCTCAAAAAGAAGTGGATTCTAATGAAACCTAGATGGTGTAAGATACAACTTTAATTCTACAAATCATAGGGAATAAGCAGAGAGAAAAAAATTAGAGATCCTGTTTTTGTCATGTACCTTGGAGTTTGATAAATGTCTTCTACAGTTATCATTTAAACTGAATAAAAAGATTTCATTATTTGAGTCTCTGGACAACAGATCGTGCTTTCTATACACAGCTTTAAACAACTACCACTACTAAAACATCTACTAAAACATCAAATACGTGTACAGTATACAAAGATTAGGGCACAGTTTCCTTACAATGTGTTACAATGTAATTATAAAAGAGAATCTTCAGGTACTGGACACCTGGGAATTTTGTGTCACTCATTCCAGCACTCCAAGTAAGCAACAAAACAACAATTATTGGCCAGTAACTATGTTTCCATTCAATCAGTGTTAGTAATAGAACAGTAAATCGGGTGCCACACTTTCTGGTGGTGTAGAGCCACACTTTCTGGTGGTGTAGAGCCACACTTTCTGGTGGTGTAGAGAAATAACAACCAGACAATGAATGAACAGGGCTTCTACAAATCAAGCTTGGACTTCCTTTTTTTTGATACATAGGAAATACAACATCCTGTTAATCTATATTTATACTTTACCAAAATTGGGTTCAGAATAAATGTTACTTTAAGATGATCTGATTGGTCAATCATAAGTGCACCATTTCATTATTGCCTGGAAATTCTGGCAATAAAATATGCTGCTTGAAAGTCCAAAGTTGGTATTAGAAGCTTTAATAATGAGATGATACTCCCTACCCATCCATGAAAATAAATCCCAAGTAAAATTCAGTGACAAACATTTTATTGTTTCAATGGCTACATCTCTAATACTCTTGAATCAATGGCTTTTAACATATATAATTTAGGAATCTGTTGATTAATTTCATAGCTTAAATTCACCACTCCCATGAATGAAGATAAATATATTTTTAAAGTCTGGAATATATTAAGGAATCAATTTTAAGCATCAACAAATGGAACCTTAAATTAAAAAATTATAACATTTATTCGGAGCAGGTTTGGTTGATAACAAGGATATGAAATGATGAGGTTTTACAGATGTTTAAAAACAATGTTGATCAACACAGACAAACATGTAAAGAAGATAAAGACAATGGAATGAGGCAAGGTAAGGATTACATTTACAAGACAAAACCAACTGCTTGTTGTACAAATTCAGCATCTGTTTTTCTCATAAAATGACTAACTTACAGTACATTCGGTACTTTGATATTTGTCAATACTCTGACAACAACAAACAGTTGGCGTTTGGAGAAGTGACAGTCTCACAGACAAAACAACAAACAGGGTGGTCAACTACTGGACACCTGGGTATCCACTGGTCAGGCAGGAGGGGTGGGGAACTGTGGGGGTCACAACAGAGTGTTAACCACAACACACACTGAAAAGTCAAAGGTGGTCATTTGTGTACAATCTCCAGTACGTCTGATGGCTGTTCTTCATCCCCTCGATGTGCCACCTACCAGTCAACCCGTATTCAGCATATACACTGCAGCCGATACCATGATGTGTGGATGTGAATCGACCAATGGCTGCTGTTCTTTGTGATCATGTGATTACCCACAGATAAAAAGAAAAGTTAGTTTTTACTTACCTGATCTACATAAAATGCTGGTTCTTATGTGAAATGTACTGTCATTAAAATACCTACCACAGTCTCAGTAAATTTTGTCCGAGTGTCTGTCTGTATTACATGTACATACCACAGTGTGTCCCTCTAGTAAGGTTTGCTGTCACTTTTAGGTCGCTTCAGCTGAACTTTAAGTCGCTTCATTCCAATCTGAAAGCCATTCATTGCTTGTATGGCTGCCTGGGCCGACAGAGCATTGTCATAGCTCACAAACCCTATTAATAGACATGATGTAATCCCTTACAAACTTGGACAGACGCATAAAGTTGCAGAAATAATGTATTTAATTCTTGATTGCATACATTGTGAATATTTTTTAGAAAATGACAAGTATATAATCTAGAGTTGTCCATATGAGACTGATAATCCCCCCCCCCCTAAAACAAGGCAGAGAATGATCTTAAAGCTAAGCTTAACCTTCAGTCTACTGACAGAGGGATGGACAGACAACTCTATTGCAGGGTGTATAATGATGAATGAGCATTGTGAGATATGTGTGACAGAGTAAATACTGACCAAAACATTTACTGAGGTTTGTCTGTTTATCTATAAAGACTTTGGCTGATATTACGGTTCCAAAAGGCAAGAATGTCTGCATCAGATCCTGATCACTGAACTCCTGGGGGAGGTGGTAAATAAACAAGTTAGCACCATCTGGACCTGGAAAAATAGACGAGGAATGTGGTAAATAAACAAATTAGAACGAACTGGGCCTGGAAAAATAGACCAGGGAATGTGGTAAATAAACAAGTTAGCACCATCTGGACCTGGAAAAATAGACAAGGAATGTGGTAAATAAACAAATTAGAATGAACTGGGCCTGGAAAAATAGATCAGGGAATGTAGTAAATAAACAAGTTAGCACCATCTGGACCTGGAAAAAATAGACAAGGTAAGGTGGTAAATAAACAAGTTAGCACCATCTGGCCCTGGAAATAATAGATGTGGGAAATTTACGGTCATCTGGATCTGGAAAAAGATGGTAAATGACAAGTTAACATCATCTGGGTGTGGAAAAATAGATGAGGGAAGGTGGTAAATATATACAAATTGGCACCATCTTGGCCTAAAAAAAAAGACATCTCATCATCCTATAAACAAGTTAACAACATCTCATGAAATGGTCTGGGAGAAAAATAGACAAGGAAAGGTGGTAAATAAACAGATTAGCACCATCTGGACCTGGTAGAAAAAATCAGAAATCTTAAAATACTGAAAATAATCATTAGTATAAAAGCCCAGAAAAATGATCCACTCAGGTATATCTGACTGGCAAACCCTTTTCACTTTGTAGACCCCTACCATCAATAGCTGGTTAGCATTTATTTTTTAATTTGTGCAGACTTTCCTCCAAGAGGCTTCACATATCTCTTTTGCTTTCTGTAGGGAGCCTGTTTTTAGCTTTGTGTCTGTAATCCCTGATTGTAACAACCTCTGTATTTCTGTCTTCTATGTGCCTGATAACGTTTGTGTGTCAATAATTTCTGGATACAGGTGTATTGGAACTCCGTCAATGTGTCTGTATTGACTAAATCTGTTTTTTCTGCAGTATCTTTGTGTTATTCTTACACTGCTTATCAAATGTGTACAATAACTCTGTGTCTCTGTTATGACTTTGTCTGTGTTTTTGAGGGACTCTGTGTCTGTGTCTCTGTTATGACTTTGTCTGTGTTTTTGAGGGACTCTGTGTCTCTGTTATGACTTTGTCTGTGTTTTTGAGGGACTCTGTGTCTGTGTCTCTGTTATGACTTTGTCTGTGTTTTTGAGGGACTCTGTATCTTTATCTCTGTAATGACTTTGTTTGTGTGCGTTTCTGAGCGACTCTGTATTTCTGTGTGTCTCTGTAATGACTTTGTCTGTGTGTCTCTCTGTCTGTGTCTCTGTAATGACTTTTGTCTGTGTGTCTCTCTGTCTGTGTCTCTGTAATGACTTTGTCTGTGTGTTTGTCTTACCCTCTGTCTGTTTCCCCGCTGGTGAATTGGCCTGGGCCTGTTGGATCTGTTGAGCTGCTTGAGTGTTGAATGCATTTGGGAATGATGCTGTAAAATAAAAGGGTTTAAACATACATTACCAACATTACTTCACCTGACTTGAAAATTCATAAAGATCAGATTTCATCCAAAAAATAAATATTAGGACAAGAAAACTCAATATAATCCCAAATCACCCAAAAACACTGAACAAAAAGCATGTGACAGTTTTCTGTCTGGGCCCTCAATCCCTGAGGAGCCCCTGGTAACTAATAACAACCAAAGGTCATACAGAGGTCATGAGTGCATATAATGCAGTGTCAATCAACACGTGGCTAGTTAACAACAGAACTGGGACCGAGAAGAATTCTGCTGAATTCTATCATTAATACCAATATTGTATTTTATTTATATTTCATAATTATAGTTTAAAGTTAAATATGTTTGATCCTAAGAATCCTTACCAGAATCTTTCAGTTACATCAAAACTAGATATCCCCCAACTAAAATTGAAATTGTTGATTTATTTATAATTCCTTCTTTAAATTAATTAATTTTTGTGTTTCTCTGGAATTCATAAATTTAGAACGAATCTGAGAACAAACTAGGTCAGCAGAATTTTCTGATTCCCAGTAAACACAAGATGTAAATAGGTACAACAAGTGAATACAAAAGCATCGACGTCCTAATGGGGCCCAATAACACCTCCCTCCTAATAAAGGGCAATAACACCTCCCTTCTGACCTTGGGAAACAACACCTCCCTGTATGAGAAATAAAATCCTATGAATGAAAATAATTGCTAGAACTATTCATATCCTAAAGGAAGAAAAAAAAAATCAAAGTAGTCTTATATATAAACTACTTTATTACTTAGTTTTTTAAGTTTTAAACAATTGATTTGGTGGTACTTAGTAAACTCTAGTGAAATTAAACAATTCCTTAACAATAAAAATCATGCATGCAATTACCATGGTTACCCCACCTTTTGATGGAAAACCTGAGAAATAAAAAAACATCTATTACGAACTTTCAGTTATCTTCCTCGAAATGGGAAAAAAATTAATCTTTTCGTAAAAAAATGTCTCTACTAGAACCCCCTAGAAATCACTATTCATATCAAGTTTTGAGAAATCAAACTATAATAGGTGAAAGAAAATATTGAATTGTTTTGACTTATTATGAACTAGTTCTTTGTTATTGATGCAGAGTAAAGTTACTTGTGTACTAGGATCAAAGTTAGGAGTTTAAGTAACCTATTCTTTATTAATTTTGAGGATGACAGAAAATCTCATATAAAGTAGTTCTTTGGTTTGATGACTTTCTTTGCCTTGTTTTTAAGCCAAGTAAAAGTGAAAGTACACTTATGATCCAAAAGCAGGCAAAATTGTTCAATTTTAAAATGATAAGAGATCTCCAAGGATAACATACAAGTTGGAAAGATACAAAAAATACGAACAAGCAAACAGACAAGATGATGTATCCAGTCAAAAGCTATTAAATATATATACATGATATTTAATGTTTTGTAAGAAGATATGGAATTTATTACTTATGGGGCATATTTTTTTTGTTATTTTCATAAGTGCAATGCATGAGTGAAACTATCAGAATATCCTGTCTCATGAGTGAAATAAATTCCATATCCAACTACAATACATTTAAATTTTCTATTTATTACATTTTCTTGTCCCCCCCCCCCCCTTTTTTAATTGTCATTCTGTAACAACGCGTTGTTCGTAGGTTGCAAGACATCATAGCAGCGCGATTGTGAGTAGAAAATGGTAAACAAAATTAGAAGACACTTTGGAAGTTTTAGTAAGTGTATCAAAATGGTTTATTTATTCTTCCTATATTGAGTAATTTCTTTAATAATCTCCACGAAGAATAGGAGACTGAGTTTTGCTGCAAGTTCCTTATCATCCTTGTGAAAATAACACATTTGTTATTTTCACAATGAAAATAACGTCTGTAAAAATATTAAATTTAACATGTTTAATCAATGGATAAAATACAGTACTTCATGTTGAAAATGTAATAAGTTCATAATCTGATACACTAGATACAAATGTAACACCACGATCACATCGGCTATAAATAACACTATCACATTGGCTATAAATAACACTTTTACATCAGCTATAAATAACACTACCACATCGGCAATAAATAACACTTTCACATCGGCTATAAATAACACTTTCACATCGGCTATAAATAACACTATAGGTCTCTCTCCAAACATCACTGAACACTGGAATGTTCAACTATCTGACGATCTACATTCATTAAAATTCAATTTGACTAAAGAGTAAAATTGTAATCTAAATTATCATTTTTTTGTCTCACCCAAATAATAAATAAAACTTTCTTAAATTATTTTTTTAAAAGTATTTTGTCATTAATTTAAAGCACTCCAGTAGACAGTGTCTAAGCAGCAACCAACATCACATTAGTGGGTCTGTAAAAACAAAGAGAAAATCTCCAGGGTCCAGTACACCAACACAGGAAACAGAGTTATCTCTCTTCTTCTGAATCTTCAGAGCCAGGAGAAAAAAAAAGTGTACCAATATTGAACAAAGTCAAAAAAATATGGTCAAAATGATGCCATTTTATTTGAAGAATATTTATATCATCATCTACAAAACGGGAACACATGGCAGACAAATACCTAAATTTTAAAGCCAAGTTCTGAATGAAATAACAATATTACATTAAAGAGTTGTCTGACATGATTTAGTTTAGGGTCAGGGAAGATAACTCTGCCTCCATCAGAAGACTGTCATCGAAGCACGAGGAACACAACACAGCGGCCACACTCCTGAAATAAAAAAATCCACCAACCTTTTCCTGCGGGAGAGAGTAAACTGGACAAACCTGCGTATTGCTGGATCCCAGTATAGGCCTGGCTAAGGGCATCCATCCCCGCGGGGGCCGAAGAACCCCCTAGTCCATTAGATGTGACCCCCGGGGACACCGAGGCAAAATTATTGTTACCAAGGGTCTGTAGACTTGCCAGGCCGCTCAAAGAGTTAGTGGGGGATGTGCCCGTGACAGATCCTACAACAAACATCACACAGTGAGCACAAAAATCGTGTCAGCACTAAATTAACAGCACAGTCTCAGCAAAATATGACCCTAGCATCATGGCAGCTTCCCAATACAACGTACAGTCAAACACAGGCCATGATGATGAAAATTAAGCACAAAATAATGTTTGTAAAAATTACAATAATTATTAAAAAGACTTGTATGCGCTGCACAAATGTCTGCTTATGATCTAAAACATACACCTCATACAATAGCACAGAGCAGCAACTACCAATGTTGCACAAAATGGAAATATTTCATGTCAACAAAATGGTGTCTAATTGTGTGCACATTCATAGCACCTGTAAACCTTTCACTAAAAACTACTTAACTAGCTACCTAGCTAATAGTAAAGTCATTTACTACAATTCATACCAAATACAACTATCCTAAGTGGACAGACGTCAGACAACTTAACAAATGACATACATTAAAACAGCTTTAGTAACTAAAACAAGAGGCCCAAGGGCCTTAAAGGTCACATGTCAGAGGATAATAACCCTGTAAAGGATCAATGGTTCACAATTACACAAATACACTGACTGCTCGATGTCCACAGTAAAGAATATTTCTCAAGATTGTATTATTTTTTATGGTTTTATCCCCTCCACTCAGGCTCCAGGTGGGTAGGGACCATGGAATTCTCTTGTTTTTCTTCCCCTTCACGCACAGATGCTATTTGACAAAATTGGTTGAAACTGGTTCAGCTGTTCCACAGAACCAGCTGAAAATGTTCAAATGTTAACACACGGCGAACAGTGGACAAAAACAGAGAGCAATAGATCACCTGAGTGACTCAGGTGACCTAAAAACACCTGACATCCTGATGCTCAGGTAATACTAAATTTTATCTTCTAGAATTTCCTAGACCTTCTGACTTTGACACTTCTGAACCCTGTGACCTTGACCTTGTCTAAATGACTTTTGTTCAGTGTCATGATACACATGTATATCCTATAATCCTAATAATCAACTCTGGCTAATTATGACCTTCTAAAATTCTTCTGGTATGGACAAGAATTTTACTCTTATAACTCTTGGAAGTCATCTAACAACAAAATCTCTGACAAAAAAAAAAAAAAAAAAAAAAAACCCAGAGATACCAGCACTTCATTTCTAGGTGTGTCATAATACTCTGAAATCTCTTGGAAGTTGTCTAACCACATAAACTCTGACAAAAAAAAAAAAAAAAAAAAAAAGAAAAAAGAAAAAAAACCCAGAGATTCCAGCACTTCATTTCCAGGTGAATCATAATATGGTACAACACATTTCATACAGAATATTCATCATACAAAACCATGTCATCAAAGCACAATGTGTACACAGCAAACTGAAGTGTGTGTAGCAGTGCTAAGTTCAACTACAGGTATTCCTGAACATTTTATAAAACAATTCTTATGAAGCTACCATGTCCTTATTTACTGTTATTAACACATTTATTATGCTTTCATTTAACTACTTATAGAATAAATATTGCTGGCCTTATTTCTGTTGAAGAAACAACCACCCAATGTAACAAAAAATCCAAAATTGAAAATTGTGTCAAACAGATCTCTAGTGTTTATTTCCTAGAATTCTACACATAAACTAGTAGGAACATTCTTTTAACTTAAGGACCCTCTATACACTTAAGGAAAAGATTTTTTGGACACTAAGAAAATTATAGTGTGTAAAAGTGTAAGTAATGAGCTTATCTATCACATTTTCAACATAGGGTGCCTTGCATTTACCCCCAGGAAAAATGTTCAAAGACAATGAAGTACTGATGAGCATAAATCACTGTTGTTTACTTAAGTGGGCAAAATACCAGCAAATGAAGTGTTCTATCTATTCATCTTGGCCTATTAAAGTGTTATGAATGCTTGATTAGATCAAAAATTCAGTAATAAACTCTACATTTCAATTTATCTTATTCTTGATCAAAGGGCAGATCACTCTATCTGCATAAAAACACCACAAAATCAGAACTCTCTAGTGTGCAGTGTATAGAGGGCTCTTAACCAATGATGTACAAAAGACAAACTAGGGGAAAAGAATATTGTTCATATACATTTGCATAAGAACAAATCTTTCTATAAATCATGAACATGTTTAGAAATAAGTTCCCTACACCAGAGAGACTAACTGATGCATGCTGGGAAAATGTCACACATAATGGTGCATGCTGGGACAAATGCTCACCTTGGGGTCCTCCCTTCGGAGCAAAAGCTGCATGCAATTAAAAATAGAGATGATGTAATCACAGGGTGAATGTGAGACAAGTGGAAGATGTATAACGGAATAAGTGACTGAGGTCTGGACCAAGTGACCAAGACATGGACTAATTGACCCAGATCCAGACCAAGTATCTTAGATCTGGACCAAGTGACCCAGATCTGGACCAAGTATCTTAGACCTGGACCAAGTGATCGAGGCCTGGACCAAGTGACCCAGACCTGGACTAATTGACCCAGCCCTGGACCAAGTATCTTAAACCTGGACCAAGTGACCAAGACCCAGACTAATTGACCAAGACCTGGACCAAGGGTCCCAGACCTGTGGATTTTATTTACAGACAAGGATCTGATGGTTGTGCATTCATCAACTCAGTGCAACTTCATACTATTTGGTAAGAGAGGAAACAAGTAACAATCACAGCATGAGTTTCTTAAAAACCAATCATCATACCTCTTCTGGCATGTGTCAATGTCTACATGATTTTTGTTATTTTATTTCAAATATTTTTAAAACAATAATTAGCATCTTAATTTTGTCCTTATGAACACTGTTTTCATAGACAGTGAAATTCTGAAGCACACAAAAAGAGCAAAACATCTTAATTAGTATGTGGTTTAAACATCAGCCCTCAATTAAGTGAGCTCTTCGATAATTTTCTTGTTAAAAGGCATTTAGTGAAAGAGATTGTTTGTTTGAGAGCCCACAGTGTGACTAATTTTACCCTGATCAGATAAAACGTCACTACTTTTACCTGATGCTGAGGTGGAATTCGTCACTCCCGCTATTTGATTTAACGCTGCTATGCTCTGCATTCCCAAAGCACCAATACCACCTGCTGCTGAAAAACAAAAGTTAATCAAGTTACGTATCTCCTCAGAGAGCTCACTTTCCTGTCCAGTTCATTTTATTGAGGATGAATGGAGTTCTGCTAACTGCACATGCAATTACAAGTACACCAAATCATACTAAAAAATAACGCACAAAATTTGAGTGTTTTTGAATTATTAAATTCTGACATTCTAGTGAAGATCTCTGTGATATAAACCAGACATAAGTATTTCTATTTATAACTCTGCAGTGTTCCTCATTTGACACAATTACTCAAGGCATTTAAAACAAATGATGATCTTCTACAGATTCAGAAATATCAAGCTAGTGAGACATTTAGCTTTACTTATCACTTGTATAAAAGTTATAACTTTGTGGAAATTTGTTTTGGTTGTCAAATGTACCTGGGTTGTACCTTTAGCTGAGGTGAGAATAGCCAGCTTCTGCAGGTTCTGGGGGGATAATGTCGGTTCACACTTACCTGAGTTACCTGTGGCTGGGGTGAGAGCGGCGAGTCCCTGTAGGTTCTGGAGGGGTAATGTTGGTTCAAACTTACCTGGGTTACCTGTGGCTGAGGTGAGAGCGGCCATTCCCTGTAGGTTCTGGAGGGGCAATGTTGGTTCAAACTTACCTGGGTTACCTGTGGCTGAGGTGAGAGCGGCCATTCCCTGTAGGTTCTGGAGGGGTAATGTTGGTTCAGACTTACCTGGGTTACCTGTGGCTGAGGTGAGAGCGGCCAGTCCTTGTAGGTTCTGGAGGGGTAATGTTGGTTCACCTGTAAAAGAGACCACACAGGTAAATCACATCCGGTCAGGGGGTGTCAGTCATTAAGGGCATCCTCTCATTCAGAGGACTTTTAATACATGTATCTTCAATATTTGGAGCCCCTTGCAGAGTTTTCTCTACATATACTTTTTTTCAAAAAGCACTTAATTTTTCACTGGTTTTTAAATTTCAAAACCCCAGAACAATTTTAGAGCTTATCAGGTAAAAAATAATGCAATTCTGAGTAAAAAGCCAAAACAAGCATGAGATGTCAACACTTTAAATGAATATAAAGCCTTAATATAGTAAATGTTAAACAGGAGGTATTTTTATAGGTAAAGTCTGTTTATCAGGTAAAAGGAAATGTAAAATAGGGCCCTCCATCTCATCAAAAGAGTTGTATAATGATTTTGTTATCAAGGTTGAGGAGAGCAGTGAACTCTGACAGGAAGTGCCATCTTGACACACTTCCTGTCACTAGAGAGCTACGCTATACACAACAAGAAGACGAGGCTTACTAACATAACAGTTAGAATGTTAATAACAACATATAAATAAAATATCATATATAGAACAGTGTTTCCACTGACAGCATTCTTAATTTTTCAACTTCAAACTGCTTACATGCAAAAAAAAAAAAAAAAAAAAAAAATCATATATATCATAAACATGCATACATAAATGCAGAGATTCAAATAAATAAAGTAGAATAAATTATGCCACAAATGAATTACGTTTTTCCATTTAGAAATGTTTTATGTACATTGGATAGAAAGAAGAGAAAAAAATCATGCAAGAAAGAAAGGGTGTTTGGGGGAAAAAGTATGTGGATGTGCAACTTTGTTTTCCCAATCTATATACCTTCTGAATAGTTTATGCAGATACAAATCAAAAGAAGGAATGCCTAGTCAAGAGTTGTAAATACTGTGTTTAGAAAAAACATAAATTTAAAGTTCTCTTAATTCCCTCCCCTTGAAAACTTTAAATAAGACATTTTGGTGAAGTACTAAAAAGGTGTACATGTCTAACATCAAACAAAATGGTGAAAGAGATACACTGGGATTCTACCCAAACTAAACAGTGCTCATAAAACAAAGGTCATAGAGACTAACAGTACAGAAGATTCACATGCAAAATTCAATCTGCAAGTAAAAAAATACAAGATAAAGTGTGAAGTGTGCTCAAATACAAACAGAGGCCCAGTGCTATTTCAATCAAACTGCACTTATCACAATAAATGTAGCTATCTACACATCTAACATGTTTGCAAAGGACAACTGTTTTGGCAAAAAAAAATATAATGCAAAGAAAACAAAATATATGCATGCAAAAAGAAAAAAATAAATATAACAAAAGCCAGGAAAAAGTACAGCTAGCATTAACAAGGAGAGAAGAAGTAATGGCCTTACTGTATCAGACAAAAATAAGACTACAGTCAACTCTGTATATCTTAGTCATTCCTAGGCTTCAAAGGGCAACGATGCCCTAACATTACAGGTATTTTTAAAGCCAGAAAACTTCTGAAAGTTAACAATGTATGTTAAGAGCTTTCTTTTTTTTTTTAACCTGAGGGATATAGATCCAATAAAAAATATCCTTCGCTTTTACAACTTTTTTTTATTACAAGTAAAATATGACTGTGTACAGAGTTGATCTGAGGTTTTTACAGTAAGCCCAACTTAGCATTATCTGCTGTACGGAGTACCTGATCCACCGGAATTACTAGCACTGGTTGGCGTTTGACAGGGAGATGACATATTCCCCCCGCTGTTGTTGGTTTGGAGTGCGGCAAGGGCCGCTAGAAGCCCTGTTGATGGAATTAAGCCATCACTGATTCAACATTTCTATCCACAAATACATCTGTCAAATTCCATTATGTAGGTAATATTGCATAAAAATACTTAATTTACACATCAAAATAAAATTTTACAGGAGTAAAAATACAATAAATAATGTAAAAAATACACACACCATTTCACAAAAAAGAAGAAAAAGCAAAGATATTGGTTTACAATCACCATCTACCAAATTTAAAACAACATTAAAATTTCACTCCAATCCTGTTAATGGCAAGTATAGGTATATATGCTTGAAGCTTAGAAAAATAGGTCATATACAGCCAAGTATATGAGGATATACGTGTTCTATATGATAGGTCAAAACTAGCACATAGTGTCACTCGCCTATACACAGCAAATATGATGTTAATTATATCAATATATTACAATGTAATCCTACCACAATATATACTGACCAATATCATAAGGACAAAATAAATGCAAGCACAGCAATATCACTTAGAAAGGGGGCAAAATATACTACAAACAGGGCAAAACTAATTATGAAAGGGCAAACAAACTTCAAGTGGACAATACTATTTCTAACAGGGTAAATAAATTCAAACAGAGCACTATCGGGAATTCCAGAAGTAAAATAAACAAAAACCTTTAGTTACAATACTACCTCCAAAAGCAAAACAACTTCAAGGCTAAGCTTTTGAATTCAAGAGGGAGATTCCGATAAATATATTCAAGAATCAATATTTATTTCAAATGAGTAAAATTCTAATAGAAGTGAGCAAAACTTCTTCAGAAAAATGGAATTAAAAATAAAGAAGATGGGAAAGGGGGGATGATTGCTCAATTATCTTGTGCTAAGTAAAATATGCAGGACAATATCTGAATAACATGACATAACAGTATCAGATTAACAGGGCAGTGCAATATCAGATTAACAAGTCCATGCAATATCAGATTAACAGGTCAGGGCAATATCAGATTAACAGGCCAAGGCAATATCAGATTAAAAGGTCAGGGCAATACCAGGTTGATAGGATAAAGCAAAAGCTGGGAAAATATCTGGAGAGCAATATTTCTTTTGAAGTAAAATATTCTAAAGACAATCATAGTAAACAGCAATGGTAATAGCAATGATACAACTAGTAAAGTCCTTAACCATTTACAGATATGACCCAAACTTCCAACAAACAATAACCAGACCAGGGCCATTTGTGCTGTCAAAAGAACATGGGCAATGCTATCCGTCCTGCATCTTCTTCCTCTTTAAAAATAGACCCCCCCCCCCAGAAATGGAATATGTATCAATTTTTTTCATTTGAAATCAGAGAGGATACTAGCCACATCAATGTTTGACTTAGACAGACTCAGTATGAAAGTGCATCCCTCTTAAGCAATATGACAATTTGTATCAATTACACAAAGAAGATGGTTCCCATTGTTAAGTCTTAGCAAAACCAACATCCCAATTAAAAGAAGAAAACTGTCCACCAAGATTTTGAGAGCCTCTTCACCATCAGAAACAAAATAGGAAAAAACAATATAGAAAAAAAAAATAACAGAATTAAGGATGTCCAAATCAAATGGTCTCATCTCATAATTAGAAACTAAGAAATAAAATCTTTATTGGGAAAGTGATACATTACTTTTCAATTTCAGATATCATTACATTAATTACCATTTAAAGTTTGACTTAGTTCTGCTGAAGAGCATTGTATTCACACAAAAAAATATAAATAAAAAAACTTATTTTTTAAATAAAAACTTAATATTCTATTGCAAATAACAATCAGAATTTAGAAATGTTCATCGTTTAATGTTGTTTCTTTACATGAAAACGAGAGTAACTTTGACTCCTTTCTCTGACCTTGATTTGGACATTCCTGACCACTACAGCTAAAACACCAGAGAGAGGCTACAAGCAACAGTTACCATGGTAACATATACCTGTATTATTCCCGGATGCTGCCGCATTCGCTGCTGCCAACAGTAACTGCTGAACAGCGAGGGGATTAGTACCGCCGGTGGGCGACGCTGAAATCACGCCACATACTTGTTATACCCCATTCAGGTGTGTCTCATATCAATATGTCATGACAGTTGAACATTGTAAAAATACATAGCTAACAATTCATACAGTAAATTAGCATCAAACAATTTTTGAATTTTCTGTATTCATCTCTCCTTCCAATTTCATAACATCAATAAATGGTCTTCTATGCACAAGTATTTTTTTTTTCATAATGGAAGTATACATCATGCAAAATGTTTCCTAGCATTTGGAATGTTAATAATTAATACTGTAATTCAGGTCTCATTAAGGCATGCCTGAGTCTCAAACTTGGAAGCTCTACTTCAAGACATCAGTGCTTTAGTTGGTCTATATACATTAGTTTGACATGTTTTATATCACACAATGCAGTCATGTTCATAGGGAAACAAAAACCAAGACATAGCCACAAACAGAAGGTCTTTTTTTTTTTTAAATACCCAACAAGTCTGACCCTTGGACATTCTTTGATAAGTAACGGCTACTTGTCTGCTAATTTCTTTTGTTTTTTATTCAGTAGGTCACTAAGCCATGACCTAGTGTAAACTATAACCTGCAAAAGATGGCACATTTTCTACCACCAGGGGGCAGCTTACCTAGATTTCCTGTGTTGAGGAGTCCCAGATTTCCAGCCATTGCTGCCTGTTGTAACAACTAGAATTAAGAAAAAAAAAAAAAGTAAGACATATTTTTATTGGTTGATAAAACACAAATAACTTATCAGTCTCAGATAAATTTACATTTATTCATCTACCATGTTTACAACAATGACAATGTTTATAAAAAAAATTTTCATTTAGTAACAAATTTAACACATTGAAGAGTAATCTCTTCACAAAATCTTTAATCAGCATTTGTTTACAGGAAGTGTAAAATGATACTGAATTTTTTTGTCCATCATAGCTGACTGTTTTTCAAGTCTTTTATCATTTTGAACATACCAATATATCATATCACTGAACTATAGGTAATTACATGGACTTTGTCCCTGAATTAGACAAAACAAACTTAAGATTCTTCATGATTAAGATGATCGTAAACTCTGCAGGATCGCAAGCTTTCAGTGAACCAAATCTCAGATAAAATATTTTCTACTTAAGCAACTGAATTTCAATCTCTCAAAGGAGCGGCTTCATGCACTCTGAAGCATTAAACAACAGGGGACTGGTTTAGAAGTTTTTTAGCCATCCCTGTTGTATTCAGGCAGATGTCTTCTTTTTATTGATGCTGCACTGCAGGACCACGTTCTAATACAGATTACATGGAAACCAGGGCTTTTAGAAAATTGTAGAAAGAAAAAAAAATCCAAGAAACTGCAGCTGTATCAAATGTTCTCAGTGTTTAGAGAGCTTTTCATGTAACTTCAAAAATAACTGGATTTTATACAAGGTCAGTAGTGAAATGGAACAAAGTCCCAACAAAGGGATCCTCTCCTCACAGTGGAGAGTAATTGTTACCCCCCCCCCCCCCCCCCCACCCCCCTCCACAATACACACAAAATCATGGTTTAAATTTTTACTCGAGGCATAGAATCAAACAGTATGCCAATGGCCTACATGTGGTATACAATAACCTATGTCTCTATAAGGCATGTCTCCAACATTAATATTCTGACAGCCCTACTTCACATTCCTCTTTATATCCGTCATTTACAAATGTGTGATTTTGCAAATGATCACACTTTTTGATACCCACATTAAAAAAAATATTATGGAAAATTGCTGATGAAACAGCAGATATAATGACTACAGTACAATTGCAGATAAAAATCTCAGGAAGTAGATAACCCTCTATATCAAACAGAATCAGTCACCAAGACACGCCTGAGTGATTCTTCTTATGCCTCGCCTACTTCTGTAGAAGTCATATTTGATGAAATCAGAACTACTGTTTCTAAAATGACTTCCTTCATCCTCTGATGTACCTAACCTGCAATCTAAAACACTAGCATTCCTACACAAGTTTCAATTATCAGCCTTTATTTGAGAGCCAATAATTATCTGAAGTTGAAGGTCAGACAAAAAAACCTCAGAGAGGAAGTTCCTCATTATAATACGTCTGTAATCCCCTATTATAATACGTCTGTAATCTAACAATCTCAAATAATGCACAGTCAATTTACTACAACAATGTTACATAAAACATTGTCTACACCATACTCAGAATTAGCAAACAACGGAACAACAGGGCCTACACTAAGATATGTCTACCAACTAACATGGTCAGATTTACTATCAAATTCACAGACATTTACTCCATCATACAAACATCTTATATGAATAAAATCATTCTCATTAAAAGAAGCCTCAAACTGCTGACCCTATCTTAATTAAACCCTCTGAAATTATATACTCTAAATTGTCTGTCAATGATCTTTATGCATACACATCATCAGAAATGTTATGGGTGAGGGCACCTCTCTCCCTGTGTAATACAGTGGGTGGGGGGGGGGGGGGAGAGAGAGAAGGCGCCCCCTGTACACTTACTGGAGGATGAATTGGAGGTGCCCCTCCTTCTGTGTACCAACTGTGATATAATCCAGGAAAAAGGGTGAAATACAGGGGGGGGGGGGGGGGGATGGGGTAGGAGTGCCCTTTCCCTCTGTATACCAACTGTGATATACTGGGGATAAAGCCACCTCTGACTCAGGGTGAAATATGGGGAGGCACTCCCTCCCTCTGTATACTTACTGTGATATATTGGGTTGAGAAGGTGCCCCTCATCTTCATGATATATTGGGGGGGGGGGGGTCTTTCCTCTCTGTAAACTTACTGTGACATATTGGGGAACAAGATACCCTCCTCTTCCCTTCTGTTTACTTACTTTGATATATTGGGGAACAAGATACCCCCATTCCCTTCTGTATATACTTACTGTGACATACTGGAGGAGAAGATGCCCCTCCTGTTTATGATATATTTGGGGGGGTGTTCCCTTTGTATACTTACAGTGATATATTGGGGGGAGAAGCCAGCCACACCCCCTGCTGATATGTTCCAGAGATTTTGATTTATTTGTTGTATTTTTTTCGCTTCCTTTTCTTTCTGTGTATCTGCAAACTTCACAACAATAGGTGATGAACACCCCTGAAAGAGATAGTTCGCTATCATTAGTTCTCTATCATTAGTATTGATTTACGAGTCAGTGGTAAACCACAGTTCAATGCGAGATATTATTGGGCAAACTTTGAAACAAATTTAAGTGATGTCATTAAGGACTGGCACTGCACTGAAATTAATATCTATTCAGTACACAGCTCACAGATTCCAATTCTACTTAAAACGGATGTCAACAAAATCTTGTAAACCTGATAACCCCAAAATTTATGTCATGTTTTTAATTCCTATGTGGAAAATCCAATTTGATGTTTCACCTGGATCAAACATAAAGAAATGAGCATGTCTAAATATATGGACTCTTAAAAAGTTCCTGGGCATACAATATATATATAGACAAACCAAGAACCACATTCCACACAGTGTTTCTTTGTGGATATGTATTGGTGTCATAAAGGGAGATCTATTCTCTGCAGTTCTTTTCTTACCTCCATGGTCTGTGAGTGATGCATGTTCTTTATGGCATTCAGAGCAGACTGTCTATTGGCATACGTTACAAAAGCACATCCTGAAACAGGTAAAATAAACTACTGATTAGAGGAATGGTGGAGGTTTCAGTTCTGTTAATATTTTATCATTCTTCTTCAGGAGCTTTTTGTTGTCCACATTTGTCAGTGTAAAGTAAATCTTTCCTCTTGAAACATTTAGTGCCCTCTATATCCCTCCGCTGCAGAGGGTACTGTATACAGGGATAAATCTGCCCCATGTTATTTTCCCCCTTTCACACTTGCGTTTAATTTTGCCCCATTTTAATTCGACCAGTTACAGTTCTGTTTAAAAAATTATGCTGTGTTCTTTGAATTCTCCCCATTTTAAATTCGCCCACCTGTGAGTAGGGTGAAAGGGGCAAAAATAAAACGAGGGTGAAAATTTCCCTGTATACAGTATCTATATAATAAATTAAACTCTACCATGTATCTTATACACTTAGTGTACATTATGAGAGCCCACTCTAGACTGTTACTATAAATAGATAACCTCGACTCTGTCCGTTCTGATCCCTCAATATCGTGCAGTCCTCTATTGAACCAAACGGAGCAAACATCATTTTAACATCACTCTCCGAGCACTTCTTGGAAATCATCCCGACAAATAATTTCCTTTCCTCTACAAACAAAAGAACAAGTAATTTGACATATTTATTGTAAAATATATATATGCACCAATGCTCTAGTCTTAATAAACGCAAATACAGTATATGCAAGACACATACTTAATATATAGAAAAATGGTCTGAAAATGAATTTAAAGCTGACCTTGACAAATAATTTTACTTAAAATCAAAAACCACTTATTAATTGCTTAAATCTCATATCACTAATGAGTAGGTATTGATAAATCTCCCTTCACAACTATGGATCATCTCAATTATTGTTGCAGGTTAAAAACAAGAATTTCACTGAACAGAATCTATAAATATCTCCCTGACAGCCCCACTGTGTTTGAAAATCTATATCTCCCTGACAGCCCCACTGTGTTTGATTTATCAAGGTTGGACTGTACAGGAACCAATACTTGTTGATTATGAACAAATGAGTAATTATGTAAATTATTTATTACTTTGGTGCCTTAAATGCAGTCAACTGATGTCTTAAGAAATCTTCTCATGAATGCTCACCAAAGATTTTGTATGTACAATCAAGTTACCGGTTATCTGCTTTTGTCTACTATATGAAATTTTCTGCTAAGTAAATTCTCTCTGTGGTCTTAATTAGGAACAGGCTTTAAAATATGCATGTTGGTTACCAATATGGATCTGAGATCTGCCTTTTATCTGAACCTTTCCTTTGTGAAATCTTTTTTTTCCAAGTTTGAAGGGAAAACATGGACATTTTCCCACATGTTTATTATTTATTTATCATTCTCTTAGTAATAAACACAAATTGACAGCTGTGTGTAACAGATATCCTACTTAAAGTTTTGATAGAAAGGTGTGTTGAATTTAATTTGTTTCCATGATTGATAAATGGTGATCTATCATCAATAATTAAGGCCACCATCTTACATTGTAAATTACTATATCCCCAGAACCCAGACCTGTGTGTGGTTATAAGTACAGTGGAATAAATCACCCGACTGATTTTTGACTGGATACTGTGAAATGTTTTGTTGTTGTTTTAATTGAGGTAGCCCCCCCCCCCCCCCCCCCCCCCCGAGGCAGCCCCCCACCCACCCACCCACCAATGGTCTGTTCATGGTTAGGTACAGTTGTAACGGAATTGATAGCTAGACTGATTTTATTGATTTTAATGATACTGTATAATTTTTTGTTGTTGCTTTGAGTCAGTCCCCCTCTCCCAGATCTGTAGGTGGTTAGGTATGTTGTAATGGTATTGACAGCCAGACTGATTTTATTGGATTTGACAATGGATACTACCAGATTTGTTGTTGTTTACATGAGGCAGGTGTACAGATAGGAAGTCTGTCAGTTACAGACCACATGGAGTGATTTAACACACACAAAAAAAAACCTCACTGTAGAGAATCATAACAATACAGTTATATAAAACATGATTTTTTACACAACAGACATTGTACAGAACCCTGATCAACACGTACCATTCCTTTTCTCACTGTCTGCTGGTTTCATCTGAATGGGATGGTGCATCTAGAATGAAAAACAAAATATCGCACTTGAAATAATGATGCACTTAATGATCAGTTAAACCAAAATTATTGAACTAAAGATATTGCAAAAGAGGAGTGAAAATCAATGATGGGTTTTACAGACAGAGCTAAAAATTGTCTTTAACAAGATTTGTTTCCAAAATAAAATGTCCACAGCAATAGACTAAGTCATTTCTTACTTGGCAATGAACTATGACCTCGACTTGACATAAAGCCTTGGCCTCACATATAACCTTGACCTAAAATACAGTCTCGATCTGAAATGAAACTCTGACCCAACATAAAACCTTTACCTAATGTAAAGCCTTGACCTCACAGAACTTTGAACAGATATTTAAGAAATGAATTTAATTTTTGAAGATTCATGAGGACATGAACTACGACGCTTCATGACAGCATATTTCATGAAGTGCGTTAGTGCTTCATGATAAATATGCCGACGTGAAGCGTTGTAGTTCATGTACCTCATGGATTTTCAAAAATTAGATTCATTTCTTATATTTAAATTATTTTTCTGATGAGTTGCCACAAATTACGCTATTCAACTGTCATTTTTTTAAGCAAAACAGTTTGCACTACAGTTTTGACATCGAGTGTGGTATTATGACGTAACAATGGATATATTCATGCTCATCCATGGTAGTTCATGAGAAAATGAACAGTCTTCTAATTTGCAAAAAATCTTAAAGAAAAATATTTAGAAATGTAAATATTGGGTTTTGAACACCAAATGACCATTTATGAAATCTTTATCTCATAAATAGTAAAATACAGTAAACCCAGATCTTAAAACTCACAGGCGAAATTACTTTTTTTTCACTCCATTCAATTAATATTTCACAGATTTATGTTCCTACGTTGACAAAATTTAACTCTGTTAAAAGCATACATTTACTAAAAGCAGGTGACTCTAAGAGTGATTGAGTGTGGTTCAAATTCAAAAGACATTGGGTAAAGTCTCTATAGAAAGGTCAGCCTGTTTAAGTACTTATTCAAGGTCTGCCTATATAAGTACTCATTCAAGGTCTGTTTAAGTATTCAATCATGGTCATAAGCACTCATTCAAGATCTGCCTGTTTAAGTACTTATTCAAGGTCTGCCTATCTAAGTTCTGCCTGTTTAAGTACTTATTCAAGGTCTGCCTATTTAAGAAATCATTCAAGGTCTGTTTAAGTATTCAATCAAGGTCATAAGTACTCATTCAAGGTCTGCCAGTTTAAGTACTTACGTAATGTCTGCCATTAAAATAATCATTCAAGGTCTGTTTAAATATCCACTTAAGGTTTAAGTACTTATTCAAAGTCTATTTAAGTACTTTTCAAAGTCTGCCTATTTAAGTACTTATTCAAGGTTAATGATGGGTTTTACTTAATCAAGTCTGCCTATTGAAGTACTCACTCAAAGTCTGGTTAAGAACTCATTCAAGGTCAGTTTGATTTCTAAATAAGAGAATTTTCATTTTGTTTGATTACAGAATTTCTTTTTGTTTGAGAACTAATGCAGGATCTGCTGAAGTGCTTATTAGGGACTGACTAAATGTTACTTAATTTTGGGTCCATTTGTTTGAATACATGGTCATTTTGTCCATTTGGCTGAGATCTAAAATTCTTGTTCTGTTTGCTGAACCTAAGGCACTCAGAGACAGAGACAGCATTAAGTCAATGACACTGGTTTGAACTGAAAAACCTGCTACCTGGGACTGACATAACGAGGTGATAATTAACTTTAATAAAACACGAGTGATTTGTGAAGGATGAAGACCACATTGTGATCTACATCAGCTTGTCAGGCAAAGCAGCAATCAATCTACTGTATTATTGATCATCATTCACAACAATTAATGTCCATAGAAAGGAAAGGATAATCACCCATTACATTACAAACCTGTCTGGTACTAAACGACTGGGATTCCCCCTCATTTGGTGTCATTTCCAGAGAGTTTCTGCTATAATTAATAAATTCCTTGGTGATCCTCTTTCTACTGGGATATTCCAATGCAAGGGGATATCCTCATTTGGGGTTTATTATCAAGAAATCGGGGATCCCCTCTAAATTGACAGAAGGGAATAATAACTCTCTATAGGAAAGATGTGGTGGTTCTAAACCTGAGAGAGTTCTAGCACCACTCCCAGTACAGTCCTCTATGTTGACTACAATTCTAGGGATTTCCTCTCCAATCAGAACCTGTCCTTCCACCTGGGATCATGGAAATCCCTCTACACTTGTTCAAGGACTTCATTTTGAAGGATCGCATTCAAAAGAGATTCTCTTTCTATTAGAATCATGGGATTCCCCTTATATAAGAAACACACCCTGGAAAACTTAAAGATTTCCTCCAACAATGAATGCCACAAGTTGGGATAAGCATCACATTTGACCAGTCCTAATGTGGGACTCCATCCACATAGAGAATTATCTAGAGAGATGTCTCTCTGACTTGCTAACAACAAGCTGTGCAAGTTAGTGTAAACTTAAATATTTCCCCTATTGTTTTCATTATAAATCCAGAAAAATCATTATTAAATTACATGTATCATACACATTATTATTAAACTTTGGAAATAGAATAATTAATCTAACAAAATTCATATTGTAAACATCTGTATGATTTATTTGCAAAACAAATTTGTTTCATATTTTCTGTCCTCCTGTTTCCTAGCAGAAAGAAAACACCATTATGAAACTACAAATCCCCTCTATTTAAAAGCGATATTTCCTAATTACAATCCTGCATGCCACCACTTTACACTGTAATTCATTTAGTACAACCCTCTAACAGCCAAGATATTTGAGGGAATAAAATGAAAACTCTTCCCAATTAATGCATTGCCCAAAAAATGTCTGTCTTGCACTAATTGCAGATATGAGTACATGTACCTAGATTCCAATTGTCTGAATACCTATGTAATTCATAGTGACTAGTACAGTATGCTATATACTCCTGTCAATATGGATTCCCCGATAATATAAACTGACTGAGGAATCCCCATCATGTCACAATGAGGCTATCATCCAATATCAAACAGAAGCTGTGTATTACCTATTTACCAAACCTAAAACAACTTGTAGAGGAACTGCATTCTTCCTGCTCCATTATATGTATGGTTTACCGTGACTACTACTGCAGGAATGGATAATCATATTGTGATGGCATTCCTAGCAGAAGGGAGATTTTTGCTTAAATCATCCCTTTGTTTTCAATTTGTAATACCTACTTTCTTTACTTAAAACTTTGAACTATTCACCAAAGTTAACCTCACCAACTACATTAAACTCTTCTCCAGAGAACAATCATTTCGAAATATCCATCGCAAAAAACGAGTTCCATCGATAAGATTGGTCTATTCAGTTTGAGGTGAACAACTTAATAACTCTTTTTCATCCATGAACATGTTACTGTAAATCTATGACCATTTATTGTGAGGTTTCTTAAAAACATTTATATCATCAAAGCAAAACTTTGAAGTCATGTATAAGAGCTACACAAATTAATGTCTTGACAATGTTAAGTTACTAGAACATAGAAAGCTATAAAATTGACTAGGAATGTGTGAGTGTCAGATATATTAGACCATATAACACTGCTATGGAGTTCCCAGCCTAACAAGCCAATAATTTGCCGGTGTTAGCATATGACAGGTCTGACAGATTAACTCCGATTTGCCATTGATTTCTTCCTTAGATCATTTTTGTCCAATTTGGCTTAGAACAATAACATTGACTATAAAACATCTGAGAAAGAAGCATGGAAGGTCCAGTTAATCAAGCCATCTTCTGAATATTTTTATAAACATAGAATATTGACAGACAACTACCTCTACTGAGAAACACTGCTTCTTAACTCATAAAGAAGAACAGCCACTGGGAGTCAGTTTCACTGATCAACTCATGGGAACCAGTTGAGTTCAGCAAACAGAGGACCAGTTAAGTTGCATGGGGACCAGTTAAGATGGATGACACATGTGGACAGGTTAATTTAGGTGACATGTGGTGATCAGTTAGGCTGTCCATACACATGGAGACCAATTAGTTGGGTGACACATGGGGACCATTTATATTAGGTGACATTTGGGGATCAGTTAAGTTGGGTAAACACATGGGGCTCATTTAATTTGGGCAAACATATAGGGACCAGTTAAGTTGGGCAATAATTTGGGGACCAGTTAAGTTGGGTGACACATGGGGACCAGTTAAGTTGGGCAAACACATGGGGACCAATTATATTACATGTAGGTAACACATGGGGACCAATTAAGTTGGCCAACATACATAAGTATCAGTTGAGTTGGACAAGTGATAAGTGGTTCTTACAGATCACTCAGACTTGTGAAGTTGAGTCAGTCCCAGTAGTCTGTAGAAACCTCATTTTACTCATTCAACATCAGTAATCAGTTAAAACCTCAATCCATGCAACTCAGTAAAGATGCAGAAACTTAACCTCTGTCAATTATAAAGTAGCTACCCACCATGACACCTAACTCCCTTCCATGCCTAGAGACAATAAACATGATAAATATTGGGTATTGTTTATGTCACTGAAGTAATGGCTTTGAGGTTGTTTATTTGGGTGAATATGGCTTAGTGTTTTTTTTTCAGTAATGCAGTTGTAAAAGGTTTGCTCCTTAAAGCTGTCCTTATTTATCTTTAACATCATTATAACAGATATATGGCTAGTCTGTGTAAATAATGTGGGAGTAAAATTGATATATGATTAACAACATCCTAAGAAAATGACCATGTAATCTCTCATTAACAGCCAATGTACCACCAACAGTCAGAGAAAATGTCAGCAGGCTTTCTACTCGTCAACGTGATCAATATCTGTGTTTTTCCTGTAGAAATCGTGAGGGTGAGATAAATGTCTTCATCGAATTAATCCGTAACCTCTCCAGAACAATCCCAAGGCTGATAAATGCAATAAATGTTATTGCTTTAAAAATGAGACATTTTCACTTCATTTTTCCAGTAAAAATAATTCCTGGTGACAAAATCATAATTCTGTTTGACGGCTCTATATCTCTAATTTCTACAGAGTGACATCTCTAAGTCCCCTGATGGTAAAACCTCTCAATGAGTGTTCGGTTCTCAATGTCGCACATTAACAGCCCTAAACAATAGAAGGACAAGTCTTCTATAGGAAAGAGTTTTCAATTAACACTGTTGTGACAAGCTCTTTCCATCCATTTCCCCCATCATTAACTTTATACTCACAGCAACCAAACGTAACTTCAATACCTCATCATCATAGTTTTTTTCCTACTTTGAATGATTACGCTGCTGTTTTCAATATTATTAAGAAGATCACCTTATTTTTAAACACTTTATATTACTAGAATCTCTTTAACATTATAAGATGTCAAACATGAGCATCTTCAAGACTAATCTTGTCTTGACAATTTCATCAATGCTGCCTTTTTTTCTTTAGGTTTGGTTTCAGATTTGCAACAGACTACATCTCTTTTTGAAAACCTTTCAAATTTAAAATTCAAAAAGAAAAAAAAAAAACAGCAAAATAATTTCAATTTCATTTTTTTCCCCCTGACTCGATCAATACCATATTTTCTATTTTAATAAGTAACTTGACTGCTTCTATATACTGTAAACCAACTATTATTCGCGTCAACATTTATTTGCGATTCGTCAGTTTGAAATCAATCTGCGACGATTAATTTTCGCAACTGCGGAAACATTTTCTACAAATACAAGGCAAAATAAATGGTTCGCAGCGATTAATTTACACGCATTAAAGTAGGTTGCGAAACTCGCGAATATTTTTCACACGCGAATAAAAGTTGGTTTACCATAAACTATTATACATGTGTAAAGCATTGACTGGTTCTGTATAAACTAGTACTCACCCCACTCATTTTGTTATTGTGTAAAGCATTGACTGGTTCTGTATAAACTAGTACTCACCCCACTCATTGTTTTGATATTGTGTAAAGCATTGACTGGTTCTGTATAAACTAGTACTCACCCCACTCATTGTTTTGATATTGTGTAAAGCATTGACTGGTTCTGTATAAACTAGTACTCAACCCACTCATCGTTTTGATATTGTGCAAAGCATTGACTGGTTCTGTATAAACTAGTACGCACCCCACTCATTGTTTTGATATTGTGTAATGCATTGACTGGTTCTGTATAAACTGGTACTCACCCCACTCATTGTTTTGATATTGTGTAATGCATTCTGTGCATCTAGTGCTGCTTTCCTTGTGTAAAATGTGACAAAACAGCAACCTGTAAAATACAAAAGAAAACTTACAAGTGTTGTGTAAAACTCAAATTTGAACACAAAACTTTGAAGCAAAAAAAAAATCAGGCAATTTTTTTTTTAATTCATCTTTGACACAAGATGCAAAAGAAACCTCATAAATCATCAGTTCAAGACTTCATTAACAAAGGCTGTAACAAACCAAGATCTGAATAACACTGAAATTACAAGTATCAATATGTGTAGGCCTTGGGCTAGGGAATGATTTTTTCCCCTTTTTTTTTTACTTTAAATCTTTTGTCTATTAATCATGTTAAGGCCAGCTGTTTTTTTTTCGTAGCAAAGTATTACACTGGTTCATTTTTATATGCAACAAATTAATTTTTTTAAAATCATATCAAGTAAGTTTACCTCAAAACCACTTCTAGAACATATATTGTGGTAATAATATATACAAACTTTAAAGGAATTTATGTACATTCTATTTCTCCATATGTTTTATTGCATTAACTCTAAATCTGACATAATTTGTGAAATCACAGCCAACCCTAAAACAGTACTAGAGGTAGTGGCTATACCAAAAAAATCTCATTATTTCAATGATCTTCCTGTAGTTTAAAATTAGAAAAAACATAGACTGTATATCTTTATATTCATCCCCCACCCATTGGTTTTCTGACTATGTGAAGAATATCTTTTTTTATATTTTCAGACACTAGACAAAGCCTGACAATGGTTCCTCCTGTATCTCCAATCTTATTGTCCGACATATGTTATTTATGTATGTGTTAGGTATTTTGCTTTGATTTCCTGATACTATATAGAATTCTGATCTATTGAACATTAAAGTTCATTACACATCTATGTAGCGACGTTGTCTATAGTTATCATGGCTGATCTCCTTGATAACCTTTGGTGTTTTGATCTGAAGAGAATTACAATACTTTAATGATCAGATTTCCGTCAGCCGTGACATAACGGGTATTTCTATCTCACACTCCAAAGTCAATAGGAAGGCAATCGGCCATACTTTGTCGCTAAGAACAGATTAAACAAGAACAATACATTAATCTTTTGAATGAATGACTTGAGACAAATAGGACCCGCATTATTTAAATGCCAACTTCACAGTTCTTCTGTGGACTTGACAAAATCTGTCAGATCGAACATTACTGTTTAAGTCCACGACTTCCTTAGCAACCTGATGCTGGAATCCTGTTGCCACGGTGAGGTGTCAAACATTCAGCGTCAGAGAAATCTGCCTCAGGTTTTCTATCTACACAGAAAGTGAAGGCTTTAATCTCAATGCACACATTTTATTTGGTATCACTTGACTTAAAGTGAATGGTCCTACAACAATATGGCTGGTTACCTTTGACAGGATAATCAATGTCAATTGTTTTTAGATCAGGCTTCAGTGTTAAACACATCTTGCCTGTAGCTATCCCATCTTAACATCCAATTCACAGGATGATAAACTAAAAAAAAATGAATTCTCAGTATTAATTAGCTTGATTTCATCAAATGCATGTAATGTCACTTCAAATTGTGCCCTTGTTATACATAAAATCACCGATATATGCTAAAAGGCCAATTAATGGCAGAAACTTCTCTGAAGTTGCATGATCAACTGTAAACATCAAATTTATAAAAACATTTACAGGGGAAAAACATTTTTTTATTACAGCATGTGTACAAAATGTGTTTCTTGATGCTACAAGTGTCAGCCATAAACATCTGTTTAGAGTTATTTTACAATGTTTTACAGATGAGAATGTGATCAAGTTTCACTTGAATGTGAACATAAACAAGTTTGACTTGAATGTCCTCAAAGAGTCAACTCAACAGACTCTGACAATACACAGCTTCTGATAAGTACAGCATTACAAATGATTGAGAAACAAAGAAAAACATAGGTAATCAGAGATTACAGAGCTCACCTCAACGAATGTTGCCTTTAAGTAAGGCAAAGTCCCACACTAAACTAATAATCTAGGAGTGTGCATCCCTAGATGCAACATTTATGCAATTTTGGTCTGATAGGGCTTGCAGTTACTTGGTAATAGACGTACCTGAAAACTTAAAACTAGTCACTCATCCAGAAAATGTAAGTCAAATCCACGCATCCAAAGCAAGTTTTGAGATTGTTCGTCCCTTGATGCATCATCCATGCAAGTTTTGATCAGATAGGCCCTATGGTTACTTGGAAATGAGATCTGCTCCAAAAATTTTAATCTGGTTACTCATCCGGAAAATGTAGGTCAGATCCAGCATCCGAAGCAAGTCCAGTAGTGTACATCCTTAGATGTATCATCCATGCAAGTTTGGTCAACATAGGGTTTATAGTTACTTGGAAATGACATCTGCTCCAAAAACTTTGACTGGTCACTCATCCGGAAAATGTAGGTCAGATCCAGCATCCGAAGCAAGTTTAGTAGTGTGCATCTTTAGATGTATCATCCATGCAAGTTTGGTCAATATAGGGCTTATAGTTACTTGGAAATGAGATCTGCTCCAAAAACCTTAACCTGGTCACTCATCCGGAAAATGTAGGTCAGATCCAGCATCCGAAGCAAGTTTAGTAGTGTGCATCTTTAGATGTATCATCCATGCAAGTTTGGTCAATATAGGGCTTATAGTTACTTGGAAATGAGACCTGCTCCAAAAACTTTAACCTGCTCCAAAAACTTTAACCTGCTCCAAAAACATTAACCTGGTCATTCTTTAGCTAAAATTGCAGCATCTGAAACCTTGACTGGTACAATGAAACACACTAGAAGCATCCTCCATGCATCTCTGACTAATACAGGCCATAGAAGTACTTGAAAAGAAAACTGCTTCAAAAACCTTAACCTGGGACGGCGTTGGCGACGCTGACGCCGACGCCGAGGGTATTACATAAGCTCCCCCAACTTCGTTGAGGTGAGCTGAAAAAAACTGCACACTTTATATAGTTCACTTGATTTTTTTCTTTTTTACACCACTTTTTAGATTTTTTAATCTGATATACTAGAAAATCAATCTGATAATCTACTTGTTGAGCTTTCTAAACAAAAGCAGGGAGTTGATCTAAGATTTTGATTTGCCTGTTCTTTTTCCCCTCTAAATCATGAAATAATTTAAATGATGACAGTTATCTACAGAAGAGAAGTAGGGTGTATTTATCAATATTTTTACAGATCAAATAATTTTTCCAACCAATATGCAGGCTTTAATAGATTGATATTCTCAATTCTACAAACCAAATTTTTTACGACGGCAATGATTTGTTTACAGTTTACACAGTGGTAAGCCATTACAAACACAGTAGCTTTATTTATTTGTGATAAAATTTATAGAACTGATTAACTACTCTAGTCCCTTTTTCCTTTGATATCTCTCCCAGCCAGGAGCTACAGTTGATGGATACCCCTTTCTATGCTTGGCAGGCCTTTAGTTCTCTGTTCTACTGAAGTCTCCAGTCTGCTTAGAAGTTAACACAGTATCAAAGACTAGAATCTCTTTGTCAATTCCTGCGAGAACCGAACCAGTCAACATTAATCCCGCATTCAGTCCTAATCAGGAGTCTGGGTCTGCCATGCGTTTGTGCTAAATGGTGATTTGCATGCAGTAATCCTGCAGAATTTGCACATTGTAGATAACCTCGTTTTACGCGCCCCATCAGAGCTTTGTTCCGATCAGTCTATATAGTGACAGTCTTATGAAGTCATACAATCAAATTAATGAAATAACTCCCCGTTCTATCGGCCTCTCTATCTAATGGAATTTCTCCGTCTTTGTTCTCTACCACAAAACACACAATATACAGATGATATACAGTTTTCAACTTTGTGATTGTACTAATGAGCACATTCAAGTTTTAGCAACAAGTTACGCCTGGTAGTTTGGAGATCAACCTCCCTAGTTCTACTAATTGTAGATTGTAAGATTAAATGCACTCTATTTGATTACATTTTCCGTGCGTTTTATATATATATATATATATATATATATATATATATATGTATATATATATATATATATATATATAAATGCAGCCTCTATTTGAGACACATTTACCCATTAATTAATCAGTGATATACAATTTATGCCCAAAAGCCCAAAAGTGAGGTGTCATTTTATCATATTTTTCAGCTATATATGTCATTAAAAATGGACTATTGAAAAAAGTATTGCAATGTTTTTGTAGATAATTTCTTATAAATATAACATCATAAAATAAATGCAGAATTGTTAGAACTTTCTTCCCATAATTCAAAGTAATTTTATCTGCAGGTGTTGTGAGGCTATCACACTAAATGCAAATTTTACAGGCACAATTTTTGTTAAGAAATCATAGCATTCTGAAGCCAGAAATTTTAACTTCATGATTTTATAAAATCTATTGAATTATCAATGAATCATATTTTGCTTAGAATCTTGGGAAAAGAAAATTAAGGAAAACCATTCCAAAATTGCCAATGAGTGTGAAAAAAATGGAAATAGGGCTAAAACTGTCCTCAAAATAAGTTTATAATTATAAAAATTTGTTTTTCAATGAAATTTATGGTGAAAAAATGAAATGACTCCTCATTTACGATCGTATACTGTATATGATTTTCTTATTTATCAAAGTACAGTTAATAAACCAAATTCCATCCCTAAATTATTTTTCCCCTTCCTTAACATAAAAATTAATTAGGACCTCTCTTTCTTTATCTACACATTAAGTTTCTTAATAAATCTCCACTAGTTTTCACCCCCCCCCCTTCATTAGCATTTAACATTAGGACATCTTTATGTTAATCTATGAGTTCAGTCTTTTTTCTATACCATGCAGAATTACAAGGGGTCCAGCCTAAATTCCTTTGCAAAGGCGTATTTTTCTTTGCAACAGAGAAAATGGCGGAGTCGAAGCGGAGACTGGAAAGAAGGCCAGTAAACATCACGAAATTTTTAGTTATTTGCGCATTTAATTCGGTATCAAAATATGTCGTTTCGGTGAAGCATTTATTTGTCTTTTGGAGGGATACTTTTGGATACCCACGACTTACATACCAAAATTCTATTGAAATAAAACGACATGCCTTGCAGACACGGATTGAATACGTGTGTCATCATATGAGGGTAAATACTGTCTTTTACAACAGAGTACATGTTGAATGGAAAATAAGAGAAACTTATCTCATATATTACATCAAGACTCCTTATTCAAACATGACTTTCTGTGACAAAATGACAAAATTTTGTCTAAATTCCAAAATAAAGGTAGTATAGGAAATATTTCATTTGCAAATTGCGGTTCAGGGCTTGTTTTTCCTGTGCAAATCACTTTGCTGTATAAATAATACAGAAATTCACCATCACAACGATTACAAAAACGAAAAATACAATCTGATAAATTTGGATTTAATCAGTACGTAAGTTTCAAGGTATTGCTTCCTTCAAAACTGTTTTCATAACCGGTCAGATTTATCTATTTCAGGAAAGAGCACTGCATCAAATGCAGGAAGATTATTACCAGCAAATATTTTCTTCAACAATACCAATAGACGCAGCAGGACTGTATTCATGTAATCATTATGGGAAGTCTTTCCGAACCAATGAAAAGTGTGATTTGTATTAAAAAAAAAATAATTTTTATAATAAAGGTCTTATTAAGTACCGCGAAAACAGAATGTATGCCACAAAACTCTTCCCACCTCCTTCTAAAGTGAAATCTAAATACAACAGCATCGCCAGGAACTTGTAAAAATCCAAAGAATAAAAAAAAAAAACTATCGTGAACAGATTGAAATCATCAAGATTGTGTAAGATAATCAAGTACATTAAATCCAAAATGTGAAATATTCTTTAATTAATCGTCATATGAAGGGTTTAATGCAATATATTTCTTGAAATATTTTTTCCAATGATATCATCGCATAGCATTTTTTAATCTCTTATGGAATCATGCTTTCGGGTCCGTACTGCGTTGGGGGGAGGGGGGGGGGGTGTCTAAGGATATTTTTTGATGTAGTTTAACAAGGTAAATTTTCATTTGGAATCCCCCCTTTTTTGAAAACATTGCAATGGGATTGACTTTTGAATATCATTGTTATTTTTTAGAAAACATTGTCTTTATTTACGAAATAAAAATTGGAGAAATTTTAATTTTGTTGTTTTTTACCATGAGCAAATAATATTTGATGCAAAGCCTATCTGTTCGTTGGGGGGGTGGGGGGGGGGGGTTCCAAAAGAATTCTACTAAAAATTTTAAAAAAAAAATTAAAAACCATTTCCAGAAAGTTAATACAGAGTGATCTTTTTCTCAGTCACCAAATGTTTAAATTCTGTCTTGATACACGTACATGTTTAAATTTCGCCGAACATATCCTATGCTAAAATACTAAGTTCATTCTAGTTACCTAATATGTATATAAGTATAAATGACGTGTCTAAGACCCATTTTATATTACGAACCTATGACAAATTTCAATGATTTTATTTTTAAAACAAATGTCCATATTCAAATACATGTATGCAAATTGTACAGATTCAACTGTCAAAACTTTTATTCGGGTTCACAGTTTATATCGACAAGAAACATTCAATACATGCAATACTTGTGTACGAATACTTTAAGATGATGAAAGAGAATGACAGTTATAAAATTGTCATCATCTTGAAATGTATATCACTATATGACAATTTTCATCGTAAAAATAAATTATTATTATAAAAATTGAATTTCAGTAATTCATGAGTTACATTGCAAGAAATATATGTGATTTTCTACACCCTATACAGTTCCCTTTCCAATGTCCCCACTTTCAACGATGATAGAATTTTAGATCCATCGACCATAATCCATCCGATCGCAAACAGTCTAAATACTCTTTGGAACTTGCATATGCCCTTGTCCAGAATTTTTTTCCTTATTTACAACCTCAGGTTTGAGCGTATGAAAGGATCAGTCTCTAGAGAGAGAAAAAAAATTTAAAAAAAAAGTGTATCAGAGGTAGGGAGAAACTAACAAAAAATACACCCTCCCCAATTAGAATCATAGGATTTACTGTGTACACACCACTTATATCATGCTGGGTGACAGGTAATTTTCATCGTGAAAAGTATGTATACAATTTGATTGCAAACACTATATTGCTGCCTGTAATTTTGGCGAAGAGGCCTTTTCAATATAACGACCAATGTTCTGAATCACAGAGTTGCAAAGTAAACATGTCCTAATATCGACTTTGCAAAGTAATTTTAATCTTAAAGTCGTAAATTGTGGATTAAATTTCTAAAACTGGCTTTGTGTGAATGGAAATTGTGTTTTTCTAATATTTGACCGGAAAATTTACAAATATATGTAATTTTTACAGCTTTGAACTGTGCAGTATGTTACAAATAACCGATGATTGGTTATGAATGCGACAAACAATAGAGACATGTCTATGGTTTTTCTTCAATAATTTTTTCATCTTAAAGTAAATCTCTTTAGCTTAGTTTTCCCACTGGAAAGGATGGATAGGCGCACCGAAACGTAACATTCATTTATCAAAATTAATGATTATAGTTCCTAAAATTACATGAAAGTTACTGACCTTGTTTTCTTCTCCGCTTCGTATCCGCCATTTTTTCGGTTGCAAAGAAAAATACGCCTTTGCAAAGGAATTTAGGCTGGACCCCTTGAATTATTTCCCTTTATGAACATTTGTTTATGGCAAGACACACTCAAGTATTTTTAATGGGAGCCAGATAGTTTCTGATTAAAGCTTGAATGTGAATGAAACAAACCACAAACTGGTTTGTAGTAAATTATTATTATTTAGAGTAAGTGACATACTTTCAGAGCTCACAATAGTTAACTCGATTGGTTATTACAGAGTTATCTACCCTTACTTTACATTACTACAGAGTTACTGACCTTTACTTTGTCCTGTGGCTTTGTCACGGAGAACGTTTAGCTGATACACTGCACCAAACTCTTCAAACATTTTGCGGAGATCATTTTCATCCATCGACCTTGGAATTTGACCAACAAACATTTTGATGGCATCTGGGTCGGGCTCTGATTTTTGGACCTGGCCATTCATTGTTCTGAAATTATTTTTTTTTAAATATAAATAATAACCAACAGTAAAAACACTTATTTTCATGGAGTCAAATTCATGGTTTTAGAAATTACTGGTCTGAGGGGATTTGGAAGCATGAAATTTTCACATTTCCTAGGAGATATAAATTTGTGGGTCTCATCTCTTCATACCACAAAAACATTGAAAGTTGAACCCTCACGAAAATTAGTGATATCACACAGTAGATATCAGTATCCAATACTTCATAAAACATTCAGTATTGCATCATGGATAATACTTAGTCTGATTCAGTTAAAATAAAAGCTATTGTTAGGAATTTCAAAGTACATTTCTCTTTTAATGACAGTACAAAGAAAATTTTCATTTATATGAGAATCCTTGAATGTAACAACATCAAACATAAAAATCAGGGCTTTCAACATGATTAGAAACAAATGTTACTTTGACAAAAATAGGAGGTACCTTGTGGAAGCAATTTTAATTTAATATGCTCAGGGCTAGACAAATAGCATTGCCCGACGCCCGGGACAACCAATTTTGTTTGGCGGGCAAGTTATTTGATAAGTGGTACCTGCCCGCGGACAAGTGCTTCTCCAGTTAACAAAAAATCAAATGTTGTTTGTTTTATCGCTGTTGAAATGTAATGAATCACAGTAGAGCACCTGTTCTTCGCTGCTGTTCATCACTACATCGAATACTCGGTCGGAACTCCTCTAGAATTTAGCCATTTATGTGTAGTTAAAATACACACAGGACGTAAAACATAGCAGCTATCGATTCCATGTCAAAAAAGTTGAAGAGGATTTTAGACCTTTTTAGGTATTGTAAAAAATAATGTAAAAATTCATGCCGTGAGTACAAACGTGTTATACTGATATTAAAATTGGAGCTGTTGACTGGCGATCACTGAAAGTCACAATCGACATGCAGTGATGGTTTTCATAATCAAATACTTTATAATATTCAAAAAAAATTTTTTTTCTCTTTCAGTATTTTTGGGATGTTAAAGTAATACAGAGAAAAGTTTAAATTATGCACACTGCACAAGCTAAGAAATCTCCCTGGAACAAGACTTACCCCTAAATTTTTCCGTGCAAAAAATTAAGCTATTTTATTTCTAGTTTCGTCCCCATGTAGTGTACGTATCAGTTGAGAAATAATTTAATGTTTCACGATAATGCTTTAATTTTATGTTAATTAAGAAAAAAGTGGGACAAGCATATTTTTTGGTAGGACAAGTAATTTTACGATGGTAACCTGTCCGAGGGCAAGTACTGAAAAATTCTATTTGTCTACCCCTGATGCTATCAAATTTTTCTTCAACAATGTTCAACAAATAATCTGGCCGGTACAATCATGATTTCAGCCGGGTAAAAGTACAGAATACTGGCAGATTTCTAAAAGGCCTTAAAAATATAAACTGTTCCTTGACAATAAGCCTTATAAAGGAACCTAAAAATGCTCTTCTGAAAAACTTCACAAGTATGTAGCAGAAAGTGCATCAAATGACATCTAGTATTCCTAGACCTCACAATGTGCTAAATGTGCATCATTCATTACTTTATTGGGCATATCAAAAAATGACAAAATTAAGCAATCATCACCTACTCTTAGGCTATACAAATCATTACTCCAATTAGCAAATATCAATACTTAGTAAATGAAGGCACAAGATATATTTTGAACACGTTATGCCTATATGCTATAAAATTCCAAATTAAAATATTTCAAACATGTCAAATAGCTATTAAATTTCAAAAGGTAGGTCACTATGACCTAATTTTAGGTCCACAGTTCATGAGGCCCCCAAATGCATATCTGGTATTGTTAACAAATTTAAAGCATGTTGGAATATTGCAAGGGTTTGAAAGACATCATTAACAAGCCTATCCTCAGGAATGACAATGACTCTTTGTGATAGGACAAGTATAACCATGCAGAATAATTGCTATACTAAAGTCATGTAGGAAATAACTTTCATTTAGTGAATGCTGAAAACTCCTTAAAAGTCAGTTTTTTTCCTTCTTTTTGAACCATTTTTGTCCATTAAAAATATATTATACAAAAGGGTGGGGAATTTCAAATCTTCTATTACTGTCAATTCTTTTTTTTTTTAAATTAATCATCAGTTCCTTTTAAGCAAGCTCTATTGCGTCTACTGTCATTTTTAAATTTACCACAAATTTTAACTTATCTCCACCATATTTTTAAATATTTGGGCCATCCTCTGTGTAAAATTCTCTCCTAACAGAGGCGAGTTTTCCCAGTCCTTATGTATGTTACAGAGTAGAAATTATGTCATAAGGAAAATCAATGAAAGTGAAAAATATTTCAAATTGCCAAAATGAAATTATCTGACACTCCGACCACCAAGCTTCTGAAGTAACGTCCCTGTAGATTGACAATGTAAGTCTCCATGATAGATTTACAACAGTTTCCAAAAAAATTTAAGATGTAGAACTTCTCACTGATTGTTTAGATGGGCACTGCATTATTTAAGTTTATTATTCTTATTTATATTGACTTATGTGGGTTTTAATTATTTTAGAAATAAATCACTTCTGGGTAAAATAAAGACATGGGAAATAAGACCACTTACTTCTCCTTTGAACAACATTCAAATATAATGGATATTAGTAAAACTTAAATTATAAAGAAAATATTTCTCTGCTAGATGTTCAGGCATAAAGATCTTCTTAGGTATAGAGTATTTTTAATGTATGCTCAGAACTTAGACAACAAACCTGGGTCTGAAATTTAATGAAATGCATAAATTTGGTAGAGGCCGGGTTAAGTGCTCATTGTATTCATGCTACCAGTTTGTCTGCTAATTCTTAATCAGGATTTTTGGAGAACATCATAAAGTTTGACTGTATCTCCACTCCTCAAGTTCTAGTGGAGCAGAAGACCATGAAATTTGTAACATTTTGTTCCCTTTCTCCAGAATTGTTATTCATCAAATTTAGTGGAAATTGTTTTCCAAGAGGCAAAATTTTTTAACAATCAATATACATTTCACACTATGCACAGCAATGGATGGATATTTGGCAACTAACTCAGAGTAGACTCATAAAAGGACATTATTTGAAACTTTTAAAATAACTATATGTTTGCTATAATTCTTCATTAAAATATCTTAAATAATTTTAATGCACCCTAGTCAATATTATTAATGTAAATATATATCTCAGAACCTCTCGCATAGGAACCAGAGTTTCCTCTGACAAAAACTCCTTCAGAGTCTATCACCATCTTTTTTCAATAAAAAACACAATAAAACAGACCTTATCAATTCATTCACAAGCAGTGTCCATATTTTACAAGGACTTTATCCACTATCTCACGGTTTAAATGAAGATGTTGTAGATAGCATAAAATAAAGAACTTATCGCTAGATTGTTTTAAAAC
Source organism: Saccostrea echinata (assembly GCF_033153115.1). Taxonomy (NCBI): domain Eukaryota; kingdom Metazoa; phylum Mollusca; class Bivalvia; order Ostreida; family Ostreidae; genus Saccostrea; species Saccostrea echinata. The sequence goes on from NW_026889761.1 coordinate 1,328,823, forward strand.
TTGAGGGTATCATTAAATAATTGATAGGGCTTGGAGTTTTACGCTGCATTTGTAGTTTCGTCCTTGTCTACTGAAGAGATTACAAAGCTCTTATGACGGTAAGGTGTTTAGAAATGAAATAAAGCGCATCACATCATCTCTGGCAGAACAAACATTGAGTGTACTTAAACACATGAGAATTTGATACTATAATCAGAGTCAATGCCTCCCGCGCTCCACGGGCGATTCATTCCTGCTCCATGTGCTGCCCCCTTTATGTTCTTTATGCTGGTTGGAGGTTAAAGAAACTCAGAGCTCCACTATTCAGTTGTTTCCATTATGATGGCTCTTAAATTCAGCCAAGACTAAAATGCCTTCTAATTCTGTGTTCATTTTATGTAAAACCCACCAAATCTTTTAACCCATCAGTTTATTTAATGATTAAAAGATCATTTTCAAAGATTGTGCCCCATGTGAACTACGTTAATGAATCAGGAACATGTTACAAGAAGTCCTGAATCTGTGTTACAAGTGTTCTGTACAGGAAAGAAAAATATAAAAAAAAAAAAAATTAATGCAGCTTGAATATTTCTGAGTGACATTGAGGGCCATGAAACCTAAAGGTTAACGACCAAGTCCGCCAACCTGTGACTTACGATGCCTTAGGGGCTTGGTATTATTTCATACTGTTAATTTAATTCCTTCTAATTATTTACTTTTATTTCCATAATAACATGCCACAACTTTTCTCACTTCAAAACAAGCAAAACGTTAAACTCTTTACTCCTCCATGATATAAGGAACCCTTTGTACATAAATACATTAAATTCCAAATGTAAAATGTACAATTTAACCCTATAATTACAGAATCAATTAATCGTAAAATTATATTACATGTAACATTAAAGTCCAATTTCCAAGAAATGCAAGTTTAAAAATTAGCAAAAGACAAACAGGGTTTAGTTTGACCTTCTTTGACAATGGACTAATAAAGACAATGGTCGTACAATTAAATACGGTACACTCTGTGAGAGTCTAAAGATTAAGGTGATCTGAAGCTGAGTTGATACAGAGTGTAAACAAAGCTTTTTATCCCTGTGACCAGAAAATGGCCTCAGGTTATGACCACTGTATTGACTTAATCAATAAATTCCCTAATATATCTCTGTGTTTCTTATAACAATGCACAGCCCCCATTAATTATGCCACCAAATTAGATTGAATTTATGTAAATTCCCTCTTTGATATTCTCCACATATCACAACTTCCTGAGGTCTTTCCCTTTTTTTAAGCTTTGAATATTAAGCATTGAATCGCCTCAGGGAATATGAGAGAATAATATACATATCAATGTCTAGGTTTCCTTAGCATAATTTAACACATAACTGTCAACACTTGATGAAAATGTTTAATTGATATCTTGGTCCTCATACCTTCACGATATCACAGAAAAGCCGCTATTTATACCGGAATTCCTGACTTCACCTGAGAGACTTGCATAAAATTCATCTGATATATATATCACTATGACAACTAACTGCTATGGTTACCTGTCCAATGACCCCCCAAGATCCCCTCCTGACATTAATTCACTCTGACATAACTTCCTCTGTTTATCATTCCACGTCACACACTCCTTTAGATCCACCCCTCACCTTACACTGACTTCCCCGTCACTATAACTGGACAATCGCGATTTCTTCACACATCCTCCTTCCTGTTCGGAGTCCGACATCGCTTGGTACAATCCCAGAATTCCACTGTCCCTCTCACCAGCCCCGATTCTTACAACCGACCGCACAAGCATGTGTTCACAAAATGCACTCCGGTGTAATTCACAACATAATTCCAAAAACTTTTTTTCCTCCCTTTTGTGTGCGGTTATTTTTTTTTCAGTTAGAGCACAACTTAATAGAAACCTCTTGTGTGTTGCAATGTTAAGCAACAAAAATTGGCATATTCAATTATTGAAATTCATAGCAGGAGCTGGAGTCATTTACATGATGAGGAGTACAACACTACTTGAGAGTTTTATTACATGGTGGGAATTTCTCAGAGAAGGAACTAGCGTTGGCGGTCTATTTGTGGCCCTGAACTCACTATCAGCATGTCCAGAAGGTCCTATCAGGGAACGGGAGTGTTGTCACCCTGGACCCTATCTATAGACCTATAACTACGGCTCAACCAGCAATGATTTATCTAATCAAAGTGAACTTGTTTTTATTCCAGAGGATAATTATAGCTTTGTGTACCATTCCTGCAACAATTGATTATTTATCAGCCTTAACAGTCACTTCCAAATAAAAGCTTAGTAACCTATCAATAATTCTCTATCATCAGAAATCAACTGCAGGTAATTCCTGGCTAAATCTCCACCGATCAAATTTATTTTTAACAGATACAGGCAGAATCTTAATACGTCTAATGAAGAAAGCTGTCCAATAAAAAAGAAGGCTATTTAGCCGCACACACATTTATTTATTTTTTAATTTGTTGTAACACACTAGCAATTGACAAGCAATCCCCTAAAATTGGCATAAAATGAAAATAAAAAAAAATTGTTCATAGAGTAAACATTCATTCTTATGTTATTAAATGATATTAATGAAAAAATACAACTAAGTATATTCATAAATATGAAATCAAGAAATTTGGTCTATAGTAAGCTTTCAACCCCCCTCCCCCCTGCTTCAAAGGAACAAAGAAACCCAAAAAGTTTCCTCAACAATACCTCTTATAATATTCGTAGACAAAAGTCTTCCTTTACCACTGTTAAGATAATGATAGTGTTTGTATGTGGTAACATTTTCACTTAGAGTAAAAACATAAACTAGAGGAGGATCCTTAATTAATGTGATCACTAATGAACGCTAGCACACAGACATCTTAATTCTACTGAAGTACAGGAGAACGGTTCGTTCTAAGGAAACATGAAGATGGTTTCTTTTCTCTTTGTTTTCCTGAGGAGTTAATCCTATCAAACAGAGATGTTTCTTTTTTCATGGGGAATTAAGAGCCACCACTCTCTTAGCTTCTGGCATCTGACACAGAAAATAAAGAGGCTAAAAGACTTCCTAAATTCTACTGAATGAACTCTCAAAAATACAGCTTGTAAATCCCCCCAAACTAGCATAAAATTAAAATGCATAGATAAACTCCATTCCATCTCTATATGTAAGGAGGGAGCTTTTCCAAACAGGTATTGTTTTTGTTCTTTCCTTAGACTGATTAAGGGATGGCCATTTGATTCTGAAAAGGGGGGGGGGGGGCTGGCAGATTTTGGAAATAAATTTTGGAAAGAAATAAGCTGACCTCAACTAGGAACAAAATAAACATATCTTTGGTCATACTGAAATTATTCTGTTTTGTGAGGTCATGGAAATACATATTAAATCCCCCCACCCTTTTCCAATCAAATCTATCATTTTTCTGTATTTCAAATTTAGTTATATGTTTGCTCAGTTCTTTTTATTCTATATTTTACTTATTTAAAGATTAAATGATTTAAAATTTGAAATACATGTACCATATAATCTAGTACAAAATCACAGTGTACAAATGCTCCATAGAATGACCTCCAGACATAGAAACTATCTGAAGATTTTATTATCACTTTGGCCTCTGTTTGGTTTAACCTGACTGAAAAATAGCAAATCAAACTGACCAGTTCTTATGAAATAATAGATCAAATTCCAGACACAACATATCTTTTTTTATTGTCAGTCAAAGCAACCACATGTTCGTAGTACCGGGTCTAACCAAATCTTATTTATAACCCTTGAGAGACAATACGACACAGAAGGAATAAATGGTGACATCCAAGGCGTTAAATATTCCATATATACCAAGCACCACGAACTACGGACAATTCTATATACACCAAGCACCACAAACTATCCGGACAATTCATGCACATACTTGACATTATTTTAGACTAATGGTCAGAATTAATGAACTGGTCAAACTTGCTGATCTTCTTGACCATATCTATTTTTTCATGTGAACAGTCTTTTTCTGGTCGGACAATTTGTGCGACCAATATTTTTGCAGTGGGATATTAGTCTATATCCAACCATAAAAATCTAATTAACAAGAGAGAAGTTGGGTCATTCATTAAATGTTCCAAGATTTCTTTTGAACTTGTTACGATCCATGCAAAATTTGTCCTGTTTTCTGACCAAAGACAACTTAGTAATGAACAGGTATTTTAAATAAATAATGTACTTGTAAAAGATATGCATCAATACTTTAAGCAAGCTTAGACTGAAATAAATGTGGGCTTGGTAAAAAGAGATGGCACTGATGGATTAAATAGTGGACCAATATGTAACATTTCTCTGACAATAGTGGACCAATATATAACATTTCTCGAACTATGGTGGACTAATTTGTATCATTTCTCTAACTACGGTGGACTAATTTGTAACATTTCTCTAACAACAGTGGACCAATATATAAAATTTCTCTGACAATAGTGGACCGAACTGTAACATTTCTCTCAAATTCGATTTCGAGAATTTAAAAAACAACCTTATAAGAGAATGATCTTTCATTGTGAACACTATAGGGTTTATAATGAAAAACTAAATGCTGTAGCACAAAATATTCCTTTAATCAACATAAACCTTCGAGATACCAGGACGACATAAATACTAGCCCCCTCATCATCGTTTTATGACTTACGAGGTCGGGAGTTTTCAATCACTTCCTTGTCATCAATTCACAGTCCTCTGTCTCATTAATGACCAGATCAATAATGTTCTAAAGACATCAAATCAAAAAAAACATCCCACACACATTATAAGCCTGGAGACCATGCAGTGAAACCATGATACCTAGCACTGCATCTGTATAGGACTTCCAATATGTATACTTGCTGGCTGAATGGGAGAATCTCTGGTTTTAAAGACAACTTACTCTAACAGCAGTGAAGAAATAATTTTTGTCTTAGCATTGATTACAGTGATGTTCTGATATATCCTTGAGAACAATCCGCTAGTTAAATACTCCTGTCTCTTACCAGACCTCCTTTAAGTCACTTGACCAGACCTCCTTTAAGTCGCTTTACCAGACCTCCTTTAAGTAACTTGACCAGACCTCCTTTAAGTCACTTTACCAGACCTCCTTTAAGTCACTTGACCAGACCTCCTTTAAGTCACTTCACCAGATCTCCTTTAAGTAACTTGACCAGACCTCCTTTAAGTCGCTTTACCAGACCTCCTTTAAGTCACTTTACCAGACCTCCTTTAAGTCACTTTACCAAACTTTCTTTAAGTCACTTTACCAGATCTCCTTTAAGTCACTTTACCAGATCTCCTTTAAGTCACTTTACCAGACCTCCATTAAGTCACTTTACCAGACTTCCTTTAAGTCACTTTACCAGACCTCCTTTAAGTCACTTTACCAGACCTCCTTTAAGTCACTTTACAAGACCTCCTTTAAGTCACTTTACCAGACCTCCTTTAAGTCACTTTACCAGACCTCCATTAAGTCACTTTTCCAGACCTCCTTTAAGTCACTTTACCAGACCTCCTTTAAGTCACTTTACCAGACCTCCTTTAAGTCACTTTACCAGATCTCCTTTAAGTCACTTTACCAGACTTCCTTTAAGTCACTTTACCAGACCTCCTTTAAGTCACTTTACCAGACCTCCTTTAAGTCACTTTACCAGACCTCCTTTAAGTCACTTTACCAGACCTCCTTTAAGTCACTTTACCAGACCTCCTTTAAGTCACTTTACCAGACCTCCTTTAAGTCACTTTACCAGATCTCCTTTAAGTCACTTTACCAGACCTCCATTAAGTCACTTTACCAGACCTCCTTTAATTAACTTTACCAGACCTCCTTTAAGTCACTTTACCAGATCTCCTTTAAGTCACTTTACCAGACCTCCTTTAAGTCACTTTACCAGATCTCCTTTAAGTCACTTTACCAGACCTCCTTTAAGTCACTTTACCAGATCTCCTTTAAGTCACTTTACCAGACCTCCTTTAAGTCACTTTACCAGACCTCCTTTAAGTAACTTCTTAGTTTAAGGATTACTCTAGGATACAATGCTTTGAAACCCTTCATCATGACTTGTTGTGAGGCCTCCTTTTAGTAATGTCCCTTTTTAGGCCTTCTATTGAAGTGACATTTTTGTGCCCCCTTTCAAAAATCTCATTTGTGTGGCCCCCTTTCAAAAATCTCATTTGTGCGGCCCCCTTTCAGAAATCTAATTTGTACGGCTCCCTTTCAGAGATCTCATTTGTGCGGCCCCCTTTCAGTAATCTCATTTCTGCGGCCCCCTTACAGAGATCTCATTTGTGTGGCCCCCTTTCAGTAATCTCATTTGTGTGGCCCCCTTTCAAAAATCTCATTTGTGCGGCCCCCTTTCAGAAATCTCATTTGTGTGGCTCCCTTTCAGTAATCTCATCTGTGCAGCCCCCTTCCAGTGATTCTGAAAGGCCTCTTTTGATGCCCCCTTTCAGTAATGTCTCCTCTCTGTAACATTCCCTTGGAGGCCTCCTTTAGTTTACATACCTTTTAAGGCCTCCTTACAGGGACAAATCTCTTTTTAGAAACATACCTTTAAAGGTCTCTTTAGGTAAGATACCTTTTATGGCCTCCTTTCTGTTACATACCTTTTGAGTCCTTCTTTCAATTATAATTAATTGAAACCTGTTTAGGTAGCATACCTTTTGAGGCCATCTTTAGGTAACTACTTGATGCCTCATTTCAGAAACATATATCTATTTAGGCCTCCTTACAAGTATCATACCTTTGGAAACTTCCTTACCGAAACATATATATAATAAAGGCCACTTTTCAGTAACATCTCTTTAGAGGACTCCTTTCAAAAACATATCAATTGAAGTCTCTTTTAGCATATCTATTAACTTACATCTATTTTTAGTCTTCCTTTAAGTTATATTTATTTTTAGACCTCCTCCTGTAACATCTCTTTCAGACCTCCTTTAGGTAACCTCCTTCAGGTAACATCTCCTTTGAGGCCTCCTTCAGGTAACACCTTTTTTTAGGCCTCCTTCAGGTAACACCTCTTCTAAGGCCTCTTCATTTGCATCTTCTTTTAGGTCTACTTTCAGTTATGTCCCTACTGAGGCATATATCAGTCAAGTCTTTTTTTCCTCTAGACAGATTATTCAATCTCTTTGTTCCAAGCACCATGGCTATACTTATGTAAATTTGTTTCATCTTTTATTTTACCAGACTTAGATCTACAAGTCACTATGACATGAAGTACTGACTTTACTCTAACCTTTACCCTTGTTTTACCCTGTCCCGTATCTTTATTTCATTCATTAACTGCAGTGGTACTGAGTTTACCAGCTATCTGATACCACACAGACATGTGCAGTACTAACTTGAGGTAACACAAAGTACTATAGTTGTCATGAACTGTATGATTGATTCAATGTGACACTCATTTCTCTACACAACCCCTGATTAAACACAATACAGGTTCTCCCTGATGATTCTGCCATGATGGGAACTATATTTAGACAGCTATTTTAGTGCATACAGTATGTGCATACTAATAACGGAATGTTCAGTTTCATGCATAATTATGTAACAGGTTGCGCAATAAATTTGTTTGCTGTCTGATTGCTGTCCAATGTGTGCATCCTTTGGAAGATTGTTAAAACTCACTAATTACTGGATTTGCAAAATGCTGACAATTAAACTGATGATTATGTTAACAACATGTTGACAATTAAACTGATGATTATATTAACAACACGTTGACAATTAAACTGATGATTATATCAACAAAACTTCAAAGAATATTGATTTTCTCACTCTTATTTACATTAATTTCCATAATATTCCTTGCCAAACTCTGCAAAGACTCCTATGGCTTGGCCCAATGAGCAAATAAAAGTTGACAGTGTGCGGTGGTCCACTGGATCAGATATAACCCACAAGATTACTAGTTTGAATGCTTAAATGTGAAACTGTATTCTCACTGCTGTACAGAAGTTTGCCCCTCTATGGACTGGTACCCCACTGCTTAACTGGTGCCCTATTACATGCATTCTGGGACACGTGTCCTGGAATGGTGCCCATGTTAAAGATGTGCCTACCTGCATCTAGTGTATATTGGATAAGAGAGAAGTAAATTTTATAAAATGAGGATAATTTCTTACCTGGTGCAGGTCTCCATATTAGAAAACATGTCATCTTTCATCATGCCCCTTCCTTAAAAAAAAACACAAAAGCCTTGGACAAAGATGTTGTCTTTATATGATGAACCTGTAGAAGGAAAAAAAAATTATTTACAGTTTTCAAGTCAAAATTTTATCTAATTTAAATTTACTAAACATCAAAAGGAAAAACATCACCATGAACGATGAAAACGACACGTTTTCCAAAATGTACTCTACCATCAAAAGTTTATGTAATTCAACGAGTTTAATGGGTGTATAGCCATGCCCTTATATCCTAGGAGGTCAGTCCAGTAGTTGAGTGACTCTGAATCAATGAAAATGTCACTAATATGTACATTTGATATCCCTGATTCAAGTTGCAATACCTTGCTGAGGTACGAATCTTTTTCTTGAGACCACATATATATCAAAGATAATATTTCTCTATTTTTCTGTACTCTTATCAGCACATTCGGGGATACATTTTTGTTTTATAAATACGGCTATTGTTCCTATTGTTGGCTATTCAGGTACAGAAGAATCCATACACCATAGAACCACGCTTAGTGACCTGTGATAGCCCCAACACTAAAGTGTTTTATCTGCATGGAGTGTACACAAACAAGTTGGTTATCTGTCCTTCTATAGATACACCAACACTGTCTATCTAGGGTGCCTATCTTTACCCCCACCCCCAAGGCATTCTCTTACTTATCGTCAAGTCTTTTGTTTTAAAATCGGTTCTCTAAGACTCCCGTAAGCCTTATTAATCTGTCATTATGTTTAAATGTTTTAAAACCTGTGACCCAGATTATAATCGGGGGGATATACTAAATTAACTAAGGTCATTTAAATCTTGCCATGATTATTACTGGGTTTCTAACAACTTGACAAGAATTAAAACACATACTTAATCTAAGCCAACAGGAATCAGGTTACCCTACGGATTAATGGGTCAAATCAAAACGAACAGATTAACTTCTAAAGGCTTGTTTTAGAACAAATTATCCATGCCAAACCAAAAGAAAAAATTATTCCACTTTATAGAATCCTGAATGCCAGTGCCCTACATATCTAACATATACTAAACATTAAGCGTTCCCTGTCAATGTCAAAACTGCAGTAAAAACATGTTGCCAGCCCCCAACTGCATATTTCATACATACACATGGCTTATAACATTTAGTATAGAGAACTGAAGATTCATATAAGTTATAATTCATAACTGCATTATTTTCTAGCCAATATTAATTCAGGAATTTCTCGATATTAAATGCAGAGAAGACCTCTGACTTGTTCAACCTGTCTGATCATCTGATTGATAAAATTTTAACATGAAATATATTAATATGCATGAATGAAAAAAGAACCTTCTAGTAAAAAAAAATCATCATGTGCTACAAAGTATTTTCAAAAACAAATCAGAATTAACAAGTTTACACGAAATCATAAATTTAAAAGTATAATTAATCACTGTCTAAATCATAAAAAGCAATTAACTGTCGTAAATTACAATTCACTTCACTTTCATAAAAATTATGACACGATTTGACAACTTATAAAGCTTATTATTCATGCATTATGCAAAAATGAAATTATTCTCCATTTTTTATTCCTACAAAGCATATATCATGACTCGGAATAAATTTGCATACATGTAGCTATGCCTTAACATTTCTTTTCTCACATATTGGCACTAAAAAATAAGTGGTTGTTGTGGCCGTAATCAGGTCAAATTGGCAGCAGTAATGTCCAGGACACATATTTATTTATAGGTTTTCATACTGGACACCTATCAGTCATTAAATCACAATAAGAAGTGTGTCACATTTTTGCTGCGACGTTGTGCTCTGAAAATGACGAACATAATACACACTACATTATGTAGTTACTAATGCTCACAGTCAGGATTCCTGATTTTATCCTCTCTCTCTCTCTCTGTATGTATGTGTGTATTATCTGTCATCACTTTTTTTCAATCTGTGACCCTGTATATTACACAAGCACCAGAGCTGAACCATACCTTAACGCGTTTAATGGGTTTTTTGCTGACAAAATAACGACCCACCATTAATAATTTCTAATGCCTCGACCAGAAAATTCTGTCAGAGTGGTCATATCCTAGTATTGGTTATTGATAATGAATTACCGATTGCATGTCACGCCGTGAACATCTACTGTTTATTACCAATACACGTGTTTTCGCACCTGTGGATCCGAAGTCATTCCCAAGGTGTAAATCTGTGATTTGTTAAGATCTACATGAAATAAAGTCAAGATGTTCCTCAGATAGTTTAGTATACATCAGAAACTTATAACTTAGTCAAGGATTCCTAAAACATTCTGATACGGGGTTGTACACAAAGCATTGCCATCAGCACATGGTGGGAAAATACGTGAACAGTCAGGAGCGCGCGCTCACCTGTTGCTTTCTGTTTGCCACCGATCTGGAGGTCACGCACCTTCCGATTTTACAGAAATGGGTCTCAGAAAAATAATCTAACATCTTGAAATAAGTGACATTGTAACTTACCTAAATCCCACGTGAAAACACACAAGAGACACGGACAGCACACAAACACAGAACGCAATGGCGGACGGCAATACCCACAATGCTGTGCAATAAACACGGTGCCAAACAGCACGTGGTCGCAGAAAACAACAACGGGGAGTTAGTCATGCTTCAGTGAGTATTCACACCAAAAACTAGCACATGTATCAATTTCGATCTGGCATTTATAAAACGAAGCAGATCTTTTCAAGGAATTAATATAGTAGTGTTTATGAAATACAGAAAATTCTTATTGAGAAAAAAAAAAAAAACATAAAAAAACTTCAATTAAATCTAACTATGTTGAAACTAACGATTGTTGAAAACATTTAACTTAAATGAATTTAATCCTTGATATCATTTTTGCTACAAAAATAAAACACTTTTACTACTATACATGTATATAGGTCATTATTGAGGTCATTAATGAGAATTCTTCTTTAAATACATGTATTTGGATAATGTAAATCAGATGGTTTGTATTTTAAAATAATACCTTAAACAAATAACATCGAATAAAAATTGATTGATTAATTTTTTTTTATTTAAGTATATTAATATTCTTAATTAGTTTATAAGTAAATAAATAAATAGATTTAACTTAATCTATTTATTTATTCATTTATTATTTACTTACCGTGTTTTTTTTTTTAACTAAAAAAAAAAAAAAAAGAAAAAAGAAAAGAAAAAAAGAAACAAAAAACAAAAAAGAACTAGTTTTGTTTTGCGAATGTTCTCGCAGATGACTTGAACAATTCACAATCTTAAGGTATCAGACCCATATTAAGAGCTAATTTTCTAACCTTAAATATCCATCATGCATAAAATACTCTGATATTAATTCAAAACAATTTTAGAGTTGAAAAAGATTGACTAAAAGAAAATTTCAACAATGTAATTACTTAACTAAACAGTAATTATAATCAATGAAGATTGCATTGAAGAGTCGGCTATGGGGACAAGCATTTCTTTGAAAATAAAAACATAAAAACTAAGAATATCAATAAATGCTGTGGTGGAAAGATGTATTTAATTAGTCCTTAGGAATAGAAAAAAAAAAAAAAACGAATTAAAAACATTTTTTTTTTCAGATTGATTTTTTTTTTAAAGATTTTTTTATTAAAGGGGGATAACTCTTCAAGAACAAGACAGGCCATAAGTTAGGGCACATTCCGTTCTTACATACTGATACTAAAACATTAAAATTATGTCTAAATATACAGAGTACTCAGTCCATACATATCTTTTATGCGTTCAATTTCACTGAATCCGAGGCTATTATGGGTCGGGTACCTTAATGGAACTTCGCAGAAATGATAATCATCTTCTGTGGTTGTGCTTAAATTTCCACATCTTAGATTTTCAATTTGCTCACAATTGTCATGGAAACAGTCAAATTTAGCAAAGTTTTCAAGTTCATTTTTTTCAGTAACTGCCAGGTCAATCTTTTTTTTTAACTTGAAAGGATTGTTCCTTGCATCGAGTCAAAGTCGTTTCTGCAGAATCGGTTGGACAAAGTTTGTCGTTCTTGCCATAAAAAGAACGAGGAATTCAATAAAAGTTACTAGAACAAGTGACCATTGTGTACTGACATTGTTCAGGTAAGTCATCTTGTGAAATACTGTGCTAACTTTGTGCGTAAACTTCCTTACTCTGCTGTCAGCTCCAATATTGCAGTGTTTGGGTCAGTTTGGGGTGACATACGCTACTGCTCGCAATATGCAGACTTCCTCATATTAATTGTGCATTTAATTTTGTCTACTTTGTAAATTAACTTAGGGAAAAAAATCTAAAATTTTGATTCCCAGAACCGGAAGATAGTCTCGATAGTGCAGGATGCCGTCCTACAAATCTACAAATGTCAGGAAGCTTTGGGTCTCGTCAGTTTTGTGTATCTCAAATATTTTGCTGGAATCAAATAGTGTGTCCAAAACTAAATAGATCACGCGGAACAGTTTTTCTGTCATTTGAGAGGTCATCCTGGTTGAAAGAGATATGCATCGCCAAAATATTGATCACATGAATGGTTAAAGTATCTCTTTTGACTTCATAATTGAAAGGCTTATATGACCAGTTGTTATTGATGTACTATTTTCACATATATTTGTAGAACGATACGTTTAAATGGAACATAAATAAATACTGGAACCTCTCAGTCCGGTTACAATCTCAGAGTTAAGACCAAACTTTCACCATCATTGGCTAAATATTCAGACAAGGCCTCAAATGGTTTGAACAAATTTAATATCGCTTTTTTAATCCTTTACCCTGCAGCCTTTTCAAAGTGTCTTTTACTTGATTGTTTGCCGAATGCTCCTCGACGTTCACAACATGAGAAAGTTAAATTGTGTGTCTGTTTTCTTTAGAAGATTCTCAGCATAAGTATTGATCACATATCGTAGACATATTGATATAGTTGTTTTATAATTATAAGAATTATTGAATTCATATGTAAAGAAACTTAACCAACTGGCATCATTTACCTCTATAAAAATATCCCAACGCCAACAAGGTACTCGCGATCGTACTAGTACTGGACAAAGAGAGGTACAATTTGATATCAACACGCTTTAGCCACATACATAATGGAACTAGGGGTCACGTAGTTTCTGGATAGTGATGTGGAAAGCAAGGGGGGATTCGAAGGAACAATTATATCATCACAAAACTAGTGCACGTGATTAGGCAACAGCTTTAGACCCATGGTAAACTTTTATTGCAGGAAGTCTAGCTTACAAGGCTTCTGTACAATTTTGGTTTTAGATTCACATTCTGTTTTTATAATAATTAATCGGCATAGAAAAATTATTTTATGTGTATATGTGTTGGAGAAGAGCAGAGGTTGGGTTGGCTATAATTTTTGAGCTCAAAAACACTGTGTTTACTTCCTTACAAATGCTCGGTACCTTTTATACTCATTTTTGGAAAGGTTTTCTTCAGTTTTTTCCAGAATAAGAAAACTTCAAAATGAAGAAAGGAAAACAAAACAAAAGATTTTCGCATTTACTCTGTCACATTCATATATGTCACTGTGTTCAGCAATTACTCATTATAAACTCTCAAGAACTTTAAAAAAATCAAAATAATTTTTTTTAAAATCAATAATATCAAATGACAAAAATGACAAAAAATTTTGAAATCTGGACAGCTGATTCTATGAAAAGTGGAAATCGAAATTTTTTTCCCTTTTTAGACCAGTGGTCTTTTAACAATCTGTTGGGCTCTTTCGAACGGCACTAATTGGACTCCTTTATTAGCCGACCTACTTTGTTATTCGTATGAAGCAGACTTTATTCAAAACTTCTATTTGAGAAGAAGTTAAGTCTTGCTGTCGCCTTCAATTTCGACATTTATATATCAACAAAGTTTTATAAGTTATCAATAGTTACTTTCATTCATATGTCGACTCGATATATCTCAGTAAACTGGATAAAAGAAACAATAGAATCTGCTACATCTGCTTCATCTTTGGATTATAACCATTAACCGTTATTACAAAATAACGACTTATCTATACAAAAAAGAGAAATAATGTCAACTTTGCCATCCTCAACTTCTCTATCTCTAATAATGCATTGATATTCCACCAATTACCAGCCTATGGTGTATATGTCTCTCATCGCTACCTATAGTATGTACTGAGTATGCTGATTTTTAAACCGAGACAGGCTACTGACAATATAAATAATCTTGCAGGACTTTCTGCATTTCTATCGTCTTTATGATGACCTTGTTTGCAAATATTACCTTTTGCTGGACTGCACTTTTAAGGCAGTTGTAAGACCACTTTTTAAAAATTTGAGAAATTGACTACTGATACTTTGATTACCTGATTAATGCAAAGGACCGGAGTACTCCTCCTCGGCACCTGATACTATGCACCTCTGGTTTTTGTCCTGTTCACCCCCGGAAACACTAGAGGTGGGATCAGAGGCCTAAGAAACGTAAGCATCTACTTTCGACCAGACACACCCGTCGTGAACCCTATGTGTTGATCAGGTCGACGGTGTAATCCGTAGTCAAATTAAGTTCAACAAGAGGCCCATGAGGCCACAACGGTCACCTGCGTCTCCATCATCATCAGCTTTTTTCCCCCAATATGTTCTTTTAAAGTAAAACTTTGATCTCCTATTGTGGCCCCACCCTGCCCTCGGGGGTCATGATTTAAACAAACTTGAATTTACACTATGTCATTGGACCAGTGGTTCTTGAGAAGAAGATTTTTAAAATATGCCATTAATTTTTCAATAATTCTTAATTATCTCCTCTTGAAAGAACACATTTGAATAACATTTATCCAAATTTAAGATGCTTTGTGGAAAGTTTGGTGAAATTGACTCAACTGTTCCTGAGAAGAATCTAAAATTGTGAAAAGTTATTACGACGACGCCGCCAATGGCATCAACTACGACAACGACAGATAACGGACAAATTTTGATCGGAAAAAGCTCATTTGAGCCTTCGGCTTAGGTGAACAATAAAGCAATGGCTAAACAATGGGTATGAAACGTCAGACAAAATGTGACCAAATGAAAGACCTTTTTTTTGCAAACAATTTTTAAACGAGGTTGTTGAAATCATTGTAACATCAATTTATTTGTTAGTAACATGCCTCGGTTTAAAAATTAAACGTACTTTGAGCATGGTCTTGCGTCTCGAATTAGAGACAAACACACCATATGCAGGTGATAGTGAAACATTACTACATAAATAAGAAAAGTTGAAGATTTTAATGTAAAGTCATCCCGTTTATCATACAGTTTAGTTGTTAGTTGGTCATTATAGTCAGTAAAACATCCAAATATGAAACAGATGTGGCAGACTCTGTGGTGTCTTTTATTTTAAGTTCATTGGGATATATCGAGTTGGCATATGAATAAAAGGCGATGAAAAAGGTGAAGATAACGTACAGTGATCGATCTCAAAAATTCCAAAAACAATACAAATCTGTGAAAAGGGCATAAACACGGACCACTGGAAATTACTGGATTTAAGATGTTGAAAACTATTCTGTATGTTTACCTTTTACACACGAAGATAACAATCAGTACTAAGCTCAAAAAGTACAACTAAACATCACAAATTGAGAGCAGAGCAAGCAATGAATATATAATATACCCTGAAATAACAGAGTTGGGATAGGGTGTCTAGGAGGAGTAAGCATCCCCTGTCCACTGGTAACAACCGCCGTGAGCCGTAAGTATTGATCAGGTAGACAGAACATTCCATAGTCAAATTCAATATAAAAACAAAATCCTAACAATTGGTATGAAACAAGTCAGCCAAAATACGACCCAATGATGGGTTATATTTGCTAACAAGGTCATAATTACGACCATAGAATTTACGAAATGCTGACTTTAAATAGCAAGTTGTTGAAATCCCTATAACCTCAACTTATCTGTCAGTAGTAGTGATCGTACTCGGAGCATGCTCTTGAGTATCGAATAAGCTGGGAGATGTAAACACCATATGCAGTGATAGCGGGATATTACTACATAAATAAGGAAAGTTGACGATGGAAAAGTTGAAATCATCTCGTTTGTCATACAATTTAGTTGTTAGTTGGCCCTTAAATTCTATAGTCAGTAAAACACCAAAATATGAAACAGATGTGGCAGACTCTTTGGTGTCTTTTATTTAGAGTTCACTGGGATATATCGAATCGACATATGAATGAAAGTAACAATTGTTAATTGATAATACATCATCAGTATATCTAAATGTCGAGATGAAGGCTACAGCAAGTGTTTTCTTCTTCTCAATCAGAAGTTTTTGAATAAATTCTGCTTCATAGGAATATAAAAACAGGTTAGCTAATAAAGGAGCACAATTAGTGCCCATTGGAATTCCAACAGTTTGTTGAAAGACCTGGTCTCCAAAGACTACATAAATGTTGTCATTGAGGAACTCCAGCATCCTTTTAATATCAACTTCAGAGTACTCCTTGTAGAATAAGAGTGATCTTTAACAAAGTAATTTTGTTGATGACCAATCACAAGCTATGAAAATTCTATTTTAATTAAAGAAGCAGTTGTCTATGATATCGAATTTCCTAGTTTTTAATTTAGTGTGAGAAATGGTTGTATAAAGTGTAGAAAAGTTGTACGTGTTGATGTTACTGACTTTTGAAAAAAATGGCGATTTTAAATTTTCTAAAAGGTCTTTGGAGCTTTTGAGAATCCACATCTGATTTACACCACTTCTAGAATATGCTGTAGATCAGTACGTCTGAAATTCTCCTATACAGCAGTTAATATTTTTGTAAGGAGTAAAGATAGGGGCTTAGTAGAGCATTAGCTGGATCCAGCAATTCGTCTTCAATATGAAGTTTAGGAATCCAGTATAGGTAAGGTAGATTGAACACACCTTGGTTGATTGGAATAATATTAATCACTGAAATGTGATTTTAAAGAATTTCATCTTTAGAAAGTGACCTATAAGTATAAGTTGGATTTCAAGACTTAGAATTAAAACTTAGTTCTTCTAAAATATTGTTATAATAATATACTTACAAACAAGACGATATTGTTACAAGATTTGTCTGCTGGATCCATAACATATTGTTCATGAAGTTTTTGGCATTCTTTAATGACCTCTCAATAGTGAAAACGGAAGGATAGATGATTGGTATATTGCCTTTTAAATTTCTAATACGGTTCTTTAATACGAGGGGTGATCAAAAAGTTCGCGAACTAATTGAATAACTTCCATAAAAGAAATGAAATTAGGTTTTAGTATTCATTATTTTTTAAAGTAGTCCTCTCCGATTTAAATGCACATCTGCCACAGTTCTGCCCATGCGCAAATCACGTGATACAGGCGGTCACGTGACATGCTCCGAAGCGTTCCGTTCACAGGATGTAAAAGATTTTTTCAAGTCTTATATTTCTTACCATGCAAGTTATTATTTATAACAAGAACAGTCAACTTGTCAAAAATGGCCAAATCTCGGCTATAGGATGGGTGGATAAGGATATCCTTTCCCGGAATGAGCATGGTGACCATCGCAACCCGAGTTTTCCGTCTTGGGAGCGTCGTTTATCCAATGTGGATATAAGGCATGGCGCTTTCTTTTTATCATATCTGATATGATTAAATTCTAAAGTAAACGATGTTTTAGGGATTTAATAACTGTATCATTGTTAAGATATTCAACTATTTTTCTAACTGTAACTTGGCGGTCTTTCATATCAAATTGCTCAACTGTGGACACATCTCTTCCCCAGCTTGCTTTCACTGGGCAAGAGAACAAACATCAGTTTTAACCATCTCCCTTCTTTCACTATAACAATCAATCCAATTAATGATTAAACTCCTGGCAAGTCTTTTGTCTTCATAAACTTTGTACAAAGTATTATATGCTATTGCAAAGGAATTTCCAAGATACACATTAAACTTTACAGCAGTTCGTTGCTCGAGTACGACTGAGTCAATCATTTTTTGTCACAAGTAACCTACCTAATGACGTCATTTTCACATTGTGACGTCACAAACATGGATCAAAACATTACATAAAACTGCTATATATAGAACACATGTATGACTATATGTGTGCCAAATTTCATTCTGATCTGAATTGTGGTTTTGAAAATATAGAGATATTTCGCGAACTTTTTGATCACCCCTCGTATATTTCTAAAACACTTTATCTATTCTGGCAAAGATCTTCCCTTTCGTATATTTAGCCCGTCGTCTGGCATAATCGTAGACAGAATTCATATGAATCACTGAATTTTCATTTTCATGCATATTATCAAAATATGATCTTATAAAGGTTAAAAAATTGTATATGTACTGGCATACTGACGATCATTTTATTCGAAAAATCACAGATAATCCTACTACAAGACTATTTTAAACCGTAGAAGAAATAATAGTTTGAGAGAAATTCAGAGAAATTAAAGTTTTTAATATAACAACAACTAGGTTTATCCCCCACTATCATTGAAAACTGTCATTTTTGAAAGTTCTTTAAGAGCCCTCTCTACACTGCACACTAAAGAGTTTTGATTCTGTGGGTTTTTTTTTTCTGCAGTTAGAGTGATCTGCCCTTGGACTTTAATTCAAATAAATTGAAATCTTCAGTGCATCTCTCAATTTGGAATCAATTCAAGCATTCTTTATGTTTTAGAAGGACGACAATATAGAATAACTTAACACTTCATTTGCATGTATTTTTTTCCACTGAAGTAAATGTCAGTGATACTTTGTTGTTTTTGCACATTTTTCCTGGGAGTAAATGTCACCTACCTTATATCAAGAATTACATAGATAAGCTCATAATTTCCAATGTTTTTAAAATATAATATTCTCAATGTCCAAAAAATCCAATTTGCACTGGTGTATGGAGCATCCTTAAAGCATGGATATTTTCCATGAAGTGCCAATGTCACTTCATTTTTTAATTGATTCATTCAATAAACTGAAGAAATTCACAACTATGCTGGGTTTATCTCCCCATTTTAGCTTAAAGTAGTGCCTTCTGACAGCAAATATATTATTATATCATTATCGGCAATAGTTCATGAAAATTTTGATTTTTGTAAAAAAAATATTCGGAAAATTTCACAACGCTGAGTGGTGTGAGGTGGAGTTGTAAAAGTGTCGCTCGATTTGTGTATATATACCTAACCCAAAGGTATTTTCTTTTCGAGTCTATGACTCAAACCGTTTGACTTTTCAACACGTTATACAACCATTTCCCACTATAAATTAAAGATTAGACTTTTAGACAATATAGACAACCGCTTTTTCAATAAAAATGGAACTTGGAAATTTTCATTTCTTTTCATATCTTGTCTTGGTCATCTACAAACAAGGACCTCCAAAACCATCAGAGGTGGGATCATATACCATGGAGGAATGAACATCCCCTGCCGAGCGGTCACACCCTCCATGTGCTCCATCTTTATCATGATCGGGAAATAACGGGAAAATCCGTCGACAATTCAGTGTGTAAATAATGACGTATCAATTAGTATGAAAAACGCCAGTCAGCATTTGACTTAATGATAGATTGTATTTGCTGACATTGTATTGACCATAGAACTTACGAAATGATGACTTTAAACGAGACTGTTGATATTCTTGTTTCATTGACGTGTTTTTCAATAACTTACCTCGTTTTAAAAATTGTTCATACGTAGAGCGTGCTCTTGCGTATCGAATCAACTGAGAGATATACACCCCATATGCAGGTGATAAGGGTATATTGCTGCATAAGTAAGAGAAGTTGACGATTGAAAAGTTAAAGTTAAAGTCATCACGTTTATCATAAAGCTTTCTTATTAGATTACCATCAACGTCTTTTTATAGTAAAATATCCAAATATGAAACAGATGTGTCAGACTCTGGGGTATCTTTTATCTCAAGCTCACCGGGATATATCGTATCGACATAAGAATGGAAAAAACAATTGTTAATTGACAATACGTCGTCGATATATCTAAATGTCGAGTTGAAGGCCACAGCAAGTGTTTTCTTCTTATCACGTATAAGATTTTGGACAAATTCTGCTTCATATGAATACAAAAAAAGGTCTGCTAATAACGGGGCGCAATTGGTACCCATGGGAATTCCAATAGATTGTTGGAAGACCTGGTCTCCAAAAACCACATAGATATTGTCAATCAGAAACTCAAGCAAGAGCATGTTCTACGTATGCACAATTTCTAAAACGAGGTAAATTATTAACAAAAGTTGATGAAACAAGAATATCAGCAGTCTCGTTTAAAGTCATCATTTCGTAGGTTCTATGGTCGATACAATGACCTTGTCAGCAAATACAATTTATCATTGAGTCAAATGCTGATTGACGTTTTTCATACTAATTGTTAGGCCATTATTTACACACTGAATTTTCGACGGATTTTTCAGTTATATCCCGAATTTGACAAGGAGCACACGGCGGGTGTGACCAGTCAGCAGGGGATGCTCACTTCTCCATGGCACCTGATCCCACCTCTGATGTTTTGGAGGTCCGTGTTTCCTCTGCACCTATTTTGTAATGTTTAATGGACTTTTGAGCTTGATACTGTACGTTATCTCCATATATTTTATTTCATCTCGTCATTTAGACCCCATTGCTTTAATTCGAGTTTTTCTCGTGGAATTACCTTAAGAAAAATCAACAAGGGAATTATTAAATTTTTTTGTCATTGTACGCGGATATATCTATGGAATATTCATTCATTTTTCTGTCGAGTCAACTTGCAATAAGGAGCATTGGTTTCGAAATGGACATCATGTGAATTGTAGATTTCTCTTTTATCTATTATCCTTTGCAGTGTATATACATTACTTGAAAATCAGTACTGCTCTAGCTTATTTTTTTTATGTGAATCTACAAATATTTAACTTTAAAGCTTGAGTTGAAGGTCAGACCTGAGTTATCAAAATAAATATAGGCTGCCATACATTTGGTATTGGACTATAATTCATTTGTCTTTTGGATGAAACTTTTAAGCTAAAACTATGGAAGTGTATTACACAACAAAAAATCCTCACTTCAAAGGCCTGAGTTCATAATCTAAATTTTAGGTCTGCATCATTCCACAAGGATTCTTTAGTGTAATAATGCAAATCCTTTAGATGAAAAACAATTTAAAAATAACAAATTAATAACACTAATCATCGAAAAAAAAACTTGGCTGATTTTGGCACACATTTGTATTTAGCATGCTCTACGTATGCACCATTTTTAAACGAGGTAAGTTGTTGACAAACAAATTAATGAAACAAGAACATCAGCAGTCTCGTTTAGAGTCATCATTTTGTAAGTTCTATGGTCGATGCAATGACCTTGTCAGCAAATACAATTTATCATTAAGTCATATGCTGACTGACTTTTTTTTATACTAATTGTTAGACCATTATTTATACACTGAATTGTCGACGGATTTTTCCGTTATTTCCCGATCATGACAAGGACCGGTCGACAGGGGATGCTCACTTCTCTATGGCACCTGATCCCACCTCTGATGTCTTAGAGGTCCGTGTTTGCTCTGCTCCTATTTTGTAATGTTTAATGGACTTCTGCGCTCGAATACTGTTCGTTATCTCCACATATTTCATATTTGAAAAGTAGCAACTATATATATAATAATTAATAAGAAACGAGAAAATGGCGACACCAATTTTTGCAGTCCATGGATCGAGTACAAAGACGATTTTGGGAATGCCTTCAAAAACTTACTGGATAGGTTATACATGTGTAATTCTCTTTTTGTGACGTGTATGCTTTGTAATTATAAAAAAAGAGGCATAAATAGAGATTATAGACTCCGAACCATCAAATAAAAAAAAAACTGGATAGGTAATATAATGATACAATAATAATGATACAAGGGTTTCTACAATCTTATCAACGTCAACATTTTTATGGTTGATTTAATGACCTCAATTACAAATACAGTTTGCCGTAAGGTCGAATGTTGAATCATTCAAACTGTAAGGTCAGACCATTATTTTAACACTGAATTGTCTACAGATTTCTTCGTTAACTCAAGCATGCATGTAAAGGATCTAACGGCGGGTGTGACAGGTCCGAAGGGAATGGTTAGTCTTCCATGGCACCTGATACCACCTCTGATATATTCAGGGTATATGATATATTCATTGCTAGCTCTGCTTTTAATTTGTGATGTTTATTTGGACTTTTTGAGCATGATACTGATTGTTTTCTTCGTGAGTAAAAGATGAACATACAGAATAGTGTTCAACCTCATAAATCCAATAAACAGTGATCAATTTCATACATCCAATAAAAGAATACAAATCTTGAACAGAAAAAAAAAACACAGACCCCTGGAAAACCAGAGTGGGATCAGATGCCCAGGAGGAGTAGGTATCCCATCTACCAGTAACACCCCTATGAGCCCAATATATTGAAAAAAGCAAAACCATAATAAATATTATGTTGAGAAATGTTCTCAGTGTATAGAAACTCTATAATGATTAGATAAGGCATAAAATAACAATGTTAACTTATTTAAAAATAATATTAATAATTTAATTTTGTTGACGATTGAAAAGTTAAAGTCATCACGTTTATCATAAAGCTTGGTTGTTAGATTACCATTAACGTCTTTTTCAAGTAAAATATCCAAATATGAAACAGATGTGTCAGACTTTAATCTCAGGTTCACAAGGATATATCGTATCGACATAAGAATGGAAATAGCCATTGTTAATTGACAATACGTCGTCGATATATCTAAATGTCGAGTTGAAGGCCACAGCAAGTGTTTTCTTCTTTTCACGTACAAGATTTTGGACAAATTCTGCTTCATATGAATACAAAAAAAGGTCTGCTAATAACGGGGCGCAATTGGTACCCATGGGAATTCCAATAGATTGTTGGAATAATCAAGTAGAAACGTATGGAGATAACAAACAGTATTCAAGCTCAAAAGTCCATTAAACAATACAAATTTTAGAGCAGAGCAAACACGGACCTCTAAAACATCAGAGGTGGGATCAGGTGCAATGCAGGAGTGAGCATCCCCTGTCGAACGGTCACACTCACCGTGTACTCTTTGTCATGATCGGGAAATAACGGAAAAATCCGTCGACAATTCAGTGTGTAAATAATGGCCTAACAATTAGTATTTGACTTAATGATAAATTGTATATAGACTAAGTAGAGGAAATAATTAGCTTTTAAAGACCAACCACAAACTCTGTAGTTCTTTTTATTTACTAAAATAATTGAAAGAAGATAAAAATTCAGTTCCTCGCAACTATCTGGGGGAAATATTGTACTTTAATAACAGAAGAAGAAATATAGATATGGTTTACGACAATTGAGTATCATAACCTTTATTCAAAGTGCAGGAAATTAAACAGCCAAAACGTGAATCAGCGGCGAAAGAAAACTTTGTTAATCAATTAATGATCAAACTGAATTTATAAAGGATAGATTTAAAGGATATATTATTATTTAATGCTTTGTGTAGAATGGAATGATATGGAAAGGATGAAGATTTTTTTGAAGAATGTGATAAAATCTCATTGAAGTTTGAATATCAGACGCTTTGACTTTTTTTTTTTTTAATTTTGAACCCCAATCTTTTTAAAAAACGGATCAAAAATCTTTCACAATTGAATTAAATCATGTGTAAGAAGAGGGCTTAAATAGGCCGTGCCTGCTGAACATTCACTTTTGTATAATTTATATTAAATAAAAATCAGGTTATTCATATGTTTCCCGAAAGAGGTTGTAGAAAATTGATGCCAGGCTTCTCAGAATTTTAAATTTTAATAGTCCATATGTATAGCAGTGGAGGGAATAAGTACGTTGATTGCATATTTCTTACATCAGAAAGAAAATAAGCAAATGTATAAAAATGGTTTCTTGTTACTCCAAAACCTAATAATAGTTTCAATGGACATTGCTGTCAAAATACGCTAATGAAGGATAAGAATAAAAATATAAAACACATTTAATATGAAATAGGTAAATTGAAGGCTGATCTGGAATCAAGGTAATTCATATTGGTAAGATTTATCAAATAATAATTCCATAAATAACCACATCTTCTACTGTAAGGTTTTTAAAATTGCCGGCAAAGTTGCACCTTTTAACAGCGATTACATATGAAAAGCATGGATATTAATACGATAAAAATGTCAGTCATTTGTCAACAATTAGGTCATATAAGATCGTCTGAATTGGAATTATGGTGTTATTACATGGTCATACAATAGAATAACGCAAAACGCACTTTTCATACAAACATGGTTGACAATCAATGCAAGCCAATCATGGAGAAACTAAAGTAATGTCTAAATAAAACAACTGTAACATCTTGCAAAAATACTCCAAATAGCCAACGTATTATTTTAATAGCATAGAGTTTCTCACATATATCCTTATTATTATTCACATCAAATAACCGCCTTGTTTCTGCTTCTCTCTCTCTCTCCCCAGCACCAAATTATTGAATATTGAAAAGATCAATAATATCCCTAATTTGCTTTTTTGTTCAAATATTTTTTTTATTCTGCAACTACCTCTTGCATTGACCTAATAAAAGTAACCTAAATATCCAAAGCTTCATTCGGTCAATGCCCTTATAAAGCCTCGTGTATGTTTTCCGACGTTCTAAGAGCATTGTGACGTCAGGTATATTGCAATTTTTACGCCATGGCGTCTTAGTTTCAACTGCAGAGATGTACCTAAATCGGTTGAAAATAGCTGATGTAAAAATATATTGCAGGATAAACAAAATACATAAATAATGTCTTGAAATATAAGCGATATTTTGCTCGGGTCGAAAACGCAATAGAGGGCTCGGCAAGCCTCGCCCTCTATCACGTTTTCTTACCCTCGCCCAAATATCGCTTATATTTCAAGACAGTAACCATGTATTTTATATTTAACATCTTTTGATGTCAAGGTCAAGATTCAAGTAAACGTCTCTTCTCCATGTTTTTTTCTCTTTATAGGTCCTGAGATAATCATAATTATTTTGCATATGAGATCAACGTTGATTGGTTGATTGATTGTATGTTGTTCTATGTCCCATTCGAGAATTTTTCACTCATATAGAGTCATTACTATACCGGTGAAGGACTTCAAATTTTGACCTTTACTCGGCACTCAGTGCCATTGAGCAGTGAGGGATCTTTATCGCGTGACCTGACACGGGACCTCGGTTTCTAAGGTCTCATCCGAAGGACCCGTAACTTTCACTTCAAAGTGCCGAGCGCATGGCGAAGGAACAGTTGCTGCCCATTTTGTTTATCGACTTAGGTCAGTCGTGGCCGATATTCAAACTCACGACCTCCCGATCACGGAGCGAGCGACTGAACTACCGTGAACGTTGAGATCAACGTTGAAAAGCAGGCCAAAATCATTCCTATAAAAAAAATTACTGAACCGTTATCATTGCAAAATCAATGAAAACATCCCTTGAAAACTCATTAATCATAAACAGACAGACCTTATCGATAGAAATATAATTCATAGGCATTTAGAAAACAAATATTTTGAAGATTCTATTAGAACCAGAAGACAAACGAATTTGGTAAATATATTGTTAAAAAAGGGTTGCAATGGGTTCAGCAAAAGGACCTGAGGCAATTAGACTGTACCTAACTGGACAAGTCCTAGCTCTGTTACAGACATGCTACGCTCAGTGCTTCGACCCGAAAACTTTAATCATTAGCAATTACGAAAAATCCTCAGTGCCTGGATTTAACCTTTTGACCAATGCTGACATCTGGATGTGCATGATGGTTTGTAACAAGTTTACTTTATGCCGGTCAGTGGATTGGATTCGAGAGGAAAAGAAATGTCAGCTAAACACAAGATTTGCTATACAGAATGTCAATAGTCTACTAAGCGGAAGCCCCACCATTCATGTCGACCGGGCATTTTTTCCAAAGGTAAGAAAAAGATCTCGAAACTTTAAAAAAAGAAGAAGTTTTTATCGAATTACATATTTAGCAAATAACAACTTTAGGATTATTTATTACCAGCATCTTGCAGGCGTTTGTCTTAACCATACCTGTACTGAGGATGAAATCTGTATTAGTGGTAACTGTGTACCTGTTTTAAAAGGTAACAAATGATTCTATATACATTTATGAAAATGTTGACTTTAAAATTGTGGAGAAGTAATTTAACTTTCGCTGAAATATACATTTGAATTTGATCCTTTCCCTGTTTTACAAACTTCTTTTGTTTTTAATCAGCTTGCATAAAAAATGTTTACTGCAAATATATAATTCGGAAATTATGTAATTAATAATAATAATGATAAAAAAAGCTTGAGTTTATGTTTGTTTGTACACAGACATTTACAAAACGCCTATCCACATGTATTGTAAAATTCAAACAATATACAGTACTTGTACATATTAAATTGGGGTATTCAAAATTTAGCTCAATCACTGGATATGGAGTTGTTGGCGTAATCAAGAACTAGCACTACACATGTCCGTGCCGTATATTGTATTCATAAATGATTTCTTAGCGGTATTCATGAATATGCGCATCGTTGTCTGCGCCAAAGCCGCTAAAATATGAAGCCCGCTTTTTAAGTAAACATAGAGTACTATGCTCAAAAAGCAGGTTAAGTGGAATAACTAATAATTTTAAATATTAAATAGAAAAACTATACAAGGATTGTTCAGAGATTTTGAAAAGAGAACCCAGCAAGAAAGGACAAGATAGAGTGTATGTTATTTACGCTGACACGAAGAGAGAGGTTTTCTGTGACATGACGACAGATGGAGGATGATGGACGGTGAGTAGTGTTTTTTTTTAAATTTGGAATCGAGCACTTTAATAGAAGTTTCCAGTAGAAAATCTAAGTCAGTTGCAGATTTCTGTCAATCATGGACACAAAATTATCAAACTTTAAGAAATAAACTTTTATTTACGGGTTACGGAAGACAGCTTGCTAGAAAACAGCTAAACAAGACAACAATAGAGTTTTAAAATTTATTTGTTTGTTTGTTTGTTTGTATGTTGTTTAACGTCCCTCTCGAGAATTTTTCACTCATGTGGAGACGCCACCACTTGCCGGTGGAGAGCTGCAAATTTTGTCCTATACTCGGCTTTTACGGCCATTGAGCAGTGAGGGATCTTTTTCGTGCCAGCACCTACTGCGACACGGGACCTCTGTTTATACGGTCTCATCCGAAGGACCGGTTCCACGTCCCATAGTGGGATTCCAACCCGCGACATAAGGATCAACTCCTTACTCCGCGACTCTAGAGCAGACGCTCTAACCACTGCGAGTTTTAAAATTTAAAGGGTAAAGCTCTTTAAGTAAAATTAACAATTTGACGTTTTCATGCAGACATCTTATAAAGAAGCTTATTATATGTTTCTGGAACTTGTATCTCTGCAACATTGAGAATAAGAAGACCCAGGCTTAATTTCCAACCCATTATATAATCAAATGGTTTCTAATGGCATATATTCCAGTCTAAAAAATCTGATAATCTTAGTTTGGACGTTCACATTGTCAACATTATTATATACTTATATATATATATATATATATATATATATATATATATATATATATATATATATATATATATATATATATATATATATATACAGACCCTGAAACGTGCTACTACCCCAATAAAGCGTGTAACTTTCGTGCGCTTTTCGTTTCGTGCAAACCGTGTAGCGTTTCGTGTAAACCGTGCAGCGTTTCGTGCAAACCGTGTAGCGTTTCGTGTAAACCGTGCAGCGTTTCGTGTAAGCTCCAAAGCGTTTCGTGCAAACCGTGTAGCGAGCGTGCGAGAAGCGTGTGAGAAACGTGCGACTTTCGTGTAAGAACCGTGTGAGAAACGTGCGACTTTCGTGCAAGAATCGTGTGAGAAACGTGTAGGATTCATTCGGAAGTCATTTCATTTTAAATATGGCTATCGATGGGTCAGGATGTCAAATAGTGTTGTTTATAGCTAATATTATTCGGAGATATTATACTGGATGTATTTTAAGAGTGAAATTAAAAAAAAAAGTATGAGAACAACAAAATAAAATTACACGGTATTGTATATTTAATTTGTTTTTCTTTATTTTTTCTCTCAAAAATAAAAATGGACAGGAAATTTATTCAAATTAATTATATGTAATTACAGTGTTTGTGCAACATTTTTAATGAATTGATTTTAATGCACAATCGGAGTGATCATATCTTTTTTATTTTATTTTCCAAAGAAAGCAACAAACGAAATTTCAAACGAAATTTTATCAGGTCTCCGCTCTTGTCTATTTATTACCAGATTGTATTAAATAATTTTAATCAAAACTGTGTGTCATTAATAGTCTTCTAACACAAAGCATTGGTTTATTAATAATTGAAAAATATGAGTATAATTCACATGCATTTACGAACGCAGGATTAGAAATTACCGAGGGGGGGGGGGGCGCATTTCAAAAACGCAAGCTTTAAATTTCAATATTTGTCGGTACCGGGTGTTAAAAAGCATAATTGACTTTGTTTTGTATAAAGAAATAAATACTTAATTTATATGGTGCATCGGATGCACCACTTAAAATAAATCTTCAACTTCCCATTTGCAATGTGCGAATGTGATCAAGGTCATTTACGACAGCAACCATGGGCTCCACGAGCAGGGAATTGAAAACTTGTTCTACTTTTATCTTTTATCAATCATGTCTAAAATACACCCGAGAATAACGATTGAGTTTAAATTTGTGATATTAAATGCTTATTTTTTTTTTTTTTTTTTTTTATATTTAATTGGTACACATAATACCCGTGGATTTTATTTTTAATCGACCCGAATTTCCGTGATCAGTGGATTGTTCGGCAGTCACAATATAAAAGAGTTTAGAAATAAATTATAAATAACAATTACATATCAGTTGTCTTATAAATCAGGCAGCTTTAATTTGTATTTTTTAAAATATTGGAGTTTTCATGTAATGTACTTGGACATGTATACACGAATATTGCATGATAAGTTGTGCCGTGACTTTTTGTAAATTACTTAAAATTTCCCCTCTACCGAGTTTTATAATGAAGGAATTTACAAGGTGATGGGTACATGTATATTGTTGTCATTTTAGGTACATGTAGAGAGAGATAATTATCCTTTATATCCCCTCCCCGCGGGTTTTTCTTCCATTCTTCCATATAGAATTCTAATGTTAAATTAAACTCTATGATAAAACGTTTAAATGTTAAAACTACCATTTGGTATAAAATGTTTTATTTTATTAAATCTCGCTGGAGACATGAATATTCTTAAGCACAGTTACTTGTTTTTTTAATAATTTTTTCCCGATAGTATAATTACTGAAATGACTGTCGGTGGTCTTTAGCCATGTCAGATTTACAGATACACAAGTAAGATCTCGGTAATCCCCCCCCCCCCCTTCTCGCTCCCGACCAAAAGAGAGACGGAAAGAAAATGCATCTTCTTTTCTGCAATGTACTTATTAATTCTGCATATTAAAGAGGTGGACCTGAAGTAATTAAATAAAATAAATTAACTGCTAAATCATAAGAAAATCGATCCGTTCACGGAAATAAACACAGTATAATATTTATTAAAATTAATTACTAAAGTTAGGTTTCGCTAATAAACGAGTTTTTAATATAATACTTAAAAAAATTTATGCCGAAAGAAATAATGAGGGGCAAATATAAATCTTTCTCTTGCAGTGTAAAATTTAGAGAAAAAAGGATGTACACTGACGATGTTGGGCATATCACCTTAAAACAAGTGGATTACAAACAGAAAGAAAATCATGAATTATTAACAACCTAACTTTGAATATTTCTATCAGTTTATAAACATGTAGTACAGGAGTAGCGAGTTTTAATTTAAATCGTACTGTGAAAGATTGCGACTCTTAATTAATCTATATTTAACCCGTAAAAAAATAATGCCCGAGAGATTCCGAATAGAAAATCCAGATCGAGGCCAAAGCGTGCGAGAATCGTGTACAAAGCGTGTGAGAAACGTGTACAAAGCGTTTCGTGCAGCCTTTCGTGTAAACCGTGCAGCCTTTCGTGCAAAGCGTTTCGTGTAAACCGTGTAGCGTTTCGTGCAAACCGTGTAGCGTTTCGTGTAAACCGTGCAGCGTTTCGTGCAAACCGTGTAGCGAGCGTGTACCGTTCGTGCAGCGTGCGTGTGGGGTAGTAGCACGTTTCAGGGTCTGTATATATATATATATATATATATATATGCAGGTTATACAAAAGAGAGAAGACGGCGACGTGGATTTTTATAGGACATGGACAGAGTACAAACAGGGATTTGGAAATGCCTCTAAAAACTATTGGATAGGTATATCTGTGTATATCTTTTATATAACATGATTACTTTGAATTTTCTCGTCAAAAGTAGAATAAATACAGGGATTGGACAAAAAGCCATTAAAGTAACATAGCCTTCCCAATCTCCTAAAAGACATTGCCTAACAATTGGTACGAAAAATGCCAGGATTTGACCCATCGATAGGATGCATGAATTTGCAGTGAAGGTAATGATGACTACCATGACATTCTTGCTTTAAAATAATGGTAGATTGTCGTAACTTCTGTAAATTCAACTTACTTATCATTAGCCTGCCTCGGTTTGGGAATTAATAGCAAGCAGAATATGCTCTTGCGTTTTGAATCAGTTGGGGGGACAGATGAAAATGGAATATTACTGCATAAATATGAGAAGATTATTTTAGAAAAATATCAAGTTTAAGTCTAGGTTATTATACTTGTCATTTAGTACATTTGTCTCTTTGTCATTAAAATTATTTTATTAATTAATTTATTAAAGCACGCAAATTAAACAAAAGATTTGGCGGACTCTGTGGTGTGTTTTATTTAAAGTTTACTCGGAATAAATGGCGAAATATAGACTTCTTTTTCCTTCAAAAGGGCAAGAGAAAGGTGAAATCAATCATTAATTAATTATAATTTCTATTTTGTATTCTCTTTAATAGATAGTTATGTATTGATTGGCGACCTCAAGGGTTGAAAGTATGGTACAAAAAAAAAAAAAAAAAAAAAAAAAAAAAAAAAAAAGAATATAAAGCTTTGAGTAACATATAATCTCGAACAATATGTACATTAATTACTATGTAAGAAATTTAATTGATTTAAATGTAATAAAATAATTAAAGATAAGTGCCTCTTTAAATGGATTTACATAAAGTAAAACATTTATTCTCAACTATGATATGAAGATAACGAACAGTTGTCAAGCTCAAAAGTCAGGGTAAGTGTTATAATAGATCAAAAATGAGGCAACATATTGTCTAACTTTAAAAATATTTTCATGCATGGTTTCTAAAATGAGGATACAAGTCCGTTATTATTACGAACTGATTTGAATAAGCAAATTCATATAGAATTTTTCTCAAAAATTTCTCAAAAATTAAAGAAGAAAGCATTGAAGTAAATGAGACAGGCTGTGCACTTCCTTAGAACGTTTTAAACAAAACTGCGTCCATCAGATAGGCTTTCTCATTGGGTAATTTTCAAGGTTTTCTGGTAGGAGTCTATTTGGGTGTATGGTGATGGATTCTATTTGATTAAAGACCTGTAGACCAAACCGGTCGATCACTCCAGAGTATTTCAGTTGGCGTAGATAGAATGAGAGCTTTGAGGCATTTCCTACTTTAGTTTACTTTGGAACACGTGCTCTATTTCTTAAAACACTCAAAAACACTTAAAACAGTAAAAGTTTCGAGGCAATCTGTCCCTTTTGTAGGACGAGATCTATATTTTACATAAAAAAAAAAAAAAAAATTAAGTTCCTGTTTTGTTTTACATTATTTCTTCCTATATATTTTCTATATCTTATTATTTTCGCATAAAAATACAGGACAGTTCAAAATCTCTTTTTTTGACTTTCTTTTTGGAACATTTTGAATCACAAAATTTTACCAAAATCAATAACATAAAAACTTACGACTTTTTAACTGTGTATACTACCATTCCCCACGATAAAGTCCAGGCTTTTTGACATCATTGACTGCTTTTCAAATAAAAATGGAACTCGTAAATTTACTTACCTTGTCATTGGTCATTTGCAAAATTATTTTGTTAAACAACATTCTGATTGTACACAAAAGTACCCCGATGTTGATATTAGAAGGATGCTTGAGTTTCTGACAATCTGTTGGATACCCATGGGTACCAATTGCGCCCCTTTATGAGAAGTCCTATTTTTGTATTCATATGAAGCAGAATTGTTTTCAAAATCTAATACATGAGAAAAAGAAATCTCTTGCTGTGGCCTTCAACTCGACATTTAGATATACTGACGGCGTATTATCAATTAACAATAGTTATTTCCATTCATATGTCTACTCAATATATCCCAGTGAGTAGTGATGGGACATCGGTTAATTTTCATAATCGATCATCAGTTGGAATCGGTTACTGCTTTCGATGCGATTTTACCGATTATAATCGGATTTCATAGTTTTGTATACAAAAAGTAGACTATCACAATGATATATGATGATGATGATTCATATGATTTCTTTAACATGAATATTTTAAATAATATATTATTTTCTTTGTTGTTTCCTGTAACATTCCCAAAAAATCAAGGTCGGGATTTTTTTTGGCTTATGAATAATGGGGTCAAACATCCCGGGACTGAATTATCCAGGTGTTATATTTACAGTGGACACCCAACATGGCTGCCTAGCGGCAGAAAACGAACTTCAAAAAGTTGTTGGGGCAATTGATTACTCTTTATATCTAAGGTAAATGTTGACTAAGTTGCATATTTTATATCTCAAATAAAAGGTACAATTAATATTTTTTGAATAAAAAGAATCAGCTGATTGAACAAACCAAAGAGCAAACACAGATTTGGCAGAAAAAAAATCAACCGGTGGTAAATTGAATGGGTCGGTCGGGTTACAGGAAACAAAAAAAAAAAAATTAGGCCCTATACATGCATCTTTCGGTTCTTAATCACCTCTGCTACGTGCTAGTTGACAAGATGCAGACGTCATTTTCTTTCATTAAGAAGAAATAAATTTTAAACTAGAAATGGATAATTCCGGAATGTATTGTATTAGAAGTATGTTTCCGATGATCGATTATGAAAAATTATAATCGATCATCGGAATCGGTAGCATTTTTTCGTCGACAATCGATGTTTTCTGATTATCGGTACAACACTACCAGTGAGCTTGAAATAAAAGATACCACATAGTCTGACACATCTGTTTCATATTTGGATATATTAGTAGAAAAAGGCGTTAATGGTAATCTAACAAGAGAGCTTTATGATAAACGTGATGACTTTAACTTTTCAATCGTCAACTTCCCTTACTTATGCAGCAATATACCCTTATCACCGACATTTGGGGTGTATATCTCTCAGTTGATTCGATACGCAAGAGCATGCTTTACGTAAGAACAATTCCTAAAACGAGGTGAGTTATTGACAAACAAATTGAATAAACAAGAATTTCAACAGTCTCGTTTAAAGTTATCATCTCGCAAGTTCTATGGTCGCTACAATGACCTTGTCAGCGAATACAATTTATCAGTTAATCGTATGCTGATTGACACTTTTCATATGAATTGTTAGGCCACTATTATACACTGAATTGTCGACAGATTTTTTTATTATTTCCCGATCATGACAAGCAGCACACTGCGGATGTGGCCGGTCGGCAGGGGATGCTCACACCTCTATGGCACCTGATCCCACCTCTGATGTTTGTGGAGGTCCGTGTTTGTTCTGCTCCCGATTTGTATATTCTAGTGGACTTTGAGATTGGATACTTTCGTTGACTTTGAGATTGAATACTGTTCGTTTTATTTCATTACTCTAAATAATTGACATTTCAGTAAAATTGTCAAAACAAAACAAAACAAAAAATTAAAAAAAAAACAAAAAAAAAACAAAAACAACCAACCCAAAAAAAAAAAAAAAAAAAAAAAAGATTACGCTGATTGAGGGAGGCTATGTTTACACACGTGTTTGTCTATCTTTCATTTTGTTAACAGATTTGTAAATTATGAATAAGCTTGGCTATTTTAAAAAGTGTTATTTCCAGGATATTGTAATGAGAATCTCTAGATAATTTGATAATTTCTAGACATTGTCCGAGCAGAACTTGCAGATTTATGTTATAGTATGGATAGACTGTAAATTTTCATGTGATCAAAGCTGAAACACAAATAGAATTCGACAAAGAATTAAAAAAAGTCTTTAAGGTCTTCAATCATCTAATATACAAATAACACCTTTTACCAAGGTAATGATGCAATCCACGCCTTAACAAAGGATAAAAACCAAGAACTCCGAATTGATCTCCAGAGACATAACGGAGAACAGGCCTATGCTGTGTATAACACATTTTACATCGGAGATGAACACAATAAATATACAATCACGGTATCTGGATATAACGGAACAGCGGGTGAGTAATGTTATTATTGATTGATTGATTATATGTTGTTTTACGTCCCATTCGAGAATTTTTCACTCATATAGAGACGTCACCGTTTGTCGGTGAAGGGATTTAAATTTAGACCAATACTCGGCACTCAGGGTTATTGAGCAGTGAGGGTTCTTTATCGTGCCAACGCCTACCGTGACACAGGACTTCGGTTTTTAAGGTCTCATCCGAAAGACCCATGATTTTCACATCTGTTACCGGGCGCTTGGCAAAGGACCGGTCACTACCTATGTTTACGTCTTAACTTTGACGCGGCGTGGCGAACCAGAATCGAACCCGCGGCTCCTGATCACGAAGCTAACGCCCTACCACTAGGCTACCGTGACAGGTCAGTAATGTTATGAAAATAATTTATTACGAAAATAATATCCCATATTATTCTTTATACCTAGTATAGTATTAAAGGATATTTATAACAGATACTACACGTTAAAATGGTCTGAATCACAAAGACAGTGGATACTTTATCAAAATTTGTCGGCAATACGAACGTGCGAATATTTTTTTGGCATGTTTTCTGAGTATTTTTTCTAAAAAGACAATTCGTCAAAAAAGGCATAAATTATATCAGTTTGTTTCAAGAGTTCGGCTAAACATTCTTCAAAAAATCAAGTCAATGAATGTTTTCTTACACACTGAAAATTACTTTCCAATCAAATATTGCGCTGGCTTCAATGTTTGCGATACAGATGACAAACTTTTGATGTTACTTTCATTTACCCTAAATGTACATTTATCTTGGTCAATTCCCTCAAATTGTTTGTGACGTAAAAGAAACGTAAAAGTGGTCTTACCAACTGGTCCAACAAATTATTTTGTTTATTGTTTGTTTGTATGTTGTTTAACGTTCATCTCGAGAATTTTTCACTCATACGGAGACGCCACCACTTGCCGGTGGAGAGCTGCAAATTTTGTCCTATACTCGGCACTTACGGCCGTTGAGCAGTGAGGGATCTTTTTCGTGCCATCACCTACTGCGACACGGGACCTCTGTTTATACGGTCTCATCCGAAGGACCGGTCTCCACGTCCCACAGTGGGATTCGAACCCGTGACGTAAGGATCAACTCCTTACTCCGCGACTCTAGAGCAGACGCTCTAACCACTGCGCCACGCGGGCGACCAAATTATATTGTAGACCGCTCAGTATAAACCTTGAAAATGTTAAAACATCTTTTCGTTAAGATGTATGTGGGAAACACTCTCAAAAGGTATGTATTATAAAGGCAACACAGCTCTCACTGTCAATCACTTTTCTGACTGTTCATAACATATTTTTGTGTTCAAAACTCTTAAAGGCTACTGAAGTCTTTCTGTAAACATAATTCACAAGTCCACTGGTTCATGAATTATCCGATGAATTTATTTTCCTGTAATTTAAAGTAATCATGTAATTAGGTGACTATGATAAGGCGTTCAAAATTTTCATTGGCGTATTCGAAGATCCAAACAAAACATAACGATTATACGCTGTTTATTAAGAGGACCGACGTGTTCTCGAATTCCTATTTTGTACGGAATTTTTAACATATACCTTGTAAAAAAAATTCTCACTTTCTTGTTTCAAAAACGGCATTGAACTCCAGTTATTCTTAGCACATAAGTTGCATGGTTGTGTTTAATGACAAAGACAATACATTTAATTAATTTTACAGTCAGTCTAAGATTCTTTAAAATATAATTACTTGAAAAACCCTGCAAGTATTTTAAATTCAATTGCATATACGAATAAAAGGACGGATTGGACTTTCTACATACTTGTATATTTCATATACTGTGAAATCACTAACTCTCATAGAGGTTAACTTTCGTGTTCTTCATCGTTTGAAGAGATCCACGAATTCATGTACTTCACAAAATGTTAAGTCGTCAAACTAGAATATTATATGAGATTATTTCGTTGTTTTCATTGGCTGAAAGAACGTAACGTAATATTTGTCTTTTTGTGAGATTGATGCGAAAGCGCATCCGCGGCACATGATATCGCACGACTCACCGTTCGGCTGCACCAAAGTTACGTAGAACGTGAAGTCATAATATAAGAAGTATGTTTTTACCTTTATGATGTAATGACACCAAGTCTGTACAGTTTGGACTGTGTCTCATTAATAACGTTGAGTGATTATAGATTATAACAATTATGGACTTCAGTGAACGGTCAATATGTGGTTATAAGGACCCATGTCAAGTAATATTGATCACAGAAAATAATAGCGACCTCGCACGCTATCTGTCTTCGGTCAATATAACTTGACATGGGTCCTTATAACCACATATCGACCTACACTGTAGTCCATAACTCTATAGTACCATGTTTCTTCAAGACGATATCGAATAAGACGAATTAATATTTATTTTCATGAAAACACGAAAATTAACCATACTTAAAAGTGTTATTTTTTAAAGTACGTAAGTTATTTTTTGCTGAATACCAAAATAAATGTTATCAATATCCCATTACATGAGAGAGAGTGATTCATTACAAAAGTATTACATTTACATGTACCACGAAAGCCCAGAATAATGACAACTACAGTGTTCAGAACTGTGTCATAATCATTAATTGTTTCAAAAAGCATTAAACTGATGTGGTAATCCAACTTATATTGATAGTTCCCTTTCTAAGGAAGAAATTCTTCAGAATCATATGTCAGTTTTGAATATCTTTAATATTCCAAACAACCAAAATGAATTTGAATTTCCATATTTATATTGGATTCCAAAACTTCATAAAAATCCTTACAAAGCCTCTTTCTTTACTCCTCACTAAGATATTAACAGTGGTGAAGGAGAAACTTCAAGAGTACTGTGCAACAGTATATTCGAGAATTAGTGTAATTCAGATGTGGATACTTAAAAATTCCAAGGAACTTTTGGAAAATTTGAAATCACAAGAGTTTACCAAAATCAACAGCTTAAAAACTTACGACTTTTCAACTTAATACACAACCATTCCCCACGATAAATTGAAGTCCAAGCTTTTTGATATCGTTGACAGCTGCTTTTTCAATATTAATGGAACTCTTATATATACTTACCTTGTCATTGGTCATTTGAAAATTATTTTGTTAAAAAACATTCTGATTGTACACACAAGTACTCTGAAGTTGACATTAAAAAGATGCTTGAGTTTCTGATTGACAATATATACCCGGTATGTGGTTTTTGGAGACCAGGTCTTTCAACAATCTATTGGAATTCCCATGGGTACCAATTGCGCCCCGTCATTAGCAAACCTTTTTTTGTATTCATATGAAGCAGAATTTGTCCAAAATCTTGTACGTGAAAAAAAGAAAACACTTGCTGTGGCCTTCAACTCGACATTTAGATATATCGACGACGTATTGTCAATTAACAATGGCTATTTCTATTCCTATGTCGATACGATATATCCTGGTGAGCTTGAGATAAAAGATACCACAGAGTCTGACACATCTGTTTCATATTTGGATATTTTACTTGAGAAAGACGTTAATGGTAATCTAACAACCAAGCTTTATGATAAACGTGATGACTTTAACTTTTCAGTCGTCAAATTCTCTTACTTATGCAGCAATATACCTTCATCACCTGCATACGGGGTATATATCTCTCAGTTGATTCGATACGCAGGCGCATGCTCTACGTATGTACAATTTCTAAAACGAGGTAAATTATTGACAAACAAGTCGATGAAACAAGAATATCAGTTGTCTCGTTTAAAGTCATCATTTCGTAAGTTCTATGGTCGATACAATGACCTTGTCAGCAAATACAATTTATCATTGAGTCAAATGCTGACTGACTTTTTTTTATACTAATTGTTAGGCCATTATTTACACACTGAATTGTCGACGGATTTTTCCGTTATTTCCTGATCATGACAAGGAGCACACGGCGGGTGTGACCGGTCGGCAGGGGATGCTCACTCCTCCATGGCACCTGATCCCACCTCTTATGTTTGGAGGTCTGTGTTTGCTCTGCTCCTATTTTGTATTGTTTTATGGACTTTTGAGCTTGAATACTGTTCGTTATCTCCATATATTTCATGTTACTAATATTTTGTTCTAGGTGACAGTTTGTCTGGCCACAGTGGTATGGAATTTACCACTAAAGATAAGGACAATGACAAGACAAGTAGTGAAAACTGTGCTATATCGTATCGGGGAGCCTGGTGGTACAACATGTGTTTCTCCGCAAACCTAAACGGAGAGTACGCCCAGTCTGCTGTCATTGGTCCAAAATACCTGGTATGGAAAGCCTGGAAAGATACATTTGAAGCTCTACAGAAGACTGTTATAATGATCAGACACTAAAGTCAATGTCTTAGTATTCCTGACAAGTTTTAATGACTTTAAGGTAAATCCCGCAAGTTTTACGCATCTGGTTTTATTTCTATATACCGACTGCAACTTCAGGTTTTCACCTCACATTTTTGTTCTTAACAAATGAGCAGAGATAAAATTTCTTTGTGATTTACTTTACGCATCAATCTATGTTTTTAAGGGGTAAAAGTTCTAATCTGACAGAATACAATCTTTTTCGACATTTTGTCATAAATTTGGCGTTTTGGTTGTGATAATGTAATGTTTGTATTTCTATGTGATGTACATTACAAAGAAAGTTTCATGTTTTGTTAACTTGTTTGTAAATTCTATCATGAAAAGTATGCCCTTGTATTCAAATACAATATATTGCAGGGGTTCTGAGTGATATGTATCATACTTATTGTTAAGTAATTGTTTTCATATTTATTGAAATAGACCTCATGTGAAGAATGTATTTCTAGTGTATCTGTAATATGTAATTCATTTTTGATACATTGTTGACAATTACTTCACTATTCTAGAGTTATCAGGTTGATTTTTGTCAAGTATATATTTATTGTTTGGTACATGTATATCATCACTTTAAACCAAATGCTGTTTTAATTTAAGCTTTTTTAAAACGGAAGGCCGGTCAGAAAAAAAGCAAGATTGAAAATTTAATTATTTGTCATTGTAGGCAAAATGTTTCTTTCAAACATTTATTTAAGAAATGAATCTTATATTTTTTTTCTATGATCGACGTATCAAAGAGATTTGATCGGATAAACTTCATCAATTTGCTTAGCGCATTGATGAAAAAAAAAATTCGGTCTAAGTTTCATTGATAATCGATTAAAGAAAAAATTATAAGATTTATTTTTTTATCAAAAATATTTATATTTCAACGATAAGATTTAACATGAAAACAAATGATTGCCTACCATATAGCTTAGTTTGAAAATATATGACCTACATTTTCTGACGCGGAGTAATACATAACGAACAAACAACGTTTTCAAATTGTCATGTCATTACAATAACGCACAAAAAAACTTACAGTTGTTTTATTAATATTTGCTATATCACAATGGGTATGTAAGTACTTCGAATTTTCCCCGGTAAGCTGATATCTTAGGTTC
Organism: Saccostrea echinata; assembly: GCF_033153115.1. Taxonomy (NCBI): domain Eukaryota; kingdom Metazoa; phylum Mollusca; class Bivalvia; order Ostreida; family Ostreidae; genus Saccostrea; species Saccostrea echinata. Next base: position 1,368,865 of record NW_026889761.1, read on the forward strand.
GTAAATGTAAAGGGAAGCTACTCAAATATAACCGACAACTCTTTTTAGGTCACCGAAATTTTGGATTTCATTTGTGCATCTCGAGACATGAATTTCAAACCGAATATATGTATCACAATCTGTCCATGCAAAACATCTGGTTGTAAATTCTGGATGAGTTTTTTGCCGACTGTTTAACATTTAAAGAATATTCCGTCCTCACTCAGTGACGTTTTTCTCATGCACTTGTTTCTTAAGAATTAACAGATAAACGGCATTTTCCCGCTTTGGTTGCATAAAACATTTCTTCATAGTTTGTTCTATTGTTCATACTAGTTACCTCAAAGACAAACATTTAACATCTTTCTTTCTTTCCCGTAACTGCATTGTTGTCATGCAGACGATTTTTTTAGTTAGCAAAGGGGAATAATTCGAAAAGATTATTATTGTTTTACGCTGAGTCGGCAATATTTCAGCCATATTTAAAAAAAATCGAAAGTAGAAAAAAAACTCAGAAACGTAACGGACAAGTTTTGAAATTCAGGAAAATATAGTTAAAATATATTTCATATTCTTTTTTTACAAAGTACTCTGGAAGAGGAAATATGTAAAGTCAGCGAAAGTAGTTCTGGCTGCTTAGTGTAAGCGAACTTCAGATTCTATTGATGCAGTTATCAAAAGAATCTTTCATCCAATCAGAATCAATTATTTTATAAAAATTAAATAATTAAAATTTCTTTTTGCTTCGAGCTAACGTTAAATATAAGTGCTTTGTAGTGGGGAAATGAAAGTTACTTGAAGTGAAAGTTTCTGATTTATCTGTAATCACAGTGTGTACATATCTCTGAAATCAATATTGGTCTTTTTTAATTTTCTTCCCATGTGAATCTACAGAAACATATCCTGAAAAATTCTACAAATCGGCCAATTTTTTAAAGCTATTTTCAATATTTTGAATAGAGCGCATCCTCGGATCTAAACTATGCAATTGTTTAATAATAAAACTGTTTCTGAGGATTACAAAACGTCTTATTTTATGGATCGGAGATTACGCTGATATTTTTATTCTTAGTTGAAAGTACTCAAAAGAAAAAAAAAACTGTTTTCTTTAAAATCCAACATCAATTTCTCAAAGCGAGTTTTCCAATACCTGGACTTTCAGAGGAAACTTTTGAATAGGAAATGAAAGCACTAAGTCTCTGCGTTATTTTGATTTTGACAGTGAACCTGGCATTTTACCAACATTAAATTCAGATTCTCTAAAATGATTTGAAACTTGTATATGTATATTTTTTTCATGTATACATAGTTATTTTGCATGCACACGTACTGTAAATCACTTTTTATTCATGTGAACCTTTTTCACCTAATTACGCGATTCTGTCTTAAATTGTATTGTTAAGGATTATAATGGACAGAAACCACAGCTCGCTAAAATTTTGCTTGGCTTATAATTTCCAAATAGCTATCTCGCTAAAATGTACTTGTCGCGAAAATATAGTGATCTACATGTAGGAGGAGAAATATGACACCATAAATCTGGTATTAGGCGAAATCTTTTATCTTCAGAGTAAACTTTGAAGCGAATATCATGATGTCATTCCAATATTAAATCATTATTTCAGAGGTCTGATTTCATTGATCTTTAATTAATATCTGCACCATCTTATACAAAATCGTTCAGTTTAATAGTGTATATGTGCATAAAGAAAATAAAATAATAAAAGAATGAAAAATCTTGAATTTCAATTTAAACATCTTTGTAGAGGGGGTGCTCAGTCCTATGGCACCTGATCCCACCTCTAATATTTTTGGAGGTCTTGCTCTGGTTCCTTTATGTATTGTTTAAATGGACTTTACTTAAATAATGTTCGTTATCTCCATATTACATTGATAATAATTTTGTGATCTTGTACACAAACTATGTTCGACAATTCTTGGATTGATAGATAATATAAAGATTTTCTATTATGTTACATTTTAAATTTGTTTAAATGTTACCTTTTATTATTGCAGTCTGTTAATTGTTATTCAAAATCCTCGACTCTATCAAGTGTTCTGTTTATTAATATAAGTTTAAGACATCTTAAAGATATTCAATGTATAACGACCTTATTTTATACCGAATAAATTAATGGTGCAATTTTTCTAAACAATCAATTTCTGGGAAGGTGCTATCAAATAAATATATTCTATAATAGGAATCTAAAAATTGTGATTATTGTCCGATTAATAGCACATTGACTTTTACATTTAAGTCTATGAAAGAGAAGTTTTCTTAAGATATTGTAAAAAATTAAATTTAACACAAATCTCTAGGTAAACACAATTACATAAATCATTTACACAGCTATTTTGAGAAAATAAAATTTATTTAATTTTCATCAAAGGGAAGATAGCTCTCCAAAACCTCAAGGTTCCAAATGACAAGTTTCTCATATATTACCAGTCATGTGATTTTGGTTTATTTCACTTCCATCGTTAGTAGTAATTCATATGTAACAAGTTTAAAATTATTCAACATTTTTCAAAATCGCTTTGATAGAACAATTTTGTGAAATTTATCATATCTATAGTACACAGCTACCTATTAAGTCATTCAAAGTTTTTTTTATAGGGCACTCAGAAGCGCAAATATGGCGATGTAAATTTTTACAGAACATGGACAGAGTACAAAGTAGGATTTGGGAATGCCTCCAAGAACTACTTGATAGGGAAACACATGTATTTTTTATTTTCTTTTTTTGTCACCTTAAAATTTCATGTGAGAGCAAACAACAAATAATAAATAAATTAATAGATTAGGAAAAGTGCATTTGATGAATATAATTTATGCATAATCTAAAATAATATAGTCTAAAACACATTATTTAGGAATTGGAATGAAATTTTTCAGTCCAAAATGCAAACTCGAACAGGTTGTATTTACAAACAGAGTCATCATAGCCTACATTATAGATATGACATACATGTATGTTTAAAGTCATCATTTCGTAAGTTCTATGTTTGATACAATGACCATGTCAGCAAATACAATTTTTCATTGAGTCAAATGCTGACTGACGAGCTAACTGACAAGAATATCAGCAGTCTCGTTTAAACTCATCATTTCGTAAGTTCTATGGTCAGCAAATACAATTTATCATTGACTGACGTTTTTCATACTAATTGTTAGGCCATTATTTACACACTGAATTGTCGACGGATTTTTCCGTTATTTCTCGATCATGAAAAGGAGTACACGGCGGGTGTGACCGGTCAGCAGGGGATGCTCACTCCTCCATGGCACCTGATCCCACCTCTAATGCTTTGGAGGTCCGTGTTTGCTCTGCTCCTATTTTGTAATGTTTAATGGACTTTTGAGCTTGAATAGCGTTCGTTATTGCCATATATTTCATGTGTGACATTTTTGTAATACGCTTTATCTTGAGTATTTGGAATATATGCTACAAAAACCCTTTAATTTTCAACTTCTGCCGACATTTTTTTTCACAAAGGGAATGACGCAACCCGTACTTTAACAAATGAGCTCACTGTAGACCTCCGAAGTTATGATAGAGAACAGGCCTATGTTATGTTTACCACATTTTACATCAAAGTCAATTCATTTAAACAATGCAATTCGGGAGCAGAGCAAACACGAACCTCCAAAAACATCAGAGGTGGAATCAAGTGCCATGGAGGAATGAACGTCCTCTATTGATCGGTCATGCCCGCTGTGTGCCCCGTATAATGATCGTTAAATCCTGCTCATGATATCAAAGATTTGTATTTTTTTCAGATTTTTTGTTGTTAAATTTTGCTCGTTATTATTTCCCTCTGACGGTTTGCCCATACCACTAAAGTCAGGACAATGATAACTTATAACTTCAGCATAAATATTATACATATAAATGATATTGATACATTGTTTCAGGTAACGGTTTGTCTCATCACAATAATATGAAGTTTACCACTCAGGATGAGGATAATGATAATTGGAGTGATGGTAACTGTGCTACAGAGCGACAGTGAACTGGTGGTATAAATGGTGTTACAACTCGAATCTTAACGGAAAATATACCTAGTCTGCATTGTATGGTACTGAATATCCTGTATTGGAGCATTGGAAAAATGAAGCACTGAAAGAGACTTTAATGATGATTAGAAATAAAAGTGAAGTTTGAATTCACTTTGTGAAAATATATGATAATTTATAAATATATAGTAATTTACGAAACATAGAAACAATTAGTTTTTTTTTCAGGTAAAGGTCTTTCCCCTTAAATCATAAATTTACGTAAACTATGTACATGTACATTTTAAAAACTATTTGTGTACTATTCTCTTTTAGCAATAAAATGGAGATAACGAACAATATTAGATGTCAAAAGTCCATTGAAACAATACAGATCTAGAGCAGAGCAAACACGGACCTCTAAAAACATAAAGTCGGGATCAGATTCCATGGTTGAGTAAGCATTTCCCGCCGACCGGTTACATCCGCCGTGTGTTCCTTCTCATGACAGGGCAAACGGATAAATCCGTAGACAATTCAATGTGTAAATAATATAATGATCTTACAATAGTATGAAAAAGTCATTCAGCATTCGACTTCATGATAGATTATATTTGCTGACAAGGTCATCGACCATAAAACTTGCGAAATGATGACTTCAAACGAGACTGTTGATATCCTTGTTTCATCAACTTGTTTGTTAATTTCTTGCCTCATTAAAAAAATTGTTTGTACGTAAATCCTGCGTTTGCGTATGGAATCAACTGGGAAATATAAACCCTATCTGCAGGCGAGAAGGATACATTGCTACGTAGATAAGAGAAGTCAACTATTAAAAGTTGATTCTTCATTATCATCATGTTTATCATAAAGTTTTGTTTATAGGTAACCGATAACGCCTTATCCTAGTAAAATATTCAAACATGAAACGGTTTTTTCAGACTGTGGTATCCTGTATACTGAGTCGACATAGGAATGAAAGTAACCATTGATAAATGATTATACGTCTTGGGTATATCTAAATATCGAGTGGAAGGCCTCAGCATGTAAGAATTTTTGAATACATTCTGTTTTATATGAATACAAAAATATTTGATTACATTCTTGCGGTGTAAGTTGACTGTATTGATTGCTTGTTTAATATTTTACATCGGTTTCAGTAATATTTTTCCCTGTATGCCGATAAAGGTATTTAAATCAAGACCTTTATGGGACAATGGATAATCTTTATCGTAACAAAACATGTGTAATAAGGAGCCTTGGTTTTAAAAGTCTCATTTGAAAAACAAACGGCTTCATTTCAATAGCCAAGTACTTGATGAAGGAATAGTTGATGCTTATTTTTGATTGATTAGGTTTGTTAAGCTCGGACTGGAACCCACACTGTTCCGATCAAGCGCGCCACCAACCGTGCTATGTATATACCGTGACGGTAGGTTTAATCAAGTTCATATATCAAATCAAAAATTTAGAAAGGTTTTTTCTCGAAATGGACCACATATGAAGAATGGATTTATACTTAATCTATAATCCATAATTACTATATATATTTTTTTTATTTTATGCTGTTCAGAGTTGTACTAATCTATAGTGATATACAATGTTTTTACGAGAATTCTTTTTGTTTGAAATATCTTCAATTACAACAAAATTCTATTTTAAATTGTACTTTTATTAAAAAGCCATTCAAAATCAAAAAGAGGATTATTTTTCAATTATTTGTCATTTTAAGCGAATATTCAATCTTTTGTTACTTTTAAAAATGGGAGCTTTGTTCCAGAAACATACATCATGTGAAATAATTATTTCTGGCTTATCTGTAATCCTCCTTAGTGTATCAATGCATAAAATTGACTTTTCTTAGTACTTTCTCCTATGAATTTACAAAACATAGACATTTAATAGTAGTACATTTTCGACTTCTTCTCAAGAATCATCGGGCCAATTTCAACAAAACTTGCCACAAAGCATCCTTGGGTTAAGGGAATTTAAATTCAAATGAAGGGCCACGCCTTTTCCAAATGGAAGATAATTTCAAATTAGTGAAAAATTAATGGCATCATTTAAAAATCATTTCAAAAACCACTGAGCCAAAAAATGCAAAACTTTTAAGAAAGTATTCTAAGGTACTACAGATTCAATTTTTTTTAAAATCATGATCCCCGGGGATAGGAAGTTGCCACAATAGCCATTCAAATTTTTACATATGAATACATAGGAAAAAATCTTTAAAACCTTCTTCTTATGAATAGCAAAGCCTTAACTGGTAATATTTATATGGACACAACCTCAGGCAGTGTAGATTCAAGTTTGTTCAAATCATGACCCCTAAAAGGTGGGACCAGAATGGCTGATCAAAGTTTTACAAAGGAATACAAAGGAAAAAATCTTTTAAAAATCTCAAGAACATCAAAGCCTTGATTAGTCATATTTGTATGGAAGCATCTTCAGGTAGTGTAAGTACAAGTTTGTTCACATCATTACGCCAGGGGGTAGCGAGGGGCATTGTTAGCGACCAAATTTTTACAAAGGAATAAATAGAAAATTATATAAATGCGCATCGTTTAAATTTGAAACTGAGCAGCAAAGTGTATTCTAAGAGCAGCTTTATATAAGCAGCAGGTAGCTTTACATCTTCAAAGCGTCAGGGGTCCTGTGTCAGCTTGCTGCCGTGTAAGGATGGTGGCTCATTGGCGAAGGCACATTGGTTGATAAGACTAAGAAAAAGTTTTTGATTATAATTGTTTTCACTTTAAAACTTCTTTAGAGTTGCAAAAAGAAAGAAAAAAAGGAAAACTTGTACTGTACCTGAATTTATAATAAAGACGTCTTTAGGCAGGAAGACTGATTTCAGGTTGTTAACATATTCTCAAAAAATTTTATTGAAATAAACAAAGTACACTTTTCACTCAGGTTAATAACAAAAATGTTACATCCTTCTTTTGTTTATTTTTTTTGACAATAATGAAACCAAAGAGTTAACATTAAAGGCATTCTGGAAAGCCAAACTTGTTAGATTTTATATGCTATATATTTCTCCTCTGGATAGAATAGATAAACCGTACACGCGTTATTTGTAATATAAAACATTTAGTAAAATGCTACAATTAGTCAGTAACGCTATATGAAATACAAAACTATACGGGAAGGTTTATGTACTAATTAAGCCATCAAACAAACATTAATAATTCGCTTAAATAGGAAAGTTAGAAAACCGAAGTCGAATAAATTAGGCTCAGATTAATTTGCAAGAACAATTTCTTAAACAACAAAAGTTATTGACAAAAAAACTTAATGAAACAAGAATATCAACAGTCTCGTTTAAATTCATCATTTTGTAAGTTCTATAGTCGAAACAATGATCTTGTCAGCAAATACAATCTTTCATTAATCAATTGCTGACTGACTTTTTTCATACTACTTGTGAGGCCATCATTTACACATTGTATTGTGGACGGATTTTTTTCCGTTATGTCCCGATCATGACAGGGAGCACATGGCGGGTGTGGCCAGTCAGCAGGGGATGCTCACTCCTCCATTTCACCTGATCCCACCTCAAATGTTTAAGAGGTCTGTGTTTGCTCTGCTCCAGATTTGTTTTGTTTGAATGTACTTTTGAGCTTGAATACCGTTCGCTATCTTCATATATTTTATTTCAACATAGTTCTAAACTTTCCTTAATTAAACTTCCAGAATTCCGGAATACATACTCGACACAACATATGCTCACTTTCTAAGTCACTTTCGAAGGAAACGTTCTTCAAAATCACATTTCAGTTTTTAATTCTTTTAATATAACAGTAAACACTGGTTTGATATTGTTACATTTTAATAATTAAGCTCAACTATCTCTTTTGTGTCAAATTCAAAACACTTGTATGTATATGTCGTATTATTTTTAAGAAAAATTTTTAGATGACCAATCGAAAGATATGAAGAATTTTGAGATCAACTTTTATTGAAGAAGTAAAATGTATTGAGATATTGAGCTCTAAATTTTAATTCTAAGCTTAAAACTGAAACAGAAAGGCCTACTAAGAACTAAAGTCTGCTTCATTTAATTTTCCGTCAAAACTGAGGACTTCATAAAATCATCTTTTCATTAAATCTTCAGTTTTGGCATTATAGACATGACTATATATTTTCCAAGATTTGTTTCTGAATTCTCCGTGTTTTATTTTGTCTCGATAATTGTTGTTTCAAAGGATTTTTAAGTTTTATTGCTGTTCGATATCTCCATATTTCATTCCATAAAAAAAACGTCAAAAATGAAACTTAATTAGATGGGAAGAATTTCTGTATTGACTGTGAGATCAACGTTTTCATCCATCAAATCATTTATGAGAGGAAAAAATAATTTCCTTTGTCACTGAACCATCAGAGAAGAAAAATCACGTGAGACTCATTAATCATAAATAGTGATATCTCTATGTTTAAAGTATACATTAAGAAGAGAAACTGATTATTCTGTTTAATCCTGGCAACACTAAAATTTGATCACAGTATTGCTTTCTACAAAATATTGCAATGGGATCAGTAATACATTTTAAGTCTACTAATCTGTATTTAATGGGGCAAGTCCTTGCTGTGTTACAAACATGCTACACACAGTGCTTCAACCCCAAATCTATAATTGTTAGCAATTATGAAAATTCCTCAGTGCCTGGTTTTAACCTTTTGACCAATGCTGAAATGGGAATGTGCGTGATGGTGTGTTATAAGTTTACATTATGCCGTTCAGTGGATTGGAGTCGAGGGGAAAAGATATGTCGGCTAAATACAAGATTTTCCATTAAGAATGATAGCAGTCCAGTGATCGAGAATGATAGCAGTCCAGTGATCGAGAATGGTTTCCTTCACGTTGACCTGAAAGATTTTCCACAGGTAGTAGATATTATAAAACGGAAAGAAAATTCTTGAAATATGTAAAAAATAAATAAATAAATTTTAATGCATTCAAAGTAAACTAGGACTATGATTTGATTAATTTTTCAGCATCTTGCTGGCGATTGTCTAAACAATACTTGTACCGAGGATGAAATCTGTATTCGTGGTAAATGCGTTCCTGTTTTAAAAGGTAACATTATTCAGAACTGTTATAATATTATTCAAGACAAAAATTTTCAGGTGAAAACTCTAAACCCACTGTTAATTGTAAGTGAGATTTTGTATACTTGTAATAAGTAGCAATTTGACATCAATAAATATCTAAAGCGCCTCAATATCAAGAAGAATGTAAGCTTTTTATCAAGTGCATATTGAACAAAAATACACTTTTAATACTCCTTAATGCTCCTTTTAAATGATTTTTCTACACTTCTAAAATGATGTTACTTTCAAAAACATTTAGAGTTTAAAAATAAAAGCCAAAAAGAGATTTAATTATTTAAAATAAAGTAGATTGCATATGAAATATATGGAGATAACGAATAGTATTCAAGCTCAAAAGTCTATTAAACGATACAAAATAGGAGCAGAGCAAACACGGACCTCCAAACATCAGAGGTGGGATCAGGTGCCATGGAGGAGTAGGCATCCCCTGCCGACCGGTAACACCCGCCGTGTGCTCCTTGTCATGATCGGGAAATAACACAAAAATCCGTCGACAACTCAGTGTGTAAATAATGGCCTAACAATTAGTATGAAAAACGTCAGTCAGCATTTGACTCAATGATAAATTGTATTTGCTGACAAGGTCATTGTATCAACCATAGAACTTACGAAATGATGACTTTAAACGAGACAGCTGATATTCTTGTTTCATCAACTTATTTGTCAATAATTTACCTCGTTTTAGAAATTGTACATACGTAGAGCATGCTCTTGCATATCGAATCAACTGAGAGATATATACCCCGTATGCAGGTGATGAAGGTATATTGCTGCATAAGTAATGGAAGTTGACGATTGAAAAGTTAAAGTCATCACGTTTATCATAAAGCTTGGTTGTTAGATTACCATTAACGTCTTTTTCAAGTAAAATATCCAAATATGAAACAGATGTGTCAGACTCTGTGGTATCTTTTATCTCAAGTTCACCAAGCTATATCGTATCGACATAGGAATAGAAATAGCCATTGTTAATTGACAATACATCGTCGATATATCTAAATGTCGAGTTGAAGGCCACAGCAAGTGTTTTCTTCTTTTCACGTACACAATTTTGGACAAATTCTGCTTCATATGAATACAAAAAAAGTCTGCTAATAACGGGGCGCAGTTGGTACCCATGGGAATTCCAATAGATTGTTGGAAGACCTGGTCTCCAAAAACCACATAGATATTGTCAATCAGAAACTCAAGCATCTTTTTAATGTCAACTTCAGAGTACTTGTGTGAACAGTCAGATTGTTTTTTAACAAAATAATTTTGCAAATGACCAATGACAAGGTAAGTATATTTACGAGCTCCATTTTTATTGAAAAAGCAGCTGTCAATGATATCAAAAAGCCTGGACTTTAATTTATCGTGGGAAATGGTTGTGTACAAAGTTGAAAAGTCGTAAGTTTTTAAGCTGTTGATTTTGGTAAAATCTTGTGATTTCAAATTTACCAAAAGTTCCTTGGAATTCTTAAGTATCCACATCGGTCTCATCCGAAGGACCGGTCTCCACGTCCCACAGTGGGATTCGAACCCGCGACGTAAGGATCAACTCCTTACTCCGCGACTCTAGAGCAGACACTCTAACCACTGCACCACGCGGGCGACCTAATTTTAGCAATTAGATAGTTGAATCTATATAGGTTCGCAGCACTTAAAAAGTTTCCTAAAAAGAAACACCCATCCTTGTAAAGAATGTATTTTCTATCTAAAAAATTCACCGATATTTCCATTTGGCACCTTAACTGTACTGCGTACGTAAAGGCTAATCTATATATATATATAAAAAATACGTAGGACCAACGTTTCTTAAACACTACAAACTATTCATTTTATTTTCATTCAAGTACTTTACGGGAAGTAAATTGCAGCAATACACATGGAACGAAGTGTGGAGTTTAATCTTCTCTGTTGACAGAGAGGAGACGGAAAACCTTCCTAATTCCATAGAAACGAGTTTCTATTAAATAAAAAGGGTCGTATATGGTATATATCTAGTGGGCGCATTTTTGTTTTCCTCTTTTCAAACATGGAAGACCATGTCATAGTTCCACCCCCCCCTTTTTTCATTCAAATTAACTTTAAAAAGTAGCGATTGTCGGCTGTATTCATTAGCACTTCACAATATCTTGTTAATATATTACTTGCATATGAATAATTTCATTCAAGGATAGTTAGAATCATTAACATTTAATTTCCATCTTTTTTTTTTTTATTGATTTGAACTGGAATCCGCTCCCGCACGTGCTTATACGTAATGGCCTCATCACTTCTGTTTAGCAGCCGGGAATGTACGTTCATGCTTCTGCTAAACTAAGAAAGTTTACACATAGTTTATCATCTCATAAAAAAACATTAGCCCCTGTCCTTTGTAAAAATACCCGATTTGAAGAAGAAAATTTAGGAATCATTTTGCTTCAGCCATGTTTTAACGTGAACCTTGTCTTCTTCCGTCTTCTATGGAAGATCCCCTTGTTATCCTAGGATTTCAGAGAAAAATTGATAGTTTTATTTTACTCCAATCAGATCTCTCAAGAACAATTTTGTTGTAGACACAACCTTGCAAAACTTGAGTGTGAATGGGTGGTGGTGTCTACTAATACTCACTTCTTTATGCATTTTACAATCTTACAGCTTATGGTTCAGTGAGGGGTGACATACACTATTGCTTGCAATAGCAGATTTTCTAGTGTTCATTTCTTATTTGTCAAAAAATTGCGTTCAATTCAGAGCCTTTTCTACTGAATTCTCTTTGTTAAATCTCTGTCTTCTTCCTATGAAGAATTAGGCATTTAAAACAAAACATAATGCAAACGTATTAAGTGTATTAAAAGTAGCCCATCCTTTTAATTATAGATTTGAGTGTGAAAATCTCTAAAAACTTACAATTTTTAACAAAAATTATTTCCAATTTCATATCCTTTTGCATACCACTGAAAATGTTTTTGTTTTATATCTGGCTATTTTGCTAAAAAAGAGAATAATGGTAACCTAACAACAAAATTTATGATGAACATGATGATTTCAACTTTTCTATTGTAAATTTAACGCTGTATGTAGATATATATCCCTATCAGCTTTATATGTAAATCATATGTCAATTTTATATACTTTAAATATTCCCAACTTTTTTTTATTATTCTTTTCTAGAGGAACTATCACTTAGTCCTGCACGTGGTTTTTTTTAACTTATACTAATTTTTCAACTTTCTAAATAGGAAATTCTTGAAATCTGAAGCTAATTTTAAATATTCCCCAAAATTATTAAAATTCTTTATAATCATTTGTCAATTTTTAAATTTTTTAAAGTCATATGTCAGTTTTAAATTTTCCCAAAAATTAAATTGAATTTGAACCACTACACCTATAGTGGAGTCCTAAACTACATAAAAATCCTTCCAAGCAAAGATACACAGTGTGTTCCATCGAAAGTTTTAACAAGCCTCTTTTTTACTCACTACAATATCAAAGACATAAATAACAGCAGTAACAAATAACAACAGTCAATAAAATAGTAGAAATAAAAAAAAGTACAACAATATATTGGAAAAATTAATTAAATCAGATGAGGATACTATGATACTTTATTGGACTTTTAGGGAATTGGAAATCATTTTTATTTACTAAAATCAGTAACATCACGTCCGGATTTTCAACATGTTATATCACCATTCCGCACGAATAAAAAAAAATTCTAATTGTTCGAAGAAGTACCACGGTACCCCAAAGCGAATATTAAGAAGAGGCTTGAGTTTCTGATTGACAATATCAAATTAGTGTTTGTAGATCAAGTCTTCCAAAATTCTGTTATACTCTCCTGGGTACGTATACTTGCATCCCGTTATCAGTTAACAATTAACAAAATTCATTTAACACGGCGGGTGTGACCGGTCGGCAGGGGATGCTCACTCCTCCATGGCAGCTGATCCAACCTCTGATATTTAGAGGTCTGTGTTTGCTCTGCTCCTATTTGTATTGTTTAATGGACTTTTGATCTCGAATAATGTTCGTTATCTCCATATATTTCATTCCATTCCTACTTTAATTCGTTATACCCCTTGAATTCGAAATGAAAGATACCACAGAATATGACATGTCTGTTTCATATAAGGTTATGCTACTAAAAAGAGACTTTAAAGAAAACTTAACGACAAAACTTTATGAAAGAGGTGATGATTTCAACTTTTCTATCCTCAACTTCTCTTATTTAAGTAGCGATATATGTCAAACATACTTCCAGTTTTTTCGATGCTCAGTAGTATGTTTTACGTTCGACCAATTTCTACAACGAAACAAGATATTGACATATCATAGCAAGGAAACAGTACTGTTCATGAGATGTTTTACCATCGACCATAAGCGATATTCTATCCATCATATATATTTTCAGCTCTATTGTGCTTCGATTTCCCTCCAAGTTTCATTACTTTGGCTTGAAGTTTTGCACTCGCAACTCGTTAACCGCTCGCTGATTGGATAGCGACCTAGCTCTTCTGTTTATATAAACAGTGAGGCTCGCCGAAGGTGTCAGACTTTCCAGATTACAATTAGACTACGGAGATTAACCTAATCGTAAAAATGGCCCAGAAGGTGTTGTTTAACAGCCCTTCTAAATTACAGAAGGTGAATATTTCCTTGTAATAGTGTGCACCTTCCCCAGTTACCAGAGTTACAGCATACTCTCCTCTAAAAATTATGAAATAAGTGATGTCTCTCTTTCTGGTGGTTTCTACTTAGCAAATTAAAGATTGATTATATTTATGCTCCTCTGGGAAATAATTATCATTTTTATGACCCCGTATCGAAGATTCGAGGGTATATAGTTTTTACCCTGTCCGTCCGTCTGTCTGTATGTTTGTTTGTCTGATTCTCTGCAAAATCTTTAACATTGCCCATAACTGATTGGTTGAAGATATCGCTTTCATATTTCACATGTATATTCCTTGTGACAAGACTTTCTTATTTGACCTTTTGACATTGGAGTTTGACCCAGTTTTACAAAATCTTCCCAACTTTAACCTTAGCCATAGCTTTTGAATGGTTGGAAATAAGGCTTTCATACTTCACACGTGTAATCCATGTGACAAGACCTTCCTTTGGATACCAAGAACTTTGACCCTTTGACTTTGTCCTTGGAGTTTGACCTACTTTAGAAAAATTTAAACATTGGCTTTAACGTTTGAACGGTTATAGCTTGGGCTTTCATACTTCACATGTGTAATCATTGTGACAAGACCTTCCTTAGGATATCAACAAGTTTGACCCTTTGACCTTGAAGTTTCACCAACTTTGAAAAACTTTAACCTTGGCCATATCTTTTAAATGGTTGGTGCTAAGGCTTTCATGTTTCATATGTGTATTTCTTGTGAGAAGGCCTTTCCTTGGGCACCATTAATTGTGACCATTTGACCTTGACTTTGATGTTTGACTTACTTTTGAAAAACTTAACCTTTTCCATATCTTTTCAATAGTTGCTACTAGGGCTTTCATATTTCACAGGTATATTCCTCGGTTCAAGACCTTACTTTGGGTACCAGCATATTTGATTTTCATTTGAGAAAGATTAACCTTTGCTATAAGTTGCCATACAGGGACATCAGTGTTTTACAAAAACATCTTGTTTGTTTTAGTAATGAACTACAGTCGAAATGAAATCAAATGATCTGAAAAAGAAATATATTATTTGCACTACGTTGTCAGAAATAATATATAGTTAAGGACATTGGCAAGTCAGGGCTTTCCGGAGAAAAAAGGTTTAATACATGGGTTTTTTCACTTGTAAAATAGTGATTGAGAGTGATCTCCCGTATAGAATTCTCTAAGCGGTGAAAACCAATAAAGCGTATGTTATAGAGGTAAACAAAAGCACGTGTACTTCCTTCAACGGGTAGAATCATCTAATGATCTATACAGCAAGAAAGAAAAGTAGTAATGGCTTTGTTGTACATTGTATTCAGGGACAAAGAGCAAACAGGTCGTCATTTACCATAGTTATGCTCAGTATGCTGGGAAGGGCAAAGATGTGACATATGCTGGAAGGTAGGTCGACCATGCCGACTGAGAACAGTTCTTAGGTCGTGTGAAGGAATCAGCATTTAGTAATTACGAATAAAAGTTAAAAATAAATCCATGCCAATCATAATTTTATGACAATGTATTTCAATCAATTCAGTCAATTACATGATAAAAACAATCAACCAGTCATTTGACCAATTTTAGCTGTTAAGGGACGCAACTCAAAAATGATGATCAGTGCTGGTATATCCATGTCTTTTTTCTATATATACATTTTCAACCATAATATCTAAAAGTCATAGGAAATGAAGTTACAATAATGTATATAATACAAAAACTGTATGAAATAAATGGGATTTGAAGAAATATTATGGTGAAAAATTATGTAGGTCCCTTTTATCAACATTTTACATAGGAAATGCATTAAGAGTTGTCAAAACACTAATTTGACAAAATCTAAAAAAGAATGCTGGATTGGTAGGTAAAACGATCCAGAATATAGCCTATTTAGTACATTTAAACCTACTCAAAAGTTCTTGAAAAATTCTATACAATAACCAGGAACCTTGCCAATGTCCTTAAAGAACACATAAGACATATAGGACAAGAAACAATTGTCTTCGATTATGCTGATAAATGTCAAATGATAATGCAGAGTCATTCATTTATTTCCAATACAGGTATTTTAAATGCATTTTGATATAAAAGTATTTGCTGCATTTTTCACACGCAAGGAGAAATTTATACGGATATATACTCCTCCATGGTACCTGATATAATTTTCAGTGGGATATGTTTTCGTGTGTGTTTTATGGTTTATGTTTGCTCTGCTCTCAATTCGTATTATTTAAGTGGACTTTTGAAAATACAATGTAAGTACTGTTTGTTAAATTCACATTTCATGATCCGTTTTTGTTATTCCCACCTGATCTTTTGGACATTGAAAATTTACTAGATGTGTTTCTTTTCATCAGGTTAATATTAAATGAACTCTTGAGATTTTCTAGATAATTATTTAATCGTAAATGTGATTTAAGTTAGTAGCCAATGCAAATTTTTAGTCGCCAGGCAAATTTATCTTAAGCGCCAATTTAGATATACGGACTCATTTTATTAGTCAAAACAAACAAGGTGACAAAAAAGCACACATTGCTAACTTTGCAACTTCTATTTTCCTCTATAGGAAAAAATGTTGATAAAATTTATAATTTCGGAATTTGATGATCGACAAGTCAATTTAAAATGATCGCAAATTTGGCGACTTATAGAGAAATTTTAGGCGCCATTCAAAATTTAAGGCGCCCTGGCGACTAAATAAGTATATATAGTACCGTCACCTACATATGGTGTTCATGTCTCCTTTTTTATTCGATAAACAAGTTCTACGCATGAACAATTTTAAAAACCAGACAAGCTACTGACTAATTGGTTGATGATACAAAAATATGAATTATCTCGTTTAAAGTCAACCTTATGCAAAATTTACGGTCGAAACAATGTTTCCTTTTTTTTATTTTCCTTTTTATTTTTTACAAAATTTCAATCTGTCATAGATTTACGTCCATCGATTCATATATATATATATATATATATATATATATATATATATATATATATATATATATATATATATATATATATATATATATATGTATGAAATATATGTGATATATATATATATATATATATATATATATATATATATATATATATATATATATATATATATATATATATATATATATTTATATATATATTTATTTATTTATATATATATATATAATATCATCTACATGTAGTAATTACTATTGTGAGAAGTCGACACGTAATGCTTATACTCCTTCAGGGCACCTGATTACACCTGTGATGTTTTCAGAGGCCTGTGTTTGTTCTGCTAACAATTTATATTGATTTTAAAATAAGTCTTTTGAGAGTAAATACTGTTCGTTTTCTTCACATTTAAAGATCTCTGTTTTTCTCACCTTTTTCACGTATGCTTTGTTAGGTGCAAATGTGCAAGACGTATTTAATTTATCGAGGTGTTTCATGGAATTTTTAGGTATTTTCTTTTGCCTTTATTTTCCAGAAAAGAACTTACTAGAATCATACTGTACTGCAAAAAAAAAAAAAAAAAAAAAAAAAAAAAAAAAAAAAAGAGAGGAGATTTTGGGATTTTCATATTCTTACATATCTTTTTACTTACATTTAAATTTCTATTTCAGGGTCCCTCAGAGTGTAGTGATTTATTTACACAATATGTCGATGGCACTATAACCCCTTTTATTATTGAAATCAACCCCGTTGTGAAAAAAATCTACGTATATATTTGTATTTAGGAATTCAATAACAGATAATAAGCACTTTTAATTGATATATTTCATTAAAATTCTGTTCCAGGAAGTTTTTTTCTGTAGAATAATATTCTGGCCGTTCCTACCTGGAGTAGAGTTACAAGGAAACAGTATTGAAATTTAATTTCTAAAGATATCGTTCATATTGATAAGAAATAATCAACTGCACGAACTGTACATTTGAGACACTGGAATTATGAATGAAATCACAATTCTTTTCAGTGTTTGTATGCAGCAAATTAAATAATGATTGAAAATTATGCTCCTCTTGGGAATCACCCTCATCGTTGTTGTAATGGAGAACAGTCAATTCAAATGAGTTCCAATGATTTTCGAAAAGAAGCAAAAGATATTAGTTTTTTGTTTGTTTGTTGTTTAACATCCCTCGCGAGAATTTTTCACTCATATGGAAACGCCACCACTTGCCGGTGGAGAGCTGCAAATTTTGTCCTATACTCGGCACTTATTTTTAAAACATTCTATTCAAACAAAATTTAAATTGATTTTTTCAAAAACCATATTGAATTGTTTGAGGACTCCAATTTAGTTTTAGAAGTAAAATAAATTTATCTAAGATCACAAAAAGCATTACATTTCTCCAGTGCATACCTATTTGATCAATTTCATG
The DNA here is from genome assembly GCF_033153115.1 of Saccostrea echinata. Classification (NCBI taxonomy): domain Eukaryota; kingdom Metazoa; phylum Mollusca; class Bivalvia; order Ostreida; family Ostreidae; genus Saccostrea; species Saccostrea echinata. The sequence goes on from NW_026889761.1 coordinate 1,386,935, forward strand.
TATGACAAGGGTATATTTTAATTTATGCATCGGTTAGATTCATAAATAACTGAGAAGCCCATTCTTCTCATTTTTTCACATTTTGGTATCAAAGTTAATATCAGTACTTAAGATAACAAACATAAGTACTAGCTCTCCATGTTTTCTGCTCAGAAAATGTAATGTTTATGTTTGCTTATTGTTTAACCTCCCTCTCGAGAATTTTTCACTCATGTGGAGACGCCACCACTTGCCGGTGGAGACCTGCAAATTTTGACCTATACTCGGCACTCAGGGCCATTGAGCAGTGAGGGATCTTTTTCGTGCCAGTACCTACTGCGACACGGGACCTCGGTTTATACGGTCTCATCCGAAGGACCGGTCTCCACGTCTCACAGTGGGATTCGAATCCGCGACGTAAGGATCAACTCCTTACCTCGCGACTCTAGAGCGAACGCTCTTACCACTGCGCCATGCGGGCGACCGTAGAAAATGTAATGAATACAGATCTTGAGAATATTCATCTTTATTTTTATTGCAATGAGACAAAAAATTCAAATATGAACAATTATAAAATTTAAAATCGACAAAAGATTTTTAGATTACGTAACAATTCATTCAATACAACACAAATGATACTATTACGTGGGTCCTCATCAATCATAAGTGAACAAACCTTTGCTATAAAAATATATATGACATAGGAGTGTAGAAAAATTCAAACAGCTGATTATTCTGGTAAAAGCTGTCGACAATGAAATCTGACCGCTTAATTCTTGCAGAAAACTGTTGAAATGAAATTAAAAGCGGGTCCTAAGGAGATCAGTGTGTACCTCATTGGACAAACCCTAACTCTTTTACAGACATGTTACTCTCAGTGCTTCGATCCCAAAACTTTAATCATTAGCAATTATGAAAATTCGTCAGTACCTGGTTTTAACCTTTTGACCAATGCTGAAATGGCAATGTGTATGATGGTCTGTAACAAATTTGAGTTGTGTCGCTCAGTGGATTGGATACGCGAAAAAAAAGATATGCCAGCTAAACACGAGATATGCCATCAAAAAAGTCAGTAGTTTCATGACCGGAGGCCGCATCATTCATGTAGATCGGGAAAGTTTTCCAAAGGCAAGCAATGTATCAGACAAAAAAAAAACCACATATATTGAAGCATTAAGATTAAAACAATTCGATCAAATATCAAATGAGTCACCACTCTAAGTTGAATGACTTTCAGCACCTGACGGCCGATTGTCCCAAGCATACCTGTACCGAGGATGCAATTTGTCTTCGGGGTAACTGTATGCCTGTTTTAAAAGGTAACATCTAAGATGTTTCATACATTTCTGTAGGTGATGATTGCAACCCTAACCCTAACCTTAGGTAGAACTCAGAGTTTTTTTTTTTTTGGCGTTCGATGCGCGTTAACGGCTCCGCGTCAAACGTAACATTTTTAACATAGGTAGTGCTATTTCTTCCCCAAGTGCTGGTACTTGGGATGAATGAGGTCCTTGGATTAAACCTTAAAATCCGAGTTCTCTCTCACGGAAGGCGTTGATGCGAAGCAATTCCTTCACTGCTACGGCCGTAAGAACCATCCGTCGGTCAAAATTTGTGGTACTTCATCTGCTTTGCCATCTAGATGAGTGAACAGTTCTCAAATGAGACGTTTAAACATTCAATTAATCAATTTTATGATGTCTTGTTTAATACAAATCTGTCTGTGTGTTAATAACGATTACTGGACATCATTTTCTTCCTTATTATTATTTGTTAGCAAATTAATAAGACAGCGACTAATTATTTTACCTTCATATTTCTATAAACATGATTATCACTTAAACAATTAAAACATTCAAATTTAAAATCAATAAAGATACAAAACAAAATAATAATCGGAAAGAATTTATCCTTTTTTCATCTTTTACGAAACATCTTACATATGGAAAGGTTTTGTGATAATGAAACACCCAAAAACACGCACCTGATGTAATTCATTTTTAACTATATCCCTAAAATTAACAAACATTAAATTTCCAAAATTTCAAATAGTGATTCTGCAAAATTTTGTAAAATCAAACTAAAATAATTGAAATGTATTCAAATACATTCTAATTTATAATTAAATTACATTTGTAAAAAATTAATTGTACAAGTAACTTTGATTGCAAATAATTGACACAACTACTAATCTAATTGAAAGTATTTTATTACATTTTCAAAGTAATTGATCCCAACCTTGTTACTAGCTGTATTAGTGACTGTTTGTCTGCTACTAGCTTACTAGTATTTTCTTTGTAAATTTTTAGTCTTAATGCTATAAAATTGTCTTTAACGAAACATGGCTTTCCAGCCAGTCTGTTATTAAAATCTTTTTCCTTCGTCGAATCGCTCCGTGATCGGGAGGTTCGTGAGTTCGAATCTCGGCCGCAACTAACCTAAGTCGATAAAGAATGGGTAGCAACTTTTCCTTCGCCATGCGCTCGGCACTTTCAAGTGAAAGTTGCAGGTCTTTCGGATGAGACTTTAAAAACCGCGGCCCCGGGTCACGGCAGACGTTGGCACGATAAAGATCCCTCACTGCTCTATGGCCCTGAGTGCCGAGTAAAGGTCAAAATTTGAAGCCCTATACCGGTATATGGTGACGTCTATATATGAGTGAAAATTCTCGAATGGGAAGTAAAATAACATACAATCAATCAATCAATCCTTCGTCGAAAAATCTTAGAAAAATTAGAGTTAAGATGATAATGTGTTTATTTGTGTTAAAGAATGCAAGTTCTTGTTTACATAATATGTTTTTTGAGATTTTCCGTTTTGTTTTTTAATAATTTTTCATCTATCAAATTAATCAAGATAAATTAGTTCAGTAGACAATTAATTTACTTAGTTGGTTATGCAGTGAAAAAACATATAAACAATGAAATACTCGGTTTATAAAGGAATTGTAACCACAATGCAGAAAAATACAGTGCATTTTTCTGCGATCACTGATGAATGCGATCATTTTCCTATACACACAAGGTTTACATTTTCCTGATTCATATTTGTATTGGTATTAATTATTCACATAAAATGAATGAAAGTGCCTGATAATGAATACCAATTCATTTATCTAATATGTCTTCTATTTTATTTGATAATTTGTGATCGAAATGCAATAAAAAATGTCCCTAACAAAATATCTATTTTAAGCCAATCTGTAATTAAAATTGATTTTGTTTTGTAGGATAAACCTTATACATTTATAAAACTTATTTATTTTTATCTGTATAAATTATTTACATAAAATGGATGAAAGTGCCTTACAATGAATTTCCTTTTGATTGAATGAAAAAATTTACCCTTGGAAACTTGCTTTTAAATATTTTTTTTTTACAAATTATTTTAAAAACCGAACATTACTTATTTAGAAGTAATTATATTTATTGATTGGTAAACAATAATAGTTTTTCTTAGGAGTTAAATATCCATAGGAAATAAATCTCTAAGATTAAACATCAGTTATAACAATTCTCTCGCTCCTGACCTGACTTACCACTGCGTTCTCTTAAATAAAAGTTCTTTAGTACTTTTAGAAAATTTAAAATCACCTAATTTTTAAAATTCTATAGTCGCCCGCGTGGCGCAGTGGTTAGAGCGTCTGCTCTAGAGTCGCGAAGTAAGGAGTTGATCCTTACGTCGCGGGTTCGAATCCCACTGTGGGACGTGGAGACCGGTCCTTCGGATGAGACCGTATAAACCGAGGTCCCGTGTCGCAGTAGGTGCTGGCACGAAAAAGATCCCTCACTGCTCAATGGCTGTAAGTGCCGTGTATAGGACAAAATTTGCAGGTCTCCACCGGCAAGTGGTGGCGTCTCCATATGAGTGAAAAATTCTCGAGAGGGACGTTAAACAACAAACAAACAAACAAACGAATTCTATAACATCAAAACGACTTTTTTTATATGGCGACCCGATTTATCCTGATAAATTTGAAATAAAAAAAAAAAAAAAACACTGTCTGTTCCATCTGTTTCATTTTGGACGTTTTAATGACTATTGACGACAAGACCAACTAAGAAATGTATTACAAACGAGGTCAATTCAGCTTGTCCATCGCCAGCATTTCTTATTTATGTAGAAATATTCTGCTCGACTTACATATATTGTTCATGTTTCCCAACTTATTTGCTACCAGAGAGCATGCTCTGGGTACGATCAATTTTTAATCCGAGACAGACTACTCACACGTAAGTTGATGTAACATCGATCTATTCAACAACAATTAATCTATGCATTTTGTAAATTCTATGGTCGTTATTATAACCTTAATAGCAAGAATACCTACCACTGGGTCGTATTTTGGCTGAATTGCTTCATACCAATTGTTAGACCTTTGTTTTTACTAAATTTGGCATCTTGATCAAGGCATAGGGCTCACGGCGGGTGTATCTAGTAAAAGGGGGATGCTTACTCCTCCTAGGCACCTAATCCCACCTTTGAAATTTGCAGGGGCTTGTGTTTATGCCCTGTTCACAGAATAGTATTGATTGTAGTTTTTATGAGATCGTTCGCTGTTCGTTATCTTAACATTTTTAATTAATCAAAACAGGGTTTTCTTTAATTTCTTTTCCTTTTAAAATTTTAAAACTGATAAATACAATGTATGTATGATTATAATACACTTCTCATCAAGACGTTCCAAAATGTATCTTTATAACCTTTGTTAATTTTAAGGCCTTTATACTGATTATTGATTTTTTTTCACACTGAATAGAAAAAATGTATAAAGACTGTTCAGATATTGTGAAAAGAGATCCAAGCAAGAAAGGACAAGATGGAGTTTATGTAATTTACGCTGACATCCGAAGAGAGGTCTACTGTGACATGACGACAGATGGGGGTGGGTGGACGGTGAGTAGTGTTTTAGTTTTTGAAAGATTACCGAATGATCAATAAAATTTCCTTTTATTATCTATTTCAACTTTAACTGTAGAAAATCTAATACAGTTGCAGATGTTAGAGTTTATCATGAAAACAAATTTAACAAAACTTTATTATGATGACAGTATGGCTGTGTGACTTGAACCTGTCCCTCAACATAAGCACCTACATGAATAAGGAATGGAAATCGAAACACCACCATTATATTTGGTTATATCATTAGCCAAACATTGAGGGACGAACCCTAACATAGCAGTAGACTTTAAATATGCAATTCTGGAATTTAAATGTGCTCACTGGCAGTGAGAAAACGAAGAAACTAAACACAAAATTTTGATTTGGATTTGGATTCTTAACCCTTTTACAAAGAGACAATTGTAGATGTTCAAACAATTCTACATTACTCAAATCTGTCCCATACCGCCTCTCTTTCACAGAATAGTACACATTGCCATGTTTTCTATAGAAACTTTACAGGAGAATAGTGGTCGCTGTTTATTTTTACAAGAAGCAATAAAATGAAATATCTAGTGTTGTTTACAGGTCATTCAGAAACGACAGGATATTGACGTCGATTTTTACAGGACATGGATAGAGTATAAACACGGATTTGGGAATGTCACTAAAAACTATTGGATAGGTATGATCCTATGTTTTTATTTTATATAACTTGATTAATTGGAATTTTCATATCAAAAGCAAAATATACATGTTTTCATGTCCAGTTAACCTTACAATTTCAATATTGTCGACCACGTAATGTAGGCAAAGTTGATACGATATCCTGTTTACATTGTATTTTCTGCCGATATACTCGACATTGCAATATCTACACTGGAGATTTGAAATATTATTTTCATCTCTGTTATTGCTATGTGTACATTGTTGATATGATTAATTTCACAACATTTGCAATGTCATTTTTATTTTGAAATCTCAGCAATGCTATTATAACATCAAATTAACACCAAATGTAATGTAAGTCCTACGGAAGCGTAAAGGTCTCTACACTTGTTTTGTTATAACTTGTATATAGTCTTATATTTTATTGTCTTATTAACAAATAAAGTGTTATGAATCCATATATATACACCTATTTTAAATTGTATTTAGATGTATGAACATAATTTAATGCATCTTCTTTTATTTCATTGATTTTATTGATATAAGTTTTATAAACTTACAAAAAATACTGATTTTAAGATATCGATCAAACAAGATATTCAATCATATCAATATTGTAATGTCGATATGTAAAAATAAATATGTACTTATATCGATATAAATTGATGAATATTTCCGAGAAAGAAGTGGGGAAATATTGTTATTGAATGAACTTCGTGGGGTGGGAATTCTAATAAATCTTCACTTTACTCCGGATGCAGTGAAAGATCCTGTACCATGTATTTGCTTTCTTTTACGATTATAGGTTGATACAAATTCAAAAATATTTTGAAAAAGGGAGATGGAGAGACATCAACAATTAGACATAAGTATAGTCATAGCGGCTATTGTACCCACCACCACTTTTGAAGAGGGGAGAGAGGCAAGAGTATCTTTGTGCCCCTTATGTATACTCCTTATTTTTAAACCTGAGTAGAGCAGAGATCCGCTAATACATCCCAAAAATAAAGAAGACTACTCAAAATATAATAATTATTTCCCTGTTTTTTTCTTCTCATAAATTTTATTTGGATAACCATACACATTCCCCATTTTAACTTTGTGAATAAGCTTGTTGAGATTGGCTGAAATAAAGCACTAATTATTTTACATTATTTTAAGTAATAAGATGTTACATCTAATGTGCTGATAGTTAATTTTTATGTTATATATATATATATATATATATATATATATATATATATATATATATATATATATATATATATATATATATATATATATATATATATATATATATATATATATATATATATATATATATATATATTTATATATATATTTATATATATATATCTATATATATATCTATATATATCTATATATCTATCTATATATCTATATATATCTATATATATATATATATATATATATATATATATATATATATATATATATATATATATATATATATATATATATATATATATATATATATATATATATATATAATTCAAAAGTAATTAAAAGATGATGTCACACAATAATCATAAAAGAAAATGCACAGTTTTTTCCAAATTTCATTAAACACAAGCGCTTTCTGGATTTAACAATCCGTCTTCAGGTGTACAAACGTTGAACTGATTATTTTTGCTTGGTAACGTTAACTTTGACGCCATGACGTCATGAGTGTCTTTGCAGGGAAGGAATAAATCCATGACGTCATGGTATAACTTAAAATTTCGGGAAAATTGAATTGGACAATAAATCATGATTTTCTCAGTCTCAATAAACAAAGTATTTAAGAAATTAATTATACAAAAAAGACATGAACTTATCAAAATATTAATGTTTGTTCAGTTTAGGTTAAAATAGATTTATAAAGTAGTTCTCTTTCACTATTCTCATTATGGCTGAATCGTTCCTAAGTTTATAAAATGGAATAACTTTTACATTTATTTTAAAGAGAGTTTGATGACTTTTTTTATTTACTTATAAGAAGAAATATTAATTTTATTACATATACTAGTAGATTTCATTTCTTGTAATTTAGAATGATTTGATTATAATTGGTATTTGTTTCAATGGGGACAATCTAACTGATCACCTCCCTCTCACCCTCTTCTTCTCTAATATATTTTCTTTATAACCATACAACGAATATTTGATACTTTACACATGACACCGTAACATTATGCATGTGCCGTCAATTAATCTATGATATGTGACGTTTCATTCCAATTCCCGCGCTCGCGAAGTTAGAGAACAATATTTTGCAAACTTTTGCCCTAGAAATACTAATATATTTATATCAATTTATCTATTATGCATATAGTTTTATTGTTTGTGTCGATCTTACTACTTCGATATCTTTAATTATCATGCTTAAACCAATATTTTTCATATCGATATTTTTTAAAGTCGAAATAATCTTTAAAATCCATCATACAGAAAAGACGCTTTAAATGATATGAAATATCCTAAAACAATACTACATATAAATGAAAATAAGAAGTCATACCAGATTATGGAAGCGTAAAGGTCTCTACACGTGTTGTCTTATTTTCTTGTACATTGTCTTACTTTTTATTGTCTTATCAACATGTAATCGAATTTAATGGAAATTGAGGAGGAAAAAATACAGTATATATAACAATTCCACCGTGACAAAAACACAACTTGAAAGCTCAGAATACATCATGATTAGTATTAAAAATCTTTCACTATGAAGTATACTTTATCTTATGTTAAGGTAGTCCGATTCTCAGGTTCTGAAAATCAGCTTTTAAGTAATTGAAAATGCTCAAATAGTAACGAAAATTTACCCATGGTATTTCTTTCAAGTATATCAATATAGTTAATCAAATTATATGGGGAAAATTATTAAATCTCAATTATATTTTCAGGAAATGCGAATAAAAACACCAGCTATGCATTTTCTTATTGAAGATTGATCAATAAATATATTTAGGATACAGAAATATAGGTATCCAGGCATTTGGAGAAAATTGCATCTTTTTGTGCTGATACAATATTTTAGTTCTTCTCTGTACTTTAATTGTTATGTAATACATAGTGTAAAGGCTTGTGCTATCATTGCTAGACGTCACATATCACGTCTAAAATAATACCATGCTAATAAGCACTGGTATCTAATGCTAGACAAAAGAAAATTCGATTTCTCTATAAATGAATGCATTTTTTTTCTTTCATGGGGTACAAATGTCAGTATAAATAGTATTGCGTCAAACTTCCAGCTTTAGAGCCTGGCATGTTTTTGGACTGTGGATTATCTCCTAAGTATGTATAACAAAATGATATAATTTCTGGTTTGCTTGGTAAGTTAGAGTGATAAAAAGTAATATTAAACTTTCATCTAAATTTGTTTAATCTGATACGTCGAGAAACATTGCTTAAAAACACTATTACCCACTGAATAAAAAAGCCACACCCTCCAGCTTAGCAACAGTCAACATTGCTTGACGACGGGTGATATTAAAAATATATATATATTGACTGCGCAGAATTTATGCGCGCAAAGTTCACTGTAATATGTATTTGTATAGGACATTCAGTATAATATAATAAATATTGCATGTAGTTGAGTGTAACATTGAAAATTTTCACCCCTCGAAAACCATTGTCAACCGAGGCGCAATATTTATATTCATATTCACAACTTTTCCCCCGTGTTTTACACCTTTCCTTACACAAGTTAAAATGTATTTTTAATACGGTATTTAGAAACATTCATAAAATCCATGATATTCTATAAGTGGTCTATACGATGACCACTTGTGTGTTGTAGATCTTGACGAGTTGGCTAAGAAGAAATTTATTTTGTTTATCAGCATAGAGCATTTTTCTGCATAGAACATTTTTCTGGTAAAGGTTGTAATTGATTATATTTTGACGGTGTTATCTATCCCCCCTAAACGATCGCATTGTGTTACACAGTAAATGCATGGATGTGTTTTTTCCGAGATTAAAATGTCAAGTTTGTTCACGGTAAAAAAAAATCTTTTGTGAGGAAAAAAAATCAAATGCTCTTGTTCTCTTTTGTTCCTTTGAAATCAGTTTTAGATGTGTGAAAATGCTATTTTCTGATCGGACAAAAGAAAATAAAAACGTCTATATGACGGATAGTTATACCAAATTTCAGATATCGTTATTGACTACCATATATGGAAAACGTCCAGACCTGCTAAATGTGAACTTGTTTGTTTATCTCGGATTTGCTTCGCACTACATAGATAAAGTGTCTTATGACGTCACAATTGAATGTCATCCTCGTTCATTTGTATCTCAATCATTAGAAAAAGTGCGATGTAATCCTAAGCCAATTTGATTTTTACCAATTTGTGTCACAATGAAAAAATATCTTTATCCTTCTCCCAGTAAAGGCAATCAAATTAGAGGATACCGATTCATAATTATCGATAATTTGTTGATGAATTTTGTGATTTATAGAATTATGATCACGGCATCTCTTTGATCTTTGCGATAACCATAGTAGAATATCATATAAAAGTAGACTAGAAAGAACGATAGTATTGTTATATCTGTATATTAATCAGAAAGCTATACATACTTTATTTTTATTGTATTTATTAGAAATGAAAAATCAAGAATATATATATATATATATATATATATATATATATATATATATATATATATATATATATATATATATATATATATATATATATATATATATATATATATATATATATATATATATATATATAGGAAATGACGCAATCCACGCTTTAACAAAGAATAAAAATCAAGAACTCCGAATTGATCTCCAGAGCTATGACGGAGAACAGGTCTATGCTGTGTATACCACATTTTACATCGGAGATGAAGACAATAAATATGCATTGACAGTATCTGGATACAACGGAACAGCGGGTGAGTAGTGGGATCCGGTTTGCATGTTGACAATATATGAAGGATAACTGCATAGAGTGCAGAGCATGTACATGTATACGTAATGAAGTACATTGAGACAGAGGGTTTTTACACTTTTCATTTTTACGAATTTATATTCAAGTTCCTGATCACATACTATGTTTTTTTTAAAAGCTTACTTAAATTCTTCCCAAGCCATGGGGCTCTTAGGCTCACATACCCAATTTCTATAGTTCTAAGTGGCTGAGAGTCATTGACCTCTCTTGAGACACCATCGCAAGCAAACTCCCAGTGCAAGTCTTTACTTATTTTCAGGTGATATTAAACAATTTAATGCATATAAGTATCGTATGCAAGGAAACATTACAATACAAACAGTTGAATTTGAATCAGCAACCTTCTGACTGCTTGCCATACGCCTCTGGCCACAGAACCATGAAATCAGATATTTTTCATCATTATCTTTTATTTTCAAAAATTTAAGATGCCACAGGACACAAGGTACTGTGATATGTTTGCTCACAATTTAAAAGAATCAGGAATAATATCTTGACGTTTTAAAAACTCACATTTACGTAAAACTACGTGAATGTAATAATTAGCAGTCATTGTCGCAAACTAGTTTTCGTTCTTTACAACATATTCAATGTCCAATTCTAGTTCAGTATAAGAGAGATTGAAATGTAAAGTAGTTTAAACTAACTGTATTTCTCAAGAACAGCAACATTTTCTTCTCACCATTTATAACAAGTAACTCGATCCTGCAATCACCTTAAGAAGCTCTCTCTCAATGATTCCGATACGAAGACGTTACTAGCCACGAAGAGTGACGGAAATACGAATAGGTGCTTAAAAGAAAGATTGTGGAACCGAGTTTCAAATTAACATATCCAATCATATTTTAGATATTTTTTCTTGCCGTCACGCTGAAATTATCATTTAAGTATTATCAACATCCTAAAAGAGATCAGAAGGTGACTCTTTACATGGTAACACGTTTACCACTGAAGACCTGGACAATGATAACTACATTGGCGTTTACTTTGTTACGATAAATATCTTATACATGTAAATAATTAGTAAACATTAAAGTTAATTGTACTCTTTTTCAGGTGACAGTTTGGCTTCTCACAATGGATATAAATTCAGCACAAAGGATCAGGATAACGACAGTTATGATGGTAACTGTGCTACAAAATGGCACGGAGCCTGGTGGTACGGCTGGTGTTACAGCTCAAACCTTAATGGAGAGTACGCTCAGTCTGCCTTGTCTGGTTGGGAATACGTGACATGGGAACACTGGAAGTATGATGAAGCATTGAAAAAGACTGTGATGATGATTAGATACAAAATCTAGAGTTAACGTATAAACAATCCTGAAATAGTTATAATGAAATGATACTTAAGTTTTATTACAAGCAGCATCTCTATTTGATTTACTTCTTACTCAATATTAATAATTATTCTATGTTTTAAATAAGGTAAGCTATACAACACATCTCTATTTACAGAGTAAAATCAATCTAGACATGTTTATATTTATTGTGACAAAAGATTTTAAAAACAAGTTGCGTTAGTATTTCTTTATTATTATTCAATATCAATGAGTTAATTTCATGATTTTTCTGTTAAGTCTAAGTTGTAATTGCTGGAAATTTGGATTATCTCCCTTTACAAAATTGGTTTATTTCTCATATTTATATATTGTGTCTGCTAAAATTATATGCCATTGTTAATAATACTTTTGAGAATTTCAAGCAAATTATTAAAGGTCACAAAAGTGGCAACACACGACAAACTGTTTCACAGACTTTATTCATTAAAGGAGGATAAGATATGCTGTTCTAGTGACGAGAGGATTATGGAAAGAAATAAGCAATTTAATGGGTAACTGGGCTATCAAAATACTAATTGCATTAATATAAATGTTAATATTTATGTATACATACAGTGTATAAAGTATCTTATATTTTCAGAATTCGTGACGGTTTTGTCATGATCCTTTTCATAATTAATAAAAAAATTGCATCTAAATAAATTACCAAGATGTGTATAAATGCCAATATACAGCTTTAGAGATATTGCATAGCCTTGTATAGCCTTTTCTTAACACTTTTAACTCTTCGAAACGCATCGTATATTCTTTCAAAATTAGTATTTAGAGAAACAGGAGAAGCTGAGAGCGATTTATATTTCATTTAATTGCAAAGCAACGATGATTTAATGTGTTTCAGTTTATAAATTATTTGCCTTTATAAAATGTGAAGATTACGAATAGAGATCATGCTCAATTATATGTGGTAGATATAAGATATCAAACAATAATCAATAAAAGGGTAAATAGAAGAATCATGCTCAATTAGCCCAACATTTTTTTTTAATTTTCTGTTTTACAGGATTTTTTTTTTTTACAGAAATTTTTGTCGGGGGTTGAAATAAAAATAAAAATAAAGTTGCTTTTTTTTTTTTTACTAAAACAAGATATTTACTCGCTGATGTCCATTTATTTGTTATATAATAAGCGAATTTCCATAAAACGAAGGAAAAAACGTCTTTTATTACATTTTCAACAGTGAAATACTGTAATTTATTACTGAATGAAAGCGATATTCTGACACAGTGTGAAAGGATATCAAAATGGTATTCTCACTGTGTGAGAATATCAGAAGTGCGGCAAAACTTATGTATTCCTTCACGAAGAGTGTTTTTTTTTTTAAATCCCTGGCCTGTTATAAGATAGAGTTATTGAGCCATCCTGACAGAGACTAATAGTTACACTGCCAAACTTTTTCCAAATATGTCGTTAAAAATCCATGTTTACAACGTTTTTTTAATCTCGCAATCGTTTTGCTTTGACGTCTCAACCGATCGACTATGACGTCACAGTGATGATTGTTCACACAAGTACTCTGAAGTTGACATTAAAAAGATGCTTGAGTTTCTGATTGACAATATCTGCGTGGTTTTTGGGGACCAGGTCTTCCAACAATCTATTGGAATTCCCATGGGTACACAGGGAAAAGTGGCTCGCATGAACTTCATATAAAATTAGCACGAATATCATGCGAATTCTTCTCATGAGAAGGAGACGAAAAGGACCACACATGATATTCGCACGAAAATATCATGCAATTTTCACAAGAAATTCACACGAATATCATGCGAAAAGAAAATCGCACGAAATTCATGTGAAAAAAAGAACCCAGGTTTCATATGAATATCATGCGAAGACAAGCATATTTTTTGTACCCCAGATATTAATATCAAGCGATTATCTATGAGTGCACCAAACCTAATCCATTAATTTTATCCTTCTTCCTTGGAAACAGAATTTTTGCTTCTTGCAAATGAAGTTTTCTTGAAAAATTCTCTTTTTCTTACTTTATAGTCAGTTAATCCAGACACAAGTAATGCATGATTATACAAAAAGTAACTTTGAATTTGAAAGAATCAAAACTTGTTTTCTGGACTCCCTGACTAAATAAAGACATCTGTGACATCAATTTCTACATTGAAAACTAAAACAATTGATCTTTTTCTATCTTCTTTATTGAGGTTCTCATCACATAAGATTTCTTTCTCTTGAGGATTCTGTTAAAAAGGTGTTGTCGTTATAGCTGAAAATACAAAAGTAAACAATCTCAGGTTATTGAAATTCATAATGGACAATATTTTTTTTAAAAATTAACTATGACTACCCTAGGCCCTTAAGTAGGGTTAATACCTCTTGGTCATAATCACCTGTATGCCAAGTATGTTCTCCAGATACTACTAAAATAAAAAGTTGCATTTTCTGAGATACTTCTATCAACTCTATGACCTTGACCTTGTCTTATGACCTCTGTTCTGGAAATGGCATATCTTATGTTCATTATCAAACATTAGGGCAGTATGCTCTTTGGGAGTTACTTTTTTCAATATACAATTATGTTATGGCCAAGAATTTAAACTTCAATTCCTGTTACCTCTACATTGCTTAAATGACCAACAGGCAGGGTTGTTTCACTGCCTCTAGTCATAATTAAGCAACCTTAAAAAAAAATATCTAGTTCAAATTACCCTATGTTAGTCTTGGGATATACCTTTGAGTCACAGGCGAGTTTTGTCTCAGGTATGTCTACTGTGTTTCCATTATATAGTTGTGAATGAAAATAATTTAATACATTTGTACCCTTTTGACCTTGAACATATCTAAAATGTCCTTTGTACTGGGTCAAGACTCATCTCTGGACACAAGCTACCTTTCCATCAGTTATGAGCCTAAGATTGTTTTCTTGGTTACAAAGTCATGTTCAAATAAGAATTTAATTCTCTTATTCCTCTTTTTAAAAGTTTGATAAATCAGTCTGTAAATTTCTGTTACCAGTTAGTTCATATATAATTACAAAGTGTAGGGAAAAAACAAGATGTGTTTGTGAAACACTGATGCCCCCGTATGGCAGCTTATGGCGAAGGTTAAACTTTCTCAAATGCAAGTCAAACTGCAAAGTCGAGAGATCAAAAATGCCCAAGCACCAACCATTCAAAAGTTATGGTCAAGGTTAATGTTTTCTAAAAGTGGGCCAAACTCCAAGGTCAAGGTCAAAGGGTCAAAATTAATGGTATTCAGGGGAAAGACCTTGTCATAAGAAATATACATGCAGAATATAAAAGCCCTAGCACCAACAGTTCAAAATTTATGGTCAAGGTTAAAGTTTTTCAAAAGTAGGTCAAACTCAAAGGGCAAGGTCAAAATTGTTGATATCCAAAGGAAGGTCTTGTCACAAGGAATACAAGTGGGTCAAAAGTAATGGCCAAGGTTAAAATTTTTTAAAAGTGGGTCAAACTCTAAGGTCAAGGTCAAAAAGTCAAAAATATTTACACCCAAGGAAAGGTTTTGTCAGGATAAATACACATGTGAAATCTGAAAGCCCTAGCACCAACTGTTCAAAAGTTATGGCCAAGGTTAAAGTTGGGTAAATTTTTACAAAAGTGGGTCAAACTCCAAGGTCAAGGTCAAATATGTTGGTACCAAAAGGAAGGTCTAGTCAATAAATACACATGTGAAATATGGACGGACAGGGCAAAAACTTATATACCCACGACTCTTCGATTACCAGGGCATTATTATAAAGTGGTTTAAAAGATAATTTCCAGACAAAACATGTCTACAGACAGACAAACAGACATGGTGATTCCAGGACACCCTTACAACTTCTTTGTAGGAGCTAGTATATAACTTCATTGTAGGGGCAAAAAAGTCTTAGCTTTTACCAAATGGCCCAGTGATCTTGACTTTTGAGATAATTCAATGTTTTACTACACCCACATCACTGTTTTCATTATCCCTAAATGCTCTCCCATTGGAAAATGGTTAGTCTGTACATTTCTGTTAAAACTTGAATTTCCTTCATCTGAGACTTAAACAAAACATGAGTTGTGCTAACTGGCCAAGTTTGCAATGGTTAAAATTGGCATTTAGGTGTGATTCTAGAGAATGAAATACGTACGTCTGGAAAGTGCAAAAGTTTACAACAACAGACAGACAAGTTTTGACAGTAAAAAGCTTACTAAAGCTTCTGGCTTAGATGGAATAGTTAAATTAAATATGTTCAGCTTAATGTCAAATTTAAATTGTCGAAAAAAAAATCATACATGTATTTACTTACATTTACCATTGACAAATCTGTTTGCATGTATCTTCTGAGGATATAGGTACTCTGGTATTTGAAGCTGTGATGACATGCTAACTGTGCCTACAGTGAAAATTAAAAAAATGTCAGATACTGTCAATTCAATAGCATTTGATTAATTATCTCCTTAGTACCACTGTATTTTTATGCATTTATTCCATAAATTAGCAGAATATATTTAAGAATTAGATAAGCAGAAATAACCTGAATGCTTATGGTTCTGCTAGTCTGATTCAAATAATCCACAGGAAAAAAAAATCCTGCTTTTCTGCAGCCTCATCCTGATTTTCTGCAATTATATTTTTGCTTTTCTATGTTTGATCTTCTATTATGGCCCCACCCTACCCCCAGGGGACATGGTTTGAACAAATTTGAATATACCTAACCTTATCTGAGGATGCTTCTGAATTTATATGGCTAAACATGGATTTGCAATTCTTTGGAAGAAGATTTTTAATGATTTCTCCTATGTATTCTCATTTTAAACTTTGATCACCAATTATGGCTGCTCCCTACCCCTAAGGGGACATGATTTGAACAACCTTGAATGTAAACTATCAAGGATGCTTCCATATGAATATGTCTAATCACTGCTTAACTGTTCTTGAGAAGAAGATTTTTCACATGTATGCCTAACATAAAAATTTGATCACCCATTTAGGCCCTCCCAACCCCCAGGGGTATTGATTTGAACAAACTTTAATTTATACTACCCGACAATGCTTTCATATAAATATAACCAATCATGGCTTTGCTGTACTTGAGAAGGAGATTTTTAAAGATTTCTTCTATATATATATATATTTCTATGTAAAGATTTGTTCACTCATTGTGATCCAACCCTAGCCCCGGGGGTCATGGTTTGAACAAACTTGAATCTACACTACTTAAGGATGCTTCTTCATAAAAATCACCAATCATGGCTTTACTGTTCCTAAAAAGAAGAAATTTTAAAGATTTTTCATGTTTTCCTATGTAAAACTTTGATCACCCACTGTGGCCCCACCCTATCCCAAGGGGTCATGATTTGAACAAACTTGAATCTGCATTATGTCAGGAAGCTTTCACACAAGTTCATGTTTTCCTATGTAAAACTTTGATCACCCACTGTGGCCCCACCCTATCCCAAGGGGTCATGATTTGAACAAACTTGAATCTACATTATGTCAGGAAGCTTTCACACAAGTTTCATCTTTCTGACCCAGTGGTTCTTGAGAAGAAGATTTTTAAATACCCACACCCAATTTTTACTATTTCATACTTATCTCCCCTTGGAAAGAGGGTATGGCCCTTCATTTGAACAAATTTGAAACCCCTTTACCATAAAGGATACATGTACTCTGTATTAAGTTTGGTTGAAATTGGCCCAGTGGTGGAGGAGATGAAAATGTGAAAAGTTTATGACAACAACGAACAGATGACGGACAAATTTTGATCAGAGAAGCTCCCTTGAGCCTTTGGCTCAGGTGAGCTTAAAACCAATCATGGAAAAGCAGCATGGAATAGTCGCAGAAAAGCAGACAGGTCGCAAAAATAAGATGGGGGGAAAAGTATGTCAGCCACTTGATCATAAATAACAACATTATTTATATATATTGATGTGTACCTTTGCAATAAATATTTCATTTTAGATTCTTTTTTTTTACCTGTTTGCATGTAACATATATGTATAATCTTTGAGAAGCTATCAGTGTGGTATAGTGGGGGACCATCTGCTCATTTTCTAGCAAATACCTGCAAGTTAAGAATACAACATTTTAGTGAATATTTCTCAAACATGTCATTAGTAAACACAAAATAGAATACTAGTATACAATACCACTCATTTACAGGAAAGTTACTTGGACTTGCTTTCTTATAACTAGCTTCTTTATATATCTGCATATATTTTTGGAATGCATAAAAGTTTAATTCCTAAAACAACTGAGATTTACTTATAAGCAACTCTTTTTATGAGAACTGAGTTCTGTTGTATTTTCGATTAGAAATGTATAAATATGTTTACAGTGGCATTAAGTGCTCCTAAATAAATACTTTTTATCTCTAGCTCAATCAGAAATCAATTAATTTATGAGCTATATTACATTACTGCTTTTATTAATATTGCAAACAGAGCGTAAAACTTCAAACTCGATTAATTATAAACATTTTTTTTATTTCTGTCCCCATTTATAATTAACGTCCTAGTGTTTTTAAAACACTGAATTTATCACAGCACACCCCAATGCCTGCCCAGGTGGCAAAAAGATCAAAGAAAACATTATTCTTTTCACTCTTTAAGTCTTGAACTTTTGGTTAAGTGATTATAGTGGATTGTACCACATAGGAAGAAAAAAAAAGACCCCACAAAGGGACACAACTCATTTACTATTTGCAAATTAAACTAGTGAAAATGAACTACAATGTATCTAAACAGATGTGCCACCCACAGTGCATGTCATTAGTACATTGTAGTATATAAATATTATGGTTCTAGAGAGAGAGTAACCTCTTTACGAATACATGTACATTTACGAATAAATGTTTTGATTGGTGGTGATGGGTGAATGTGAGGTGTAAAGGAGAGTTTGGAGAGGAAGAAATAGGGAAGGTCGGAGTCAGACAGAGGAAGAAAAAGGAAATTCAAAATGGTAGAGTTGAAGGGATGGGAGCTAGGAGAAGGATAAATTAAAGACCCACCCCACTTTTTTCCAGGCCACCCTTCCATTATGTATTTAGTTTTAGAACAAAATGATTGACTTACAGTCTGATTAAAAAAAAGTATATCCTAATATACATGTATAACTCTACAGTATATTTCTTGGTGCGGTTTACACCAGACCTAGGTGCAACAGGCAAAGAGTGCCTGTGCCAGGTCCATCTATTTCAACATATCTACTTAATAAGCTGTCAGCATACATGTATATTGCCAATAAATTATATTACATCCATCTGGTGATAAAGGAGATGGTAAAAATATGACAAACTTACAGAAAATATGCAGTTGAATTTACTCTGCTCTTTCTTGTATTCATCACAGAATCGGAAATATCTAAATAACTATAATTTTTGTCCTTTAAATCTTTATGTTGAAAATTTATTTCCGCGTTGAAGTCGGAACTTTGATGACTACGGGGTATATTACACTTATTTTACGAAACCAAAAGTAGGTTTTTTTATGGAATGCCGTACGTCACATATTGTGTCATGATGCGGCTGAGAAAGCAGACGAAATTGACTGGCCGATTTGGCCAGGTTCTACTTGCACTTCCTGGTTACAGAAAAAAAAAAAAACCGAGTGTAACGTTACCCTTCTGTGGCTTGTTCCAGAGTTTCCTTTTGGATTTATGTGCTCTAATCCCTTGAAACGACGGTGAATATGTATGTACTGTTAATTTTTTGTCATATTTTGTGTTTGAAATGTAGATTCTTATTGTTATTCATTTTGCAACGAAAATTTTCAGAGTAAATTCGGATCTCATTTTCATTTCAGGTTCAACGTAACACGGCCAGGTGAATCGAATGGTTCCGTTTCATCGAAGTCATAATGAAGTTATGCATTTTTTATGCTAAGCGACAACTATTTGAAGGCTTTACTAAATTTTGAGTAAGTAATTAACATTAAAAGTGATTTTTAACTGTGTATATTGTTCTGACACATGTGCATAGACTTGTAAACACGACTTAACAATGTATTACACAAAATATTTTAGGACGCAGGTCCCACAAAAGATCCAATTTTCTTGGGGATTAATCTCACAAATGTGAGGGTTATGAATGAAAAAAAAAAATCCTTGTAATAATTAAACTGTTGCATTTGATATATTCTTATTATTTTATGCAGATATAAAAAAATCCATCTTTTCAGCATTATAATGTCTGTAAAATTCATTAATCCAACTGGAATATCATAACTAAAATGGACTATTATATCTCATTTGGACAATAGGTTCCAATAACAACCTTATACAGTGTTTTTCCTTTTATTATTTCAATTGAGTAAAGGGTTAGAGATCAATTGTATCGGGCTTTTGGGTTGATGTTTATGACAAATCTCTGTGGACCTTACAACAATTAAATTTTATTTTTTTTTTAATTTCAAAGCGCCATTTTTATCAATTGAAGCAATCAATTTGGCCGGTAGCTGGTTCTTAGGGAAATCACTACTTATAGAGAGTTGGTCAATAACATGTTCTGATGTCTGACATATGCCTCTATTGTGCAGTTATTAATGTACAAAACACAGGGTCTTCTGTTTTCCTCAAAACATGTAATACCAGTGCAGTTTAACATAAACAAGTTCACAAAACATGGACCTTTCAGGTGATAACATGGAATGTATTGTATGTAATGAAGTCCTATTCAGTAATTATAGGAGTTGGCCCCTTTGACTGAAACAATTGGAATATCAGTATGGGTAGTAATATAATAAAAATTTTTATGATTTAATTTCTTTGAAGGAAATGCTTGTCAGGACAAAAGACTGAAAAACTGCCTTTAAACACAGCCATCTTTAATGTTAATGGATTCATAAGGAGTATCCAAACAATATGATATTAGGATCATCAGAGACTGGCAATTTTTTACCACTCACTGTGACAGATGCATCTAAATAAACATTGAAATGTTCAATTTTTTTGTTCGTTGCTTTTCCTCATATGGTATGAATATTGCATAATATTCTTGTGAATATCACACGATTTTTACACGAAAAACAGACAAAGTGGAATTCGCATGGATATCATGCGAAATTTTAGTCGCATGAAAATCGCATGAATTTCGCATGAAATTTGTGTGATAACATTCGCATGAAATTCGCATGTGGGACTTTTCGCATGATTTTTGTATGATTTTTGCATAAATTTCATGTGAAAATCATGCGAGCCACTTTCCCTCTGTACCAATTGCGCCCCGTTATTAGCAGACGTTTTTTTGTATTCGTATGAAGCAGAATTTGTCCAAAATCTTGTACGTGAAAAGAAGAAAACACTTGCTGTGGCCTTCAACTCGACATTTAGATATATCGACGACGTATTGTCAATTAACAATGGTTATTTCCATTCTTATGTCGATACGATATATCCTTGTGAACTTGAGATAAAAGATACCACAGAGTCTGACACATCTGTTTCATATTTGGATATTTTACTTGAAAAAGACGTTAAAGGTAATCTAACAACCAAGCTTTATGATAAACGTGATGACTTTAACTTTTCAATCGTCAACTTCCCTTACTTATGCAGCAATATACATTCATCACCTGCATACGGGGTATATATCTCTCAGTTGATTCGATAAGCAAGAGCATGCTCTACGTATGAACAATTTCTAAAACGAGGTAAATTATTGACAAACAAGTTGATGAAACAAGAATATCAGCTGTCTCGTTTAAAGTCATCATTTCGTAAGTTCTATGGTCGATACAATGACCTTGTCAGCAAATACAATTTATCATTGACTCAAATGCTGACTGACGTTTTTCATACTAATTGTTAGGCCATTATTTACACACTGAATTGTCGACGGATTTTTCCGTTATTTCCCGATCATGACAAGGAGCACACGGCGGGTGTGACCGGTCGGCAGGGGATGCTCACTCCTCCATGGCACCTGATCCCACCTCTGATGTTTGGAAGTCCGTGTTTGCTCTGCTCCTATTTTGTATTGATTAATGGACTTTTGAGCTTGAATACTGTTCGTTATCTCCATATATTTCAGTCTATGACACTGTTACGAAAAGACAGAGGTAAAGGGAAAATCTAAGAAAATGTAATAAACTGAAAATTCAATGTTTTGTAGATGAATATGGAATTAATTTCACTCGTGAGATAGGATTTTTTTTATATCTTTACTCGTTCTTCGCACTCGTGAAAATATCAAAAAATCCTGTCCCACTCGTGAAATAAATTCCATATTCATCTACAAAGCATTGAATATCCTCTATGTATCAATTAAGCAGGTCTTTTTAAAGGTAATTTTTAATAGCAATATTTGTCATCAAACGAGTGAAAGTTGTGATTCGAATTTCCTCAGTCATGCCACTTTCTACAGTGTTCTGCTCTGTAATTACTTGTAAAAGAGAACATTTTTGTCTTAAATTAAGTTTCAGAAAAATCTTCAAGATATATTTCAATGCAATGAAAAATTGTAAAAGATCATACGTACTAAAACTCTTTCAAAACAAGGGGATGACAGAACCTCAATTTCTAATGGCCCACAGCATGACATTTCATCAAGATTACTGTTTCGTCTTTCTCATTTAATCTTTCATTAATCTGAAATTTATACTTTTTTCCTAACATATGACATTGACATGTTACTTTTTAAAATGACTATCTAAAAATATATTAAACCCTCAAATTCTGACATTTCGGCGCTATGCAATGACAAATCGCGTTTTGAAAGGCTTGTGAAAAGTTTATTGATGTTTCTCTCATTTTTTCAGTGACTATGAATAAACTATCGGCGGGAGAAATAAAAATTGAATGAGGGACTTTTATTTTTATTTCATTTTAGCCCAAATTAGGGTAGGCACTCCCGTTAAACAGGAAATAAAAAGAAATGTTGGCCTTATATATGGGCGCTCGTTCCGTTAGAGGAAGACCGTGGGTTCAAAACCCGCTGGCGAATGACCTTGGTTGGTAAAAATAGGTAGCAAGTGTTCCTTCACCAAGCGCTCGGCACAAAAAGAACCCTAACTGCTTAATGGCCCTGAGTGCCAAATAAAGGTCTAAATTTGAAGCCCTTCTCAGGTATATGAAGACGTCCCTATATGAGTGAAAAATTCTGGAACGGAAGTTACGCAAGGGTATGTTTTGAGTACGATTTCTGTGATCAAATTTTGGAACGATGAAGGCTTTTAAAAATACGTTGATGCCACACGACTGTCATTAATCTTTTTTTTTCTTTAATTCCATAGTTGTTAAAATGATTTTAAATTATGAAAAGAAGTCGCTTTTTGCCATCACTTCAATATGTAAATTTTATCAATTAAAATTATTCATTTCAGTTCATAATTTGATTTGATATATCGAAATAAAAGTCATTAGAGAGTCTAAGACATCTGTTACAAATGGGGAAGTTTTACTAATAAAAGACTGATGGCAAACTAACAATTGAACTTATGATAAATATACAATCTGTCGAAAAGTCGAATATTCAGTTACGTCTTCATGCAGATTGTAATGTCATTTTTTTCAAACTGAATTTTCTACAGATTTTTCCGTTTCACTGATCATGGAAAGTGCACACGACTCTTCTCATAATTTGTATCAGTTAAATGGAGAATGGAAACTTCGCAAGTAGGTTAAGGCTTCCCGTAGAATATCACAGTGCACTCTGTGCCTTCACTTCTCTGAACTACTAAAATATGACGTCCTAATGGAAAATGACATCAAGTCACCGCCAACTTGAGCTGTTATGACGGGGAGAGTGTCATGAACTTTACACTTTATTTAAAACTGCATGTAAAATGCTAGATAGCTATTGCAAAATTAACGGGCCGTTAAAGGTTTTTTAAGTCTTACATGTCCGAACATTTTAAAAATACACCGCTTACCTACCCTTGATTGAAATTCAGCATGTTCAAAGTGCTTATGAAAAATATACTTTTGAAATGTACTCTGTTTTATACCCGTGGTTGGAGGTAGGATTCATTTTGTGTGTATAAAACAGTCTGGCACAGGTGACTAATGAGGATTAATCTGAGAATTTTTATGGAAATCTGTAAGAAGAGGTTGTTCTCTAACTGAATCCTGCTTGGGAAAAATGTGTGCTGGCTTTGTTTTAATACAGATTACGATATTGTGTGGAAAATACCCTCAAATTTGTAGGTAAGTTGAATTTCTCACGAAATATTTTGTACCCAAGTAATATGACTTTTCCCAAGCACATTTCGGGTACACAAGGATACGATGAGATTATTTATATAACAATATGTTAATAATTATTGTGTTAATCAGCTGCGCGATTTATATGAAACACTTCAAAAAATTATAAATGACCGTCACGTGATCAAGAAAGTCATGTGACATAATAACAAATATTTTAATATATAGCTGAGGAAACCCTCTATAAAAATTGGAAGTACTCAAGTTCAATACTTATAACTCAAAAAACCAAAACCGACCTCGCAAGGACATTTTATGTTTTGAGCGCATTTTATAGCTTCGGGAAGCCTTAACATAGCTGCATTTTCTTTATATTCACTTTTCATGAATCAAAGAAATAGTCGGTATACTTCAGTTTCTCTAGTTTCAACTTATGTTATTTAGAATGTAATATAGTGCCGTCACCTTCATATGGTGTTGATGTCTCCTTTTTTATTCGATCAAGTTCTACATATGAAAAATTTTCAAAAACGAGACAAGATAATGACTAATTAGTTGATGATACAAGAATATCAATTAAGTCGTTTATTTAAAAATTTCAATCCATCGTAAACCCGTAAACTCAAATGCTTATTGACTTCTGCAAAAAAATTGTTCGTCCATAGATTCATACACATAGTAACATGTAGTCACTGTTGTGACCAATCAATATGTAATGCTTATACTCATTCAGGGCACTTGATTACACCTGTGATGTTTTCAGAGGCCTGTGTTTGTTCTGCTCACAATTTATATTGTTTTTTATATTGGTCTTTTGAGCATGAATACTGTTTTTATCTTCACATATAAAGATTTTGATTGCTTTTCTCACCTTTTTCACGTTTGCTTTGTTAGGTGCAAATGTGTAAGACGTATTTAATTTATCGTGGTGTTTAATGGAATTTTAAGGTATTTTTTGCTTATATTTCCTAGAAAAGAACTTCCTAGAACTGCACCGTAATGTAAAAAGAACGGAGATTTTGTGCTTTTCATATTCTTACATATATTTATACTTACAATAGAATTTCTGTCGCAGGGGACAACCCCCCCCCCCCCCCACCCCCGATTTAGTGATTTATTTACACAATATGCCAACGGTGCTATAACCGCTTTTATTATTGAAATCAACTCCGTTGTGAAAAAATATACGTATATATTTGTATTTATGAATTCAATAACAGATACTAAGCACTTTTAATTGATATATTTCATTAAAATTATGTTCCAGGAAGTTTTTTCTTTCGAATAATATCATGGCCTTTCCTACCTGGAGTAGAGTTACAAGGAAACAGTATTGAGATTTAATTTCTAAAAATATCGTGCGTATTAATAAAAAATAATCAACTGCACGAACTGTATATTTGAGACAGCGGAATTATGAATTAAATCACAACTCTTTTCAGTGTTTCTATGCAGCAAATTAAATAATGATTGAAAATTATGCTCCTCTTGGGAATCATCGTCATCATTGTTGTAATGGAGAACAGTCAATTCAAATGAGTTCCAATGATTTTCGAAAAGAAGCAAAAGATATTAGTAACATTTTGTCAAAAACACTTTGTATAATTAAACAGCAACATTATTGGTATTCTCAGTTACACACACACTAGCCTATTGACTTTTAAAACATATTGGAAAAGTGTGTATACTATAAAAGTTAAATGAATATATAAAAGTGTTCTTTGATCGTTCTTTGTTCTTAAATACTTGAAGTTTAATATTCTTAGCGCGATTGAGTACTCATTATTTTATTAAATATCACGTTCAATTTGGCTTGATCATAACAGCAGACTTTTCTTGAGCGTTGCATTACTCCGACTACTTGATAAAGTTTAAGGCCGGCCAGTCGACCGGGCATGTTGACTCTTTCTTGCCACCTAATCCCACCTTTGGTGTTTCCGAGGGTCTGTGTGTTGCCTTGTTCACTATTCGTTTTGTTTACTAAATTTTTGAGATTAGCCACTGTTCGTTATCTTTATCTTTTACATATGATAAAATATGAAAGGATATATTATTAAAAGATTCGTTTAAAAAATTATTTCAAAATTCAGATTTTTATAGCATTCTTTTCAAACAAAATTTAAACTGCTTTTTTAGAAAACCGTAATGAATTGTTTGAGGAAGCCAGTTTAGTTTTAGAGGTAAAATAATTTTTTCTAAGATCACAAAAGCATTAAATTTCTCCAGTGCATACCTATTTGATCAATTTCATGTATGACAAGAGTATATTTCAATTTATGCATCGGTTAGATTTATAAATAACTGAGATGCCCATTAATTTTTTCACATTTTGGTATCAAAGTTAATGTCGGTACTTAAGATAACAAACATGAGTACTAGCTCTCCATGTTTTCCGCTCAGAAAATATAAGAGAAAATTTAATGAATACAGATCTTGAGAATATTCATCTTTTTTTTAATTGAAATGAGACAAAAAATTCAAATATGAACAATTATAAAATTCAAAATCGACAAAAAAAATTTAGATGACGTAACAATTCATTCAATACAACACAAATGATACTATTACGTGGATCCTCATCAATCATAAATGAACAGACCTTCGCAATAAAAATTTATATAACATAGGAGTGTAGAAAAATTCAAATAGTTGATTATTCTGGTAAAAGCCGTCGACAATGAAATCTGACCGCTAAATTCTTGCAGAAAACTGTTGAAATGAAATTAACAGCCGGTTCTAAGGTGATCAGTGTGTACCTCATTGTACAAACCCTACCTCTTTTACAGACATGCTACTCTCAGTGCTTCGATCCCAAAACTTTAATCATTAGCAATTATGAAAATTCGTCAGTACCTGGTTTTAACCTTTTGACCAATGCTGAAATGGTAATGTGCATGATGGTTTGTAATAAGTTTGAATTGTGCCGCTCAGTGGATTGGATACGCGAAAAAAAGATATGCCGGTTAAACACGAGATTTGCCATCAAAAAAGTCAGTAGTATCATGACCGGAGGCCGCATCATTCATGTTGACCGGGAAAGTTTTCCAAAGGTAAGCAATGTATCAGACATTAGAAAACAAACATTGAAGTATTTAGATTAAAAGCAATTCGATCAAATATTAAATGAGTTACCACTCTAAGTTGAATGACTTTCAGCACCTGACGGCCGATTGCCCAAACATACCTGTACCGAAGATGCAATTTGTCTTCGGGGTAACTGTGTGCCTGTTTTAAAAGGTAACATCTAAGATGTTTAGCACATTTCTGTAGGTGATGATTGCAACCCTAACCCTCACCTTAGGCAGAATTCAAATCAGATTTTTTCATCGTTCGATTCGCGTTAACGACGCCGCGTCAAACCTAAGATTTTTAACATAGGTAGTGCTATTCCTTCCCCAAGTGCTCGGTACGTGAGGTGAATGTCCGGGATCCTTGGATTAAACCTTAAAATCCGAGTTCTCTTTCACGGAAGGCGTTGATGCGAAGCAATTCCTTCACTGCTACGGCCGAAAGAAAATTCCATCGGACAAAATTTGTGGTACTTCATCTACTTTGCCATCTGTAGATGAGTGAAAAGTTTTCAAATGAGACCTCAAAACATTCAATTAATCAATTTTATGATGTTCTGTTTAATACAAATCTTTCTGTGTGTTAATAACGATTACTGGACATCATTTTCTTCCTTATTATATTTTGTTGGCATATCAATAAGACAACGACTAATTATTTTACCTTCATGTTTCTATAAACATTATTATCACTTAAACAATTAAAACATTCAAATTTAAAAACAATAAAGATAGAAAACAAAATGATAATCAAAAAGAATTTATCCTTTTTCATCTTTTAGGATACATCTTTATATATGAAAAGGTATTGTGATAATGAAACACCCAAACACACACACACCTGATTAATTTATTTTTAACCATATCCCTAAAATTTACAGACGTTAAAATTTAAAAAATTTCAAATAGTGGTTCTGCAAAATTTTGTTAAATCAAACTGATATAACTGAAATGTATTTAAATACATTCTAATTTATAATTAATTACACTTGTAGAAATTAATTGTACAAGTGATTTTAATTGCAAATAATTACAAAACTATTAATCTATTTGAAAGCAGTCAATTACATTTTCAAAGAAATTTGCCCCAACCTTGTTACTAACGGTATTAGTGACTATTTGTCTACTACTAGCCTTCTTGTATTTTCTTTATTAATTTCTTGTCTTAAAGCTATAAAATTGTCTTTAACACAGCTCTCCAGCCAGTCTGTTATTAAAATCTTTTCCTTCGTCAAATCGCTCCGTGATCTGGAGGTCGTGAGTTCGAATCTCGGCCGCGACTGACCTAAGTCGATAAAAATGGGTAGCAACTGTTCCTTCGCCATACGCTCGGCACTTTAAAGTGAAAGTTGCGGGTCTTTCGAATGAGACCTTAAATCCGAGGTCCCGTGTCAAGGCAGGCTTGGCACGATAAAGATCCTTCACTGCTCTATAGCCCTGAGTGTCGAGTAAAGGTCAAAATTTGAAGCCCTTTACCGGTATATGGGGACGTCTCTATATGAATGAAAATTCTCGAATGAAATATATGGAGATAACGAACAGTATTCAAGCTCAAAAGTCCATCAAACAATACAAAATAGAAGCAGAGCAATCACAGACCTCCAAAACATCAGAGGTGATATCAGGTGCCATGGAGGAGTGTGCATCCCCTGCCGACCGGTCACACCCGCCGTGTGCTCCTTGTCATGATCAGGAAAGAACGGAAAAATCCGTCGACAATTCAGTGTGTAAATAATGGTCTAACAATAAGTATGAAAAACGTCAGTAAGCATTTGACTCAATGATAAATTGTATTTGCTGACAAGGTCATTGTATCGACCATAGAACTAACGAAATGATGACTTTAAACGAGACAGCTGATATTCTTGTTTCATCAACTTGTTTGTCAATAATTTACCTCGTTTTAGAAATTGTACATACGTAGAGCATGCTCATGCGTATTGAATCAACTGAGAGATATAAACCCCGTATGCAGGTGATGAATGTATATTGCTGCATAAGTAAGGGAAGTTGACGATTGAAAAGTTAAAGTCATCACGTTTATCATAAAGCTCGTTTGTTAGATTACCATTAACGTCTTTTTCAAGTAAAATATCCAAATATGAAACAGATGTGTCAGACTCTGTGGTATCTTTTATCTCAAGCTCACCAGGATATATCGTACCGACATAAGAATGGAAACAGCCATTGTTAGTTGACAATACGTCGTCGATATATCTATATGTCGAGTTGAAGGCCACAACAAGTGCTTTCTTCTTTTCATGTATAAGATTTTGGACAAATCCTGCTTCATATGAATACAAAAAAAAAAAAAGGTCTGCGTCTGCTAATAACGGGGCGCAATTGGTACCCATGGGAATTCCAATAGATTGTTGGAAGACCTGGTCTCCAAAAACCACATAGATATCGTCAATTAGAAACTCATGCATCTTTTTAATGTCAACTTCATAGTACTTGTGTGTACAATCAGAATGGGACGTAAAACAACATACAATCAATCAGTCAATCCCTCGTCGAAATATCTTAAAAGATTTAGAGCTAAGATGATAATGTGTTTATTTGTGTTAAAGAATGCAATTTCTTGTGTACATAATACATGTTTTGACATTTTCCATTTCATTTTTAAAATATTTTTTTATCTATCAAATTAATCAAGATAAATTAGTTTTTGAAGACAAGGAAAATTTACTTAGTTGGTTATGCAGTGAAGAAACATTTAAACAGTGAAATACTCTGTTTATAAAAGAATTTGGAAACGAAAAATACACGGTATTATTCTGCGATCATTGATGAATGCAATCATTTTCCTTTACAAACAAGGTTTACATTTTCCTGGTTTATATTTATATGGGTATTAATTATTCACATAAAATGAATGAAAGTGCCTAGCAATGAATACCGATTCATTTATTGCCTTAGAACAAGAGTCTTGAAAACAAATTACCTTCGACTTTGCTTTGTAATATTTTATACAGAAAATATGTACTTTAAAAATCAAATATATTTACAAACATTAATTATATTTACTCTGTAACCTTTGACATGACCAACCACTGCATTCCGTTTAATCCAACCAGTTTTATTCCATACAAATTTTAACACTAGTTAATGAATATGTATGTCATATGACTTTCCAAAATGCTTATTTTCTTCATAGTTTTGTCAATGTCAATGAATTTATAACCTTGCGTTCTCCTAATAATGTTTTTTTTTTTTTCAAACAAAATTCTTAATCATCATAGATTTCCAATTAATTCTTCTTAACATTTTATTTTACCATGCCTTATGTCTAGATATTTTACTTTCCTGATTGTAACTGCTTTACCTTCAGTTTTTGTACAAATATTTTAAAAATTAGGTTAAAAAAATCAGGTTTAAATAGCACTCGTATATAAACAAACAAATTGTCAATAAAACTTTAAATCTGCATTGAATTATATGTTTGAAAACATGTAAAACAAATAGCAAGTTTAATGAAATTAATTATTGAATTTCTTTTACTTTTTTACATTGAATAGAAAAAATATATAGAGACCTTTCAGATATTGTTAAAAGAGACCCAAGCAGGAAAGGACAAGATGGAGTGTACGTAATATACCCTGACGTCCGGAGAGAGGTTTTCTGTGACATGACGATAGATGAAGGGGGATGGACGTTAAGTAGTGTTTTAGTTTTTGAACGATTACCGAATACTCAATAAAAATTCCTTTTATTATCTATTTCAACTTAAATTGTAGGAAATCTAAAACATCTACAGATGTTATAGCTTATCATGAAAACAAATTTAACAAAACTTTATCAAAATGACATTATGGCTGTGTGACGTGAACCTGCCCCGCAGCATTAGAACTCGAATTATACTTGATTATAGCATTTATTATCCTGGCCTGGCAGAATCTATAAAAACGGGAGAGGTGAAACGATGAGAGAATTTATTTGGCGGGTTTCAGCAACAATAAAAGTCTAGCCTAGGATACGTCACAATCCGGATTTACACAAAACCAGTTAGTTATCTTTCTTTTATCATAAATACTGTAATAGATGTTACAGAAATTGGGGATGGCTGAAACTCAATTTAAACTACGTCACACACTCCCCTTCAAAATTGAATGTCGTCCCGACATTAAGAGCAAACGGTGGGTGTGACCGGTCGGCAGGGGATGCTTACTCTTCCATGGCACCTGATCCCATCTCTAAATTTTGAGGTCCGTGTTTGCTCTGCTCCAAATTCGTATCGTTTCATTGAACTTTTGAGATTGAATACTGTTCGTTTTCTTCATATTTCATTAAGATTTGTAATTAAAATAAAGCAAAATTAACAGGCTCCTGTTTTCCACAAAACAGAGCAATATCATTACATAAACCCTTTAACAACATACATATGCAACTTGCTCTATTATACTCAAAATGTCCACAACTGACCAAACTGCAGACAGACACCCTAAAATGTTCTACGTATACATAAAGCTAGATACTATGGATACATTTACTCTGTTGCATACATGAACATGACCCATATAACAACCATTAACTAATAAAATTTGACAATACTTGGTAAAAGCTATAATCAGTGTGTGATTCATATCACTCATGTCATTGTATACATATATTTCACAAGGGCGATTACCCTGTAAAACATGACAGTCTACTAATATGTGAAAATCTTCTCATAAATTTCAAAATCTGGTTAAATGATCTGCACATATGATGGTTTCCCTAATTGATCATATGTAAAATTCCTGGAAGGTTTGGTTGCTCTCCTAGGTCTTTCTAAATGATAGTTTTCAGTCTCACTTGTTTCTTCAGCATCTGGCCCCACAGGTCTATCCTCAGAATTCGGGTCTTCTTGATCATTCTGACTATCAGATTGTCTATCTGAGCTATGGGCTGACTTAAAACTGTCACCAGAACTGTCAGAAATCACAAACGTTTTCCCAGGATGAGAGTCAAAGGGTTCTGTACTTCAACCACTGAGTCTGAGCTATCATTTTCTGTAATGTGCTGCTGAGGCACAAACGGTTCTGCATGTGTATTTAAAGAGAACCCTCCAAAATCAATTGATCCATCAGAATCAGAGCTACCATCAGCATCATAGACTGTCACTGGGGCTGCTGGTTTGAGGGTTGTTTTATCCGGCAGGGTTCTTTTTTCTTCTCCTTATGTTCCAACTCAATGGGTAGAGAATTGCACTGCCTTAGTAGGTTCCTGTGAAGTCTCCTGATACCAACCTGTCCTGAATTCTTCCTCAACTAGTACACTGGTGTATCCTCAATAACTTGCTTTATTACCACATACACATCCTACTCCCAGTAAGACCTTAATTTCCCTGCCCTCCTTTTTCTAATAGGTTCTTCACCAATACATGGTCTCCAGGATATAACCATGCGCTCAATAGTTCCTTGTCATACTGAAGCTTTCCATTATCAGACATATTCATTGCTTGCTGCGATGTCAATTTGTAAACCTCTTCCGTGCGAGCCTTCCACTGAGTGATCTACTATGAGTAAGACAGCTTTGATTCGGAATGCTAGTTCTGTGAAAACTAGATCAATGAGCAGTGTGGGATGACGTTCGAATAACAAAAAAATTGGTGAATATCCAGTGGTTTCATTATTCGTACATTTGTAGGCGTGAACGACTTTGTAGAAATGAGATTTCCAATTAAATTTAAAAGATGGTTCTAGAATTCTTAACATTTGTAACAAAGTTCTATTGAAACGCTCCACCTGGTCATTTCCCTGTGGGTAGTAGGGTGTTGTACGAGAATTCCACACAGGTTCTGTAACTCAAAGAAATATCTATTCTCAGGTTCACGTCCCTGATTATGGTGAAGTCTACTAGACATTCCAAACCTCAGCACAAAATTATTGCACACTTTTTCTGCTTCGGTCTTAGCCGATTTGTTCTAGGTGGCATACACCTGGGCAAAGCGGATATAGTGGTCCATCACCATAAGAATATATTCATTTCCCCCTTTGCAACGCTCCAAATGAAGAAAATCAATCGAGACCAGTTTCAACGGACGAGTCGTAGTTATAGGTTGTAGTGCTGCTTTGTGCGGAAGATGAAGTCTTTTGTCTTTGATACAAAAACACTCCTAAGTGAAATATCGCTCAATCTCTGAACCCATGTGAGACCAGTAGAATCGATCCCTTGCGCTATTTAATACTCTCTCTTCTCCTAAGTGTCCTAGATCATCATATAAATGTTTAAGGGCTAATTTCCTAAAACATTTTGGAAAGCATCAACTATTGAATTTGTCCTTCTCGAGGTAGTGAAATCTCCCTTCTAAGTAATCCATTGGCCATCTTCAACTTCGGCCATTCACGTAGTAAACACTTAGATGCTGAGCTCCATCCTTTGGTTACTTCCTTTGACGGTCTTGTCCCCTTTTGTACAAAAGGATTTATTAGTCCAATATCGTGGTCCTTACTCTGCTCCGTTGTTAAGGTAGCACTGCTTATAGAAGAAAAGGTTCGAACCTGAAGTTTCTCTTCCTCAGCTTGTGCATAAATGCTGCTACAAACAGTCTCGTCTAACCTTATTGCTGTCACAATGGCATCAATGTGTCAGGGAAAGAACTTCCTGTAAATTTGGTTATGTCAAGGGGCATCCAACTGAGTCCATCTGCGTCACTATTTTACATACCGGGATGGAATCGGAAATCTGATAACATGGAAACCCACCTTAATCTTGTAGCATCTAGCTTTGGGACGGTGAATATATATTGCAATGGGTTATAGTCATTGTACACTTGAAAATGCGTAGCATAGTAAAGGTGATCTCGAAATCGCTGTGTCACTGAACATTTGAGTAGAAATTCTAATATTCCCGAGTGAAGTTGGTAGTTTAATTCAGCTGGTGTCAGTGTCCTAGACGCATAAGCAACTACAGCCAACTTGTCATTACCTTGCTTCTGATAAAGAATAGCTCCCAAACAAATTTGTGATGCATATATATGGTTTGTTGAAATCAGGATAAGCCATCACTGGTGGATGAAGTAGAACATCAATGAGATCCTCCAAGATACCCTGGTGTTCCACTGTCCATGTAATCCGCACTGATGAACCCTTCTGTCCTGAATTTTAGGACTTTGTTTTCTTCTGCTTCTTCCCCAATAAAGGTGCGTCATAGTCATCTTTCAGCAAATCATAGATGGGTTTCGCTCTACGGGAGAAATTTGGGATATAACTCCTGTGATATCCGAAAAAGCTCATCACTTTCCGTCATCATCATCACATGTAAAGGCCTAACATTCCTCCCTCAATAATTCCTGGATTTTCTTTTTCTGATCTGTTGTAACGGAACATTTTGAAAGATCACCAGGTCGATCCCACTTTTCACTGCTTGAGTACTCACTTTATTCACTACTATCTGAACACTATTAGATCCTGTAGTCTCAAAGTGAATTGAGGAACAAACCCTTTCAACATGTCCTAAGGGTGTACCTTTTGGGAGGACATAGTCTATTTGGATGGATTAGACAACAACAACTTAATGTGTCTAGTATGCTTTGGCCTCACATCAATGAGCATTTCCTGTGATGTAATTCTATAGGCAACCAATTCTTGAGATGGAATGTAGACAACCTTAGTGCCATGCTGAAGTTATCTGCTCTTGAATGGTACTTTGACGATTACCGATGACTGCCTCAACTCGTCTCCTGTGTCTTTCAGTTCTCGGTAGAGGGCGTTGACCTTAGCCCCATCAGCAGCTGGTAGAGTACATTTTAATAAGTCAATTGCATCACTACTATGTACAGTTTGTAACAGGTCTTGTATAATATTATACCCCAGAAAAGGTTCATTCATACCAGGTACATCGGTGATCAGAAAAGGCACCTGAATTGCACTACCTTGTTCTAACAATTTCAAACTGACAGTAAGAATATCTTCAATAGGTATATATGAGCCAGAGGCAGATACTTATGAAAATTTTTCTTGCTGTAAACATTTTTGACATTCAGCAAAAAATTTTGAGTTCATATATTTGACAGCATTACAATTATTTTACGTGCAACCCAATGTGCTTTTTGACAATTTACACCACAATATGTGGCCACATGACAACTTGTGCAAACTTCGATACTTTCACTGGACAAGTGACAATGACAAGATAAACAACTCTTGGGACAATTCATTTGCCGGGTCGCAAACTGTCTCTCTAAGACGACCCGCTGCGGTTGCTCGATGGCTGAGGCTTCTTGTTTGGGCACTGTTGTCGACGGCGACCAGATCCACCACATGTCCAACAGTGGTTGCCGGTGGACTAGTAGTCAGGTCATCCAGGTCTGCTCCTTACATTTATTGGTTGAATCCTCACATCACTTTGGGAATGTCCCACTAGTTCCTTCAGTTTGTTCAAGCCGTAAGGATTTAATTTCACTCGAAGGTCATTTTTCACAGCCTCTTTCACAGAGTTGATCTCCAACGAAGTAGAGTTAACTTGAGACACAGAGTGTTTAGACTGGAATTTGTTTTGCCATCCACTCTCTTGTATGAGAATTTGATTCAACTCATGCATGAGATTTGCATCTGATATAGTCACATTGTCCGAGTGTTTCCTCATCTCATGGGGTGGTGTTTTATCTCGTATTCCAGTGTAAACTGTTCTTCTGAAGTGACCGCCAACCAGTTCTTGACTGTATTTGAGTTCATTGCTATCTTCTTGAGAAGCAAACAGAATACGATTCCTGAGATCCATCACACGCAAAAGGGGATCATTAGGGTTTTCCTTTGGATTTTGGGTTGCACTGGCAAGCTCACTGTATAACTCTTAAGCATTTTTTTCTACATAGTTTCCTCTTAGGATACTCCTTTGAGTAGCCAAATTTATGTCAGGTCGTCCATAAAGGTAACTACGAAGACTTGAGGATGGAACAACAGCCTTGATCACCCCATCAATGATGTCAACCTCCGAATATCCCTTTTGTTTACCAGTTTCAATTTGTCGAATTAGGCTTGTGTAAGATATCCCCGCCTTACAAACAATCTGACCACTGATTTCAAAGTCCTTATGTAGCTTTACAGCTGTGGGATTTTCTTATTTGACTTCTGGTTTCTTTTCGTTTTCCTCTTCAGAAACCCCGGAAGACTGTTTTCTGTTTTCATACCTACAGTTTTTTTCAAGTTCTTTCTGGGCTGCCTCTGCGAAAGTATATTTTACTGAGAGCAATGTGGTTCCAGACTGTGCGCCTTTCATCTCCTTCATAAAGAATTTATCTGCTTGCATCGCCACCACTAGTCGACCCTTGGAAGTATCAAAAGACTCCCCATATTCCTCCAGAATTCCTTTCATTGCTTTCAATGGCGCCATCATCAACTTTGATCTCACCTCCAGCATTTCCTCTATCTACTCTGCCATGATAAGATCCCGGACGAGCCCCCAAAATGTTACCCTGACCTGACAGAATCTATAAAAAAAAACCAGGAGAGGTGAAAAGATGAGAGAGTTTATTTGGTGGGTTTCAGCAATAATAAAAGTCTAACCTAGGAATACCCCACATTCCGGTTTTATACAAAACCAGAGTTATATCTTTTTTGATCATAAATTCTATAATAGATGTTACAAAAAATGGGGGTGACTGAAACCCAATATAAACTTCGTCACACATTTACCAAACATTAAGGCACGAACACTAGCATAACAAAGGAGAGTAGAATTTTAATCTGCAATTTGTGGAATTAACTGTGCTCCCGGGCAGAGTCAAAACGAAGAAACTGCCCACAAAATTTTGATTTTGATTTGGTTTCTAAACCCTTCTACGCATTGACAATTATAGATTTCAAACAATTCTGTATTGTTCAGTTTTCTTTCATTAGCAACTCTATATAACCAAATAGTGCACACTGGCATGTCTTATAGCTTGAATCTTTACAGATAATTGAGGAGAATGTATCACAGTGGTCCATGTTTATTGTTCAAATAGCAATAAATTAAAAAATCAAGCATTGTTTATAGGTCATTCAGAAACGACAAGATAGTGACGTCGATTTTTACAGGACATGGATAGAGTATAAAGACGGATTTGGGAATGCCACTAAAAACTATTGGATAGGTACATATATAATATATATATATATATATATATATATATATATAGAGAGAGAGAGAGAGAGAGAGAGAGAGAGAGAGAGAGAGAGATAACGAACAGTATTCAAGCTCAAAAATATATATTTAGGGAATGACGCAATCCACATCTTAACAAAGGATAAAAACCAAGAACTCCGAGTTGATCTCCAGAGACATAATGGAGAACAGGCCTATGCTGTTTATACCACATTTTACATCGGAGATGAAAACAATAAATATACACTTACAGTATCTGGATACAACGGAACAGCGGGTGAGTATTGTGATCCGCCAATGTAGTGTGATCAAGGTTTGCATATTGACAGTATATGAAGGATCAATGCATTGAGTGTAGAACGATGTACGTATTAAAGTACAGATAGACAGGGGGTATTATACCTTTCATTTTTTCAAATTTATATTCAAGTTCCTCAAAACATACTAGTTTTTTAATAGCTAACTTAAATCCTTCTCAAGCCATGGGGATCTTAGGCTCATAAACCCAATTTCTGTAGTGGTAGTAGGATGAGAGTCATTTATTTCTCTTGGATGAGACACCATCACAAGCTAACTCCCAGTGCAAGCCTTTACCCGTTTTTTGGTGATCTAAAACAATTTAATGAATGAAGGTTACTTATGCAAGCACACAGCACACTACAAACAGCTAGATGTGAACCAGCAACCGTTTGATTACTTGCCAAACGGCACTGGCCACTGAACCTTGGCACAGATCTCTTTCTTATCGTTACCATTTATTTTTCAATAAATTTAAAGAGGACCGACCCTCTGGGAAGAGAGATAACTTCCCAACTAAAAAAAATCCTTAATGTCCGATAGTTTATCTTACCAGAGTGTATGTAATGTAATGTAGTGTAAATGGTCAGTTCAAATAAACCATACATGTGATGCAAACGGCAACTTCTATTTTCTTTTGCCAATATTTTTTTATGTCATTAATAACATTTGACCTAAAATGTTTGCATCCAGTTTTCCTATTTTGCAAATTGATACAATTATATTCTTTATGAACAATTTTAAAAGTGCAGTAATGATTCATGTATGATTTTTTGTATACTGGTATATATTTTTAAACTAGAAAAAAGTCTATAAAGAATCTTCAAACGTGTTGTTGGTGCAAGTTATATTTCAATAGAATTCCAAGATATTTCCTTCAAATTTAAGTTCTGACATTCATTGTGATTTGGAATATACAGTTTTCATTATTATTGGAACAGTTACAAAGATTCAGTTTTTGTTTTTGTGACTTGGAATATTCCATTACATTGTGAAGAATGTTGGATTCATTACTTTAAATATGTTTTTGTTGTGTTTTCTTAACCCAATAACTTACCTGTAGCCGTCCAATAAGTTATTAAATATACTGTCCATTATTTTTGATAATGGACAGATTTTTTAACTTATTGGACGGTTACAGGTAACTAATTGGACTGACTTGGGCCGTTCAAGAAATAGAAGGTATTGAAAGAACAAAAAAATGAGGTCATACTAATGATTTACCAGTGAATACCCTATAATATCTGACAGAGTGACTTATCATAATTCGTTATTTTCACTTTTATATTTATGATGAAAGCTCTGTGATCACAGGGTCATGGGATCAAACCCCGACCGCGACTGAACTAAGTGGATAAA
The DNA here is from genome assembly GCF_033153115.1 of Saccostrea echinata. Taxonomy (NCBI): domain Eukaryota; kingdom Metazoa; phylum Mollusca; class Bivalvia; order Ostreida; family Ostreidae; genus Saccostrea; species Saccostrea echinata. Next base: position 1,425,653 of record NW_026889761.1, read on the forward strand.
GCTAGGTAGCAAGTCTTCCTCTGCCACGAGCTCCCGAGGAACCGTGTCACGGCAGGCGTTAGCACGATAAAGATCCCTGTCTACTTAATGACTCTTAGTGCCGACTAAAGTGTAAGCCTATAAGACAGATAGTCGTTTTCAAAGAGTTTTATTTAACTGAGAGTGATAGGTTGTACAGATGATCGTATAGTGGCTCCTAGCGTCTCTTAGAACGTCGCTCCGAAGAGCCCCGTTCCGATGAGTGCGGCCCAGATGAGAGCGCTTGGTTAAGTTTGAATCTTATTTTTATAATGTACAATGCATAATACTCATTTACGTATGAAATAAACAAGTTAGATTTAAGTAAACAAGTTATGCAATAAATTGTGACAAAATCCTGGAGTTTTATAAAATAAATTGTAATTGAAACATGAACTTTAATAACCTTCAGTTCAACGTCCTAGTATTGTGCAAAAGTTAGTATAATGTTAAGATAACTTTTAGCAATGTTCCGTTACTGTTCCTGTATCGACTTTCAAAGATAGATAAACACCCTGGTAGCTAAAATTGTCCTTCATACGATTACCAGGCTTGTTTACTCTTACGGAAAAGTCTTACACTTTCATATCCCAATTGGATTATAGGGGGTCAATGCACTCTAACTAGTACATTTTAATTAGTTTATCTTTATTTTCTTGATTAGAATAATTGTCTCAAACCCTATAGGTTTACAAAAGTCTAAATTTGAAGCCATTAACTAGTGTTCGGTGACGTCTCTTCGAGACTGTAAAATTTGCGAATGGGACATAAAACAAGATTAAATTAATCAATCAATCATTATATATATGATATGTAATTTTATATTTAATACATTAAAACAGCAGTAACTTCAATAGTGCTTTATTTGTTATTATTTTTTACATTAAGCATCAAGCTGTAATGTTATCAATACTCTATTCTAGGTGACAGTTTGATTGATTGGCACAATGGTATGAAATTCTCCACCAAAGATCAGGATAACGATATGAGTAGCGTTAACTGTGCCACAAAATATCATGGAGCCTGGTGGTACAACGCCTGTTACCAATCAAACCTAAACGGACAGTATGCTACGTCTGCTGTGATTGGTGAAAAATACCCGGTATGGGTATACTTTAAAAATAGTCATGAAGCACTACAAAAGACTGTGATAATGATTAGACAGAAAAACTAGAGCCATTTTTGACATGCTTATAATGAATTTTATTTCTAAGCAGAAATATTCTTACATTTTCTGTGTGACTTACCTCTTGTACTAACTTATTTACTTTTTTCTAAGTAAGGAAACTTATACTCGTTACATATACGAGGGGTTATCAAAAAGTTCGTGGACTAGCGTCATAAAATTAAAACCGCTTTAGGTACATCAATGAAATTTTACACATTTAGTTAGCATCATCTTTTCTATCTTTAGAGTAAACCATATATCATAATTTTTATTTTTTAATAAATTGTTAGTGTTTTTGTAAGCAAAGGTATGTCCAGGAGGCGCAACCTCTAATAAGACGTTTTTTTCTACCTGAGTGTAACTAAGAAAAACTCTTTAGATATGTGTATCTGTCATCAAAAAATCTCGTTAATTCAGGCTTGTGGTATGAAACATCTGTTCAGTAAAATTTGCAATTTTTACCCCATTCTGTAATTTCTATGAAATTTTATCGTAAATTTTATATGGAGTGTCCAAACAATTATGGGCTTGAAAATAATGTCAAAAGGGGTGAGGGGTTTCTTTTTCAAACACTCTATAGAGTTTCGCTCCTGGAAAAACTGGTATTGACCTAAGGAATGTTTAAACTGGCTACAGAAAAATAAAATGCATCCAGAGTACTTGTTTTTTAATGCCCAAAAAGATTCAGAGAAATGAAATATGCACAGTTAGTGTCGATTTGTAGTCAGGGTGTCAAAAGTCAGTCACGTCGAAAATTGACGTTGATCATGTGTGGTAGAAATTGAACTCCAACAAGCTAAGTATTCTGGCATAATCAAGTGAGGATCTTTCCCCATATAAAGATCCATTAACAATATTATATGCATTGAAAACAGCTGCTCATGACATTGTAAATTCATATAAATAAGACGGGTTTAAGTCCTTACTTAACTCCAGGTAATCTCATCAAGATAAGTGTATGAGGTAGAGAGAGCGGACATTAAGAAACAATGACGTTAAGCGGACGTCATGACACTAAACGGCGACAGCGCCGGGTGATCACATAAAGTCTTTTTAATTTTAGAATAATTTTGCAAATTATCAACGTATCAAGCTAAAATTTTCAACATTTCTTAAACTTTTGTTGTTTTGTGTTCCACATAAATTTTGTAAGCAAAGACTACATATTATTAATTTTATCGCGTCAGTCCACGAACTTTTTGATAACCCCTCGTATATGCCATGATGAATTAAAGTTTAGACCATGTGAGCTGTCAATGACAAAAATAAAATGTAAAGATTAAACTTTTTAATGTGCCACTGATAAAATAATACGGTACAGAGTATACTGTGTAATTTGTAAGGTGATGCTGCAATGTAGTACACAATAATCTGTGTAATATTTCACTGATAAAAAGTTGCACAATATTATGTGTAATGTTTTGTAACAAGTCGAGCGGACCCTTGTCACAAAATAAAAACTCCTTTGTCAGGCATAACAGGTTTTTATTTAGGATAGCAACAATCAAGAACAATAACAACGAATGAGATGCTGACCATTCAGACAATAGGTGACCCGAAAAAGGGGGGGGGGGGTGAACTTGTCTTGCGACTACATTACACAGTTAATTTATTGTTGTAACTAGTATCTGCAAACAACTCCTTGTTCTCGAACTCAAAGTAAAACAACTTTGCGTAATTAATTGCGTAATATTAATTGTAAATTTAATAATTCAACAAGCGACGATCCGGACAGTCCCTAACTATTTGGGAAATCCAAATAAACTATCTTTGTACTAAACTATTAGGTATGGCTTATATTAAACTCTAATGCCACTTAACCTATGAAGAAATTATGCGTAAACTATTCAGAATATGTGTATACTCTCAAAATGAATTTATTTTCAGCTCAAGCTAATCCGAACAAATACTACCAAATCCGGACAAGCCATTCCGGACAAGAATAACCTAAGTGAACTTAACTACTGAACTACTCTGCACATCCGAGCAAACAATCCGGACAACTATTAAAATGTATAAAAGTGACATAAACTATCAAATAAACTTCTGAACTTGGAAAGGACTGACTCATAGAAATGTTCCGGTCATAAGTCCTAATTAATAACTCGAACTGTAAACAAATAAACTACTGGTCTACATGACTGGAATAATCTCTATACTCTTAAAACTGTCCTGTCCGGACGCGCAAGTCCTTATAAAAATTAGCATCATCCACTACAAGATTTATCATCTTGAATACCTTGGACTTTCTCTAGTTCTAACCAAACAACCCGAAGGGATGAAGAGTCGAGAGTGAGTGTCGAGATGCTGAAGCTGGGTCCTATATATAACCTTCTATGACCAATCAGCGTTTGTCCTTTTTGTCCGGAAAATTTATAACCAATCCAAACCCTGTACGGATCTATGGAAATTCCGAACAATTCCCGATATCCAGACAAGCTGAATTACAACTCTTAATAATCATTTAATGAACAATACAAGACCTTGTCCGGATTACTTTAATTATATGGACACTAAATAATGTAATTAGTTTAATAATGAAAATATCCAGGACTATGTAGTTTTACTATAAAAATCAAGATTCGAATCTAGGCGCCTTCTAAAGTAGTGCGCGCAGCGATATATGTAAATACGGAAGTATGACTTCACAACATATTGCGCCGATGAGATCGATAAAATAAGACAATAGTTCACCATCATAAGGTAAAAAATAGACAAAAATAGTGGTCAGCATCATATTACAATAATTAAAGATAAAAATAATGTACAACATGGTTGAAATAATGAAAAATCATGCAGCAGAATCACAAGTGACAATATGAGTTGTGAAGCGGTCAGTCAGACGAGGGAAACGCATGGTAAAGTACACAAGAAGTTCGCGAGCGCTAAAATGACGATTTCACATAGATGAAGGTAAAAGAATGCGCTGGTACTGAACATACATCAACAACTGGTAATTATAAACAGCTGCAGTTTAATTAAAACGATTGTTTTACCGTATTACGAAGAAATTTAGAAAATAAAATTTGTAAACAAATGATCGAAAATGGGGGAAGTTGTCAAAACACGAACGGTAATACTGCAGGTATTGTAAAACAAATCTGAGTTAAAATAAGGCATAATAAATGCTGTTTAAGCTTAATAAATCACTTTAGAATCATGTACTATGATTATAGTAAATTCCCATCCAGAATAAATTAATTGTAAACAATATAAAGAGTTAGCATATGAAGGTCTCACATATTACAGTTTCACTAATAAAAAGTAGCACAATGTTGTTGTGTAATGTTTCACGGATAAAAAGTAGTACAAATTAGATTGTTAAAATCATCAGAAAAAAAGGCAGTATAAATATTTTTGTAGTATAAAGACATAAAGGGGCACTTAACGCCTACATGTGCATCATATGCAGAAAAGGCGACATAACAAAAAAAAAAAACAAAAAAAAACTGATTTGTTTTCTATGATATAATGACGAACTCAGTCAATGACGGCCTCAGTTGTTTTCTATAACATGATGAGGGAGTGAGTCCTTTTTATAATATGATGATGGACTGAGTCATTTCTATATCATGATGATGGACTGAGTCATTTCTATCACATGATGACAGACTGAGTCATTTTTATGAGTCTTTTTCTATGACTTGATGACGGACTGAGTCCTTTCTGTGACATGATGATAGAGTGAGTCATGTCTATGACATGATTACGAACTGAGTCATTTCTATGAGATGATGACGGACTCATTCGCTTCTTTGACATGATGATGGACTGAGTCTTTATCAATGACATGATGATGGACTGAGTCTCTTTCAATGACATGATGATGGACTGAGTCTTTTCATTGACATGATGATGGACTGAGTCTTTTTCAATGATATGATGATGAACTAAGTCTTTTTCAATGACATGATGACGGACTGAGTAGTTTTCTACGATATATTGATGACTCGGGTGTTTTTTTATGACATGGTGATGTAAAGAGGAGATAGATAGTTAATGAGTTTACTTTTATAATAAATGAACAACTTTTCTTGCTCCGAAAACTGCCTCATTTTATATTTTTTTTTTAATGGCAAGGTGGAAAAATATCGGAGCTCGAATGAAGTCTCGTTCATCAGGACGATGACATGAATTTTAGACCATTTGTATAATGTTGGAAAAACCTTTGTCGATCTATAATTTTCTTTGTATCACATCACAAAGCTTTTTACTAGAAATAAGCGTGTATGAAGTATATTTAACCGATTATGTATTTCTGTCTGATAAGTTGTTGGAGAGATTTGTAATGTTACTTTTTAAAAGTTTTTTTTTTTAAGATGCATGATTCTTTCTATTTATTTGAAATAAAACAAATCATTATCCTAACCTCAGGCTATTTTAATTTATCACGGAAAAAACCATTTGCAGACCAGCTAGTGAATTATTTTTCCGCTGTTCTTCAATGTGGGCGAAATGATTCAACGCCATATTCATTAAAATTGCTTTTGTTATGAATTCACTTTGGAAATGGAAGATTTTAATTTGAAACCGATGTCAAGTGAAGTGCATGATTACGGCTTATCTATAATCCTCTACAGGTATTCAAGCAGTAATCCCCATTATTTATTTTCAGCTCTGAATATAAAACAAAGACACTTAGGGAAAAAAGTTCCTTTTCTTCGTAAGAGGAAGATATATATAGAGTCAAACCTGTTTTGAGAGGCCACCTTAGGGAAGTTTTGAAGTTGGTGACTTTAGACAGGTGGCCTTTTATTTCAAATAGCCAGTCAAACAATAAATGAAAAAAAATTTAACGTTATACTTGATTAATTAAAATTCAGAGAATAAAATTAATGAATTTCACTTACAGTTAGTATGCGTACTAATTCATGTATATTTATCATTTAATGATGTTATACTGGAATTGAAAAAAAAAAACAAACTCTTTCTATTGTAAGATATATATAATTTAGGTGGCTCACAAGGTATTTATGAGATATTTCTTCTCTTAGACCCCGCCCCCTCCTTGCACACACACATAATAGGATGTTTAAAAAAATAAAAGACGAATATTTCAGCCAGAATTTGTCACTCTCTCTCTTCAATCAATGATCAGCAAATAGTGTGTGGTTAATCCCCCCGAACTCAACAGTTCTGTTTAATCGGCAGTTTACTTATTTAGTGATGCTATTAAACTTTATTTTTAGCTTAACTTTTATAAAGCTATCAGAATTTTAAAAAGACACATAAATGACGTTGACCAAGGATGTGTATTACGTAGTTTGAAATCATTGCGCAGGTGTCATATGCAGTAGAGCGTATCTAATTCCTATCCATCGTCTCCTAAGGGTAAAATTAACGAGATAATCAAGCCAAACAGTGTATATTGTATATAAAAGAGTAGCAATAAGGGTTTCTACATAGAAAAAAAAATTAATAGGTTTGAAAATATCGGTAGTCAGGGGTAACGTATGATGTAAAACGGATTTCGACAACCTTGATCTTCTCAGAAAATATATCATTGGGTCGTATTCTAGCTAAGGGTTTTCATAGCAATTATTATGCCTTTGTTTTTTATTAAATTTGACTATGGAATGTTCCTTACATAAGGCTCCTGGCGAATGACTCGTCGACAGGGGATGCTTACTCCTCCTATGCACCAGATCCTACCTCTGAAATTTCTAGGGGTCCGTGTTTTTTGCTCTGTTTACATTTTTTTTTGTAGATTTACGAGATCGATCACGGCTCATCACCTTTTTCATTGTGATGGTAATTTGAATTGACCTTGATTTGTAAAATAAGGAAAAAATTGAACGGTTATTTATTTATTTTTTTTATTTGAAGGTCATTCTTATTTTTTTTTTACAGTCGTTAAACTATGTACATGTATTACTTTAAAAAGTATATATGTACTGTTTTTTTTTTTTTTTGTTTTTTTTTTCAAGAAAATTGAATGTAAAGCCTGAATAAAGAGACTTTTTTTTACATTCTATACTGTTTAACACTTAAGTACGGTTTTGATTACCTTCTTGCGGTGTAAGTTGACTTATTCGATTGATCGATGTAGTTTTACATCGATTTCAATATTATTTCATTTAAATGAGATTTCACTGCATGCATGCCGACAAAGGGCTTCAAATTAAGAATTTTTTCCGGCAGTCAGGGCAGTTGAGCATTTGGTGATCTTTTTCGTGCCAACACCTATCGTAATAAGGTGTCTCGATTTTATTGATTTCATTTAAAAGAACAATGGCTTTCATTTCAAAATGCCGAGTACATGTACTTGGTGAAGGAACAGTTGCTGTGTATTTTTTTTTTTATCGATAAGGTTTGTTGAGGCCAGAGATTGAAGCCACGTCCTTTCAATCACAGGGCAAGCACTCTACGTTGACTCAAGTTCATATACAATGTATCGAAATCAGAATTTTCTATAGAAGTGCATAAATTTTCTATTTGTAATGACTTCAATTTGCAGTTAGAAAGCTTTGTTCTGGAAATGGACCACATGTGAAGAGTGCATATACTTACTTTGATGAGAATTTCTGGAGTTCAGTAAAGACTTAAACCCGTCTTGTTTATATGACTTTACTATGCCATGAACAACTGATATCAATGCATAATATTGTAAATGGATCTATACATAGTGAAAGATCCTCACTTGATTATAAAATCATAATTTGCTTTTCGGAGTTCAATATAGCTATCAAACATGATCAACGTCACTTTTCGACGTGACACACTTTGAACACCCTGACTACAAATCGACGTCATTCATCTCTCTAATCTTTTTCGGTATTTAAAAACAAGTACTCTGGAGAATTTTATTTCTCTGTAGCCCGATTAAACATTCCCTAGGTCTATGCCGATTTTTCCAGGGGTGAAACTTTATAGAATGTTGGAAAAGGAAACCCCACCCCTTAATTGTTTAGACATTTCATATAAGATTCGAAAGCAAGTTTAATTAAGTTGCCTAGATGGCCGAGCGGTCTAGCGCGCTGTTCCTGTACGGCTAGGAGACTGATTCCGTAGGTCGAGAGTTCAACCCAGGGTTGGGGTGGAGGTGGGTATCCTGATAAAAGTTCATATTGTTAATATATATATATATATATATATATATATATATATATATATATATATATATATATATATATATATATATATATATATATATATATATATATTGTTTTTGTGTTTTGCTTTTTTTTTAAGGAAAACTTTTCTTTGTTTGAAATATCATCAATTCAAACCCCATTCTATTCTTAATTGAACATTTTCCACAAAGGCCATTAAAATCGAAAAAGATTTCTTTTTTTCAAATAGATGTCATTTTAAGCAAACATTCAATTATTATTTTGTTACCTTTGAAAATGGGAGCTTTGTCCTAGAAATGGACATCATGTGAAGTGTGTATTTCTGGTTTATCTGTAATCCTTATCTGTAATCCTTAAGAGTGTATTAATGCACTACTTGAAAATAAAATTTGGTCTTTATATATCTCCTCCCCTATGAATTTACAAAGTTGTAAGCTTAAGTCACTGGGGACATTAAATATATACTAACCGTTATTTTCTTTATGTTATGATTCGTGTAAAAATCAAAATGAAACCATACAGTTACAATCTAGGTAGGTAACACACACACAAACATAAAAAAAAATACTCACTTCAAGGGTCTGGGTCCGTAGATCCCAGTTTTAGGTCTGCAACATTTTATAAAATAATCATTTGTGTATTAGCGTATATGCATGATTTAAGAAAAAATCATGAGCGTTTTAAAATTCAATCAGAAAAGAAATCTTCGCTTTTTTGGACAATGAAAATCATATTTCACACCAATCAAAATTTCTGAAAAAATACTGAAAAGCTCTAGCTTTAAATGGTAGTCACTATAGGCAGGTTGCTGTTATTTTATTTTGATTCAGCAATCGATAAATCACAGATTTGAGGCTGTAATCTTTTTTCAAATAAGATAACCTACTTTAAAAAAAAGAAGCTGAAGTCTACTTGATATGTGTATAGAAAATAAGCTGAAAACTTTATTTCTATGCATGATACTGAAACAGTACGGTCAACAAAGAGCTGAAATCTACTTTACGTGTTATAGATAATGAGCTGTAAACTTTAATTCTAAGCATGACACTGAAACAGTACGGTCTATCTAGAGCTTAGTCTATTTTGCATGTTTATCCTACTCACTATATCTTTGGTTAAAATTAAATAAACATATAAATATTTTTTGTTACACATTTATTGTCGAAACTGAAGATTAGAATGACTATATATTTTCTATGATTTCTACAGAGTCTGAAACATCTGTTTCATATTTGTATGTTTTACTAGAAGAAGACGCTAATGGTTAAAAAAAAAAAAAAAAAAAAAAAAAAATAGGATAAACGTGATGACTTCAACTTTTCTACCGTTATGTAGTAATTTGCCATTATTATCTTCAAATGGAGTTTATATCTCCCAGCGCAGGTATGTTAAGGCAGTATCCAGGTCATATTTCGGCGAATTTAGACTTTTTTCGTAAAATGTAACATTGATAAATCGGAAAAACCATAGATAAAACATTTACTATTATTATCCATTGTATAGACGTCATTGAGTCTTCAGCTAAAAGAAGCACTTCACTACAACGTCATCACGTGAGGTCTATAAATAGAAAAATTGCCTCAATGAAAAAGTGAAAAGTTCAACACTACCCAAGAGATAATTCATTTCTTTTAGTGAAAATAATTATGCAAAAACATCACTGGGCCATGAAAAGTGCTGCTAGAATCCTACTCTCCTGACACAGAAAAAAATATTCCAACGTTTCGCATGAAACCTTATCAATATTTTTATATTTTATACATACGATCAAGGAATTTTTATCAATTCATGTTAACCACACGATTCTAGCAGCACTTTCCAAGTACTATAGAATACAAGCTTTCGATACAATCAAAAATTATATTTCAAAGTATGCGGCGTAGTGTTGAACTTGTGCATCTTTGTTGTTATAGAACGACAGAGGAACGGCTGATCGGGATTTCAAAGCACTGACTGTGTTCATTATAAGAAAACATGGTAAGAATATATCAGCGTACCTGATTCTTAATCTTTAATTCCTTATGAATCACACATAACATTCGCGGTATATGCCTTAAAACTCCCATTTCATATATTTGCTTACATGAATTCTCGTCACCTTCAATTTCACTCGGCAAATATTTGATCAATAGTTATGACGTCATGGGTTTGGTATTTAACCCCCGTGCTAAATAATTAGCTATTTATACCACCCAAAAACGACAAGATTTAGTTTATATTATGTTTTGAATGATTCCATTCTTTTCTTAGACCTGAAATTTAACTTTAAAGATAGATATTAAGAAATCATTATTTCTAAAGTTCACGTCATACAGCTTACTATGACGTCATATTGTAAAGGCAAGTAGGATATCTCTGGGTGAAGCCTTAACATACCCGCGAGTTGATTCATTTTCTAAACCGAGGCAAGCTATTGACTAAAAAGCTGATAAAACAAGAATATCAACAATCTTGTTGAAACTCAACATTTCGTAAAATCTTGTCAAAATCTTACAATAACCTTGTCAGCAAATACAATCTATTGTTAAATCGAATATTGACTGACGTTTTTCGTGCAAATTGTTAGGCTATTATTTTTACAGTAAATTGTCTACGGATTTTTCGTTTTCCCGATCATGACAAGGAGCACACAGCGGGTGTAATCGGTCTACAGGGGATGCTTACTTCTCCATGGCACCTGTTCCCAACTGTGATGTTTTAGAGGTCCGTGTTTGCTCTGCTCCAAATTTGTTTTGTTTTGATGGACTTCTGAGCTTGATAACTGTTTGCTATCTTCATATCCCCTCCTCCCAAAAAAGTGCAAAATGAATTTTTTATAGATGCAAAAAAAACTTTATTACTTTGAATGAGAGATTATCGTTTTCAATTTATCGATATAATTAATGAGAGAGAAAAAAATTGATCTTTATCTTGAAAAATCAGTGGAAGCATCACGTGAGAACCATCAATCATAAATAGAAAGATCCGTGCAAACGATAAAAGTATACATAAACCAGAGAAGTTGATTATTCTCTTTAATCCTGCTGACAATAAATTTGATCGCAATTTCATTTACAAAAAAAGTATTGATATGGGATCAGTAATACGTCTTATGTCGACCAATCTGTACTTCACTGGACAAGTCCTCGCTCTGTTAATGTTACAGACATGCTACGCTCAGTGTTTAAACCCAAAATCTTTGATCATTAGCAATTATGAAAATTCCTCGTTACCTGGATTTAACCTTTTGACCAATACTGACGTGGGGATGTGTATGATGATTTGTTACAAGTTTACATTATGCCGGTCAGTATATTGGATACGAGAAAAAAGGAAATGCCGGCTAAACACAAGATTTGCTGTTAAGAATGAGAGTCGTCTGATGATCGAGGAAAGTATCATTCACATTGACCGGGAAAATTTTCCAAAGGTAATTAAGACTTTCGAGGATTAATAAAACAAATTGATATTTGAGAAGAAAAAAAAAATGAATTTCGTTGTATTTAAAGTAAATCATGACTTTGGTTTGATTTATTTTCAGCATCTTGTGGGCGATTGTTTGAACAATACTTGTACCGAGGATGAAATCTGTATTCGTGGTAAATGCGTACCTGTTTTAAAAGGTAACATTATTCCAAAGTTTATTCTGTTTTTTGACACATTTTGTCAGGTGATAACTCTTATTTATTGCTCATCGTAAATGAGTTTGATTAACTTGTAATAAGTATCAATTAACATCAGTAACAATCTAAAGTACAACAATAACTTGTGAAACAGGAGATGAGCTTTTAATGAAGTGTATATTAAATAAAAAATACAGGTTTAATACCTCTTCAAAATGATTTGTTTCGACACTTTTACCAAAGAAAAAATGTCATTTCCTTCCAAATAATTTTTTATATTTATAATCAAAATGATTTTGGGAAGATCCAAATGAACTTTCTCTAAAAACAAATAGGGTCAAAAAATTGGAGCAAAAGTATTATTAATAAATAACGCAGTACAGTTAAGGTGACGAATGGAAATATCGGCGAATTTTTTTTTTTTTTAAATAGAAAAATACATTCTTTACAAGGATGGGCGATTCTATTAGGACTTTACCATCATCAGACACATGTAATGTGGTTGAAAACTACATGTTGGGGACGATTAGATTTCTTACCTAGACTTGTGACGTAATGTGGCAGTCAAGTGATTTTAGCAAATATACCTGCAGTATTGAGGTCATCTATAAATTTCAATATTTCAAGGGCATAACCACGTTAAAAATCTAAGTTTAATTTAGAATTATTTTCAACACTCTTTGTAGTTTGTGAAAAGTGCTGCAAACCTATATAGATTCTACTGTGTTGAATATTTTGCTGGTCAAGTGCATTAAATGTAGATATAATTAATTCATTTGCAAGATTTCATCAGGTTCGCAGCACTTTTCAGATATCTTCATACCTCTTGAGTTTATGTGTAAAAGCTTGTTATAATTCATTGAGGGTATGCCCTTGCAATATATCGATTTATTATGACCCTTCTATTACCCTTCAATGAATCTGCATACAAATATACGGCAGTATCGCTTGTCTAGGAAATGTATGGGAAGTATATGAATAAAATCATAAAATATACATCGCATCCAAGTTAATGGCCTCTTAAATATCTACAAATATATTTTATTAACTTACAAAATACATTTTCATTGTTTTTCATTGTATAAATTATAACTTGATCCGCCTCTCACTGCATACAAACTGCGTCAAATTATGCGATATGACGTCACATTGTCAAGTGCATTGCGATCAGTGAATTTTTTATATATTGCTCTGTGGGATTTAACCAACGACAAACATACATGCAATAGTAAGTATTGATGTAGTTTAAAGCTATCCAATATTTAAAATAGCAAACCATTTCATTTTGTGGTAATTTGAAGAACATATATATTTGTATGATGTCATTAGTAAGCATTTCCCGTAAAAATTAGGCCCCGCCTCCTTATTGAGCCTTAACTGTGCTGCGAAGGTAGGATACCATTCTAAGAAAAAAATATGAAATACTGGCTTATACTTATTTTTGAACAGATAATTAGTGCCTTGAAAATGGTGCCAAAAAAAAAAATGGATCATAAACATTAGAAAAGAAATTGATAAATGAAATATATGGAGAAAACGAACAGTATTCAAGCTCAAAAGTCCATTTAGACAATACAAATCAGGGGAAGAGCAATCATGGACCTGTAAAACATCAGAGGTGGGATCAGGTGCCATGGAGGAGTGAGCATACCCTGCCGACCGGTCTCACCCGCCGTGTGCTCCTTGTCATCATAAAAAAATAACGGAAAAACCCGTCTACAATTCAGTTTATAAATAATGGCCTAACAATCAGTATGAAAAATGTCAGTCAGTATTTGGCGTAATGATAGATTGTATTTGCTGACAAGGATTGTATCGAACATAGAACTTACGAAATGATGACTTTAAACGAGACAGTTGATATTCTTAATTCATCAACTTGGTTTAGATTTTTTTTAAATTCATATATTCCGATTACTTTTATAAAGACAAATGTATTTTGAAACTTTAAAAAAGTAGAAAAAGGTTTTAAAAAAATAATAACAGAAATGTACATTATATCAGAGACTACTTCATGTAGTCGTGAGGTTCAATCCGACATCTGAATAACTAACAAATGAACATCTAGCAATGTCAACATCAGACCAAATAGCAAACGGAATCTACAGGTATCAATATCAGTTAAAAGTTCGAATTGAGACCAAGTTACAAATGGGCTAAATCAATTTATGTAAGCCCAAGTAGCAACTGCAGCTTATGCATACTGGTTACAAAGAGCAGTTGCTAATAAATCGTCTGACAAAATATGATAAACAAGATACCACGTTCAGCAGAATAAATAATTATTTATATATTATCATATGAAGAATTTCTTTTTTACGTTAATTAGAAAAAATATACAAGGATTGTTCGGAGATTTTGAAAAGAGATTTCAGCAGGAGAGGACAAGATGGAGTGTATATTATTTACGCTGACACTCGGAAAGAGGTTTTCTGTGACATGACGACAGACGAAGGAGGGTGGACGGTGAGTAGTGTTTTAATTTTCAATTAATTTCCCAGTTCCATTTCAAATATTCATTTATTAGGAAGTCATTTTCACTGTAGAAATTCTGAGTCAATTGTAGATTTCACTATCATGAAAGCAAAATCATTACTTTGAATGAACTATTTTTTTTATTGATGATAGTAGGCATTAAGTATCAAGGGGGAGCCATTTAGTTTATTGCAAGTACGTTACGTCACAGAAAAAAAAAACAATGAAAGTATAGCCATAATGTTACAATCACTTAAATATATTGTCGATAAAATGTTAAAAAACCCTAAAACACACAAACTTGTTTTCTGGCCATATTTCATGAAATGGTTGAAGAGGGCAGATATGAAATTCTAAAAATATCCAAATGATATAGAGTAGACCTTTTATTAGTATAATTTTTTTCTGTCACAAGTAGCTTTATAATATTTTAATCAATGGTTTTTTCAGGTCATTCAAAAACGAGAAGATGGCGAAGTTGACTTTTACAGGACATGGAATGAGTATAAACAGGGATTTGGGAATGCGTCTAAAAACTACTGGATAGGTATGTTTCTGTATTTTCTGCTTTATTAAACTGATAACTTTGAATTTTTATTTAAATACGAGCAAAACATCAAGAAGTTTATGGGCCACATCGCTCACCTGAGCACATGGCTGGAGAAAAGAGCAGAAATCAGTTAATCACCTAATCACTTAATTCTACATTACTTGAGGATATTTCTATAATAATGTGACTAATCATGACTTTGCTAATCTCGAGAAAAGATTTCTAAAGAAATTTCCTATATATTCCTATGCAAAACTTCACCCCCTCTTGTGGCCCCACCCTACTATCGGGGTTATGATATGAACAAATTTAAATTTAGAGTTTGTAATGAAGCTTTCACATAAGTATCATTTTTTTCTTTCCAAGTGTTTCTTGAGAAGATTTTTTAAAGATGGCACCAAATTTTCATGAAATTCTTAATAATCTCCCCTTGAAAGAGGAACGTCCTGTAAACAAGTTGAAATCCCCTTCACCGAAAGATGTGGCAAGTTTGGTTGAAATTGGTCCAGTGGTTCTTGAGAAGAAGTCGAAAATGTGAAAAGTTTATTGACGACAGACGGACGCCGGACATTTGATAAGAAATGCTCACTTGAGCCTTTGGCTCAGATGAGCTAAAAATACAGGCAAACTAATTAAAAAAATGTTCAAATCTTGATAAACATATTGCTTTACGATTGGTATGAAATATTTCAGCAAAAATTCAAAGACACTTGTATTTGCAAAAAAGTCATTATAACGACCGTATTATTCACTACACTGAAAACCCTGTAACATAAACTTATTTTTCGCTGGCCTGTCTTTGTGTAAAAATTTATCGCAGCTCTTCATGAATCAGCTGGGAGACGACAAATGCAGTTGATAATGGAGTAATGCCACAGAATATCTGAAGCAAACAATAAATAAGCTGAGGTCATTCAGTTTGTAATATGATTTAATTATTAGTTTCCGGTTGCGATTTACGTCTATCTTCAGTAAAATATACTGAATATCACTATTGTGTCTTTTATTTCGAGTTTACTGGGAATAAATGATTACATTTAGCCTTTTAGTTCAGAAACAAGGCCAGAAACAAATACAATTCGTCATCATTAACAGTACTATTTTTTGTTTTTCTTCATATCAGAATCATAATAGTATTAGGAAAAGAATTTTAATTCAAAGAAATGTGTAGAGATAAGGAACAGTATTCGAGCTCAACAGTCCATTAAACATTACAAAATAGGAGAAGAGCATGGGGGTGCCAACACGGACCTCCAAAAACATCAGAGGTGGGATTAGGTGCCATGGAGGAGGGAGCATCCCTTGCCGACCGGTCACACCCGCCGTGTGTTCCTTGTCATGATCGGGAAATAACGGAAAAGTCCGTCGACAATTCAACAAAAATATTATCGTTATTTATTCTTTTCAGTAATTTACATTTCAAATGTTCTGAAGCTTTTTACATTCCTATATATGTAATATGTTACCAAAAAAAAAAAAAAAAAAAAAAAAAAAAAAAAATGAATAAATAAAACTAAATAAATAGATTAAATCAAATAAAGTGGTAAAAAATTCCGAGAAAGCTGTCGTTTCCTTTTCCTTTTAAAATAACTTTTTTTAAAAAAAAAAAAAATATCTGTATCTTTTTGTGTTAGATTTTATTGTTTTTTCTTTATTTTCCCTATTTATTTGAGTTTAGCAAAACTTTATCTGAATTAAAAAATGCATAGAATCAAAAATTAAAATAAAGCTGCTCAAAATACCTGTACTATTAAATTAGCAATGCTTTTAGGGGATGTTGAACAAACAAGGATAACTATGATTGACTTTTTCAACAAAATTAACACATAACTGTCTGTCTATCCTTTTCAAAGGAAATATTATTCTAATTTTATGTTCTTTATGTATCTTATTCATTGTGCTCACGGTGGGTGTTACCGGGAATGCTTAATCCTAGGCACCTGATCCTATCTGTCCTGTTTCCAGGGTCCATGTATTTGTCCTATTCACGATTCGTTTTGTTTATTGGAATTTATCAAATTGATCACAGTTCTTTGTCTTCATCTTATGAATTCATACTAATTGTGAACTCGATTATACAAAAACCATTTTAATAGATTCTATTATGTTATGCGAATAAGTATGTGGTTATGTCATTAAGTTATGTGAAGATAACGAGCAGTTCAAAACAAAGGTCTAACAATTAGTATGAAACACATCAGCCAAAATACGACCCAATGATAGGTTACATTTGCTAACAAAGTCATTATATTGACCATAGAATTAATTTACGAAATGCTGACTTTATATGAGGTTGTTGAAGTCCCTGTATCATCAGCTTATCTGTCAGTAGTTGTCTCGGTTTAAAACTGACCGTACTCAGAGTATGCTCTTGAGTATCGAATAAATTGCGAGATGTAAACACCAGAGTAAGTAAGTAAAAGCGGGATATTTCTACATAAATGAGGAAAGTTGACGATGGAAAAGCTGAAGTCATCTCATTTGTCATCCAATTATGATCTTACTTAGCCCTTGTCATCTGTAGTCAATAAACATCCAAATAAGAAACAGATGTGGAAGTAACCATTGTTAGTTGATAATAAGTCGTCAATATCTCTAAATATCGAATGGAAGGCCACAGCAAGTGTTTTCTTCTTCTCATGTAGATGGTTTTGAATAAATTCTACTTCATGGGAATATTCAAACACTTCAGCTAATAAAGGAGCACAATTAGTGCAAAATGGAATTCCAACAATTTCTTGGATAATTCTAGTCTCCGAAGATTACATATATGTTGTCAATTAGGAACTCCAGCATTTATGTAATACCCACATCAGAGTATTTGTGTGTAGAAATAGAGTGATTTTAATAAAAAGTAATTTTGTTGATGACTAATCACCAGATTTGAAAATTTTCGACCATTTTTATTGAAGATGCAGTTGTCTATGATATCAAAAAGCCTAGTTTTTAATTTAGCGTGAGGAATAGTTGTATAAAGTGTCGAAGAGTCGTGCGTTTGGATGTTACTGACTTTTATAAAAATGGCAGTATTAAGAGCCATTCTCTGTAATGACTTGAACTTTTATATAGGAGCTGTGGCACGCATAGTCTCAGAATTTCTCCAAACTTTCTATGATAAAAGTCTTTGATACCGTTAACTCAAATCAGGCAAAAATTGGTTGCTACGTGTCATGGTTACCATAGCAACATGTCCTAAAGTTTGAAAAATGGCATTTTTCAACATCTTCAGAGTCCCACAGTTAACGATTGCAGCAAAGCAAACAAGTGGCAATGACTGTTTCTGAAAGTTGAAGGCCTGATGTCGTCTTAAATGCATGATAAACATGTTTGGTAAATCGTCTATAACATACATTACTATGGAAACAAAGTATTCAAAAGTAATAATTTTGTTCATTTAATTTTATAAAGTCATACACTTAAGAATAAAAACAATTATAGGTTGAAATGCAAGCAAATAATAGAGAAGAGATCCTTGTAACATATACCAAGGACAAAATATGATATTTCTTATAGGTTGGCAATGGTTGCCACGGTTTTAATACCACGAAGGGATTTTAAATTTACTCTCTTAGTGATTTAATCTTATCCTATCTTTTTAAAAAGCATATTTCTATATAACTGATGATCAATTTTTAAAGGCCTTTGTGTGACCCTAATTTTCACATTTCAAAAAATTCACTTTCAATTCTTTAAATAGTGCGTTGCTATGGAAATAAGGCAAAAAACATGCATAAAAATCTGAAAAATACTCTGTTTCCTTGGATACGTACCGTTGTATGTAGATTCCCAAAACTTTAATGATTGATATATGTGAACAACTAACCTGATTTTCAATTTTGACTATCACCCAATCTCTAACTGGATGCAAAAAGCTGACACATAGGGTCTAATATTGACAAAAAATTAACAAAATCGAACATTTTCTCTTCTTGGTAACCATAGCAACAGTGTTGTATTTTTCAACAACCTTTATCAATATATGATATTCAACTTTAGTTCTACGAGATAAATACTATTCAAGGTGATTCAAATGATATTTTTCTTGATTAAAAGGTTGGTAAATTCCTAAAGCAGCAAAAAATATCACATTAAACAACTAGTACGTTGTTTCCATGGTTACACTGCAAAGTAACAATTAATCTCAATTTTTCTTATGTTGTCGGTGTTGCAAGGTCCTAAGGATGCATATGTGCCAGTCATGAATTTTATTGTTTTCCCTCACGGTAGTAGCATTAACCCAATCATAGCAACAGATTTTGCATGGTGACACTGTGTTACCATGGCAACCATGAAAGTTATTTTTAGAATAATATTGCCAATACCTAATTACATGAGGTCAAATATTTTTCATTGTTTTTCTTACGTTTTTGATTGAGTTTGATCATGTAATATCTATTATTTGTGGCTATAGAGCGTTTTTCAGCATTTTTCAGCATCTAAAATGTATTCCAAATGTACCCATGGTTACCACTTACTTAGAGATAAATTCTAAATAGTTTCTTTATAACATAAGTGGCAATAAGGTGTCATGTTTTTGGGAGAATGGTTTGTTTGTTTTTCGTAGTCTTTATTAAGGTTTAATAAAGATTTAAAGTGGCTGAAAATCTCAATTTTTTCAACTTTTCTGGCTGTTACCATGGCAACCAAGGCACATAGCAACGGAATTTTATTTGATATATGTTTCTGGTGTCAAGTTGTAATAATGGGCAAAGTTTCATCAAAATCGGTGACCATGCGTGGCAAAGAAGTTTAAGTGGTTACCGATCGCGAGAATCGCTATTAAATTTTGTAAAGGTTTTTAAAGGTTTTTGAGAATCCACATCTGATTTACACCACTTCGAGAATATGCTTTACAGCAGTTATTATTTTTGCAAAGAGTAAAGATAGGGGCTTGGTAAATCTTTTGCTAAACGCTTCAATGTTTTTCTTTTTGTAAGAATTATTATTTATTGATAAAACGTCGTCGATATATCTAAGTTGTCGAATTAAAGGCCACAGCAAAGATTTTTTCTTTCATGCAAAAGTTTGTAAATAAATGCTGCTTCATACAAATAAAAAAAAAACACATCTGCGATTAAAACGCATGACAATTCGAACACATTGTTGGAAGTCCTGTTTTCTGAAAACTACATAGAGATTCTCAGTAAAGAACTCAAGCATATTTTAGATATCAACCTGGGAGTATTTGTTTGTAGAATCAGAATATTTAATTTTTTTTATTTAAAAAAAGTCCGTAGATGACTAATGACAAGGAACACAAAGTTTTTATTCAAAAACTATTCCTTCTTAAGTTTTTGTCTGATTTCAATAAAATTTAGTACACAGACAGATTACAACAAAAATACGAATTCAATTAAATCCTTTACAATTGCTTATCTTTCTATAGCAATAGGGTTAGGGCTAACACTAATCCTTAAAATTCACATGTAAAGTGAGAATTTTTACATCTTTAACAAAGGGAATGACGCAATCCACACCTTAACAAAGGATCAGAACCAAGAACTCCGAATTGATCTCCAGAGACATAATGGAGAACAGGCCTATGCTGCGTATACCACATTTTACATCGGAGATGAAAACAATAAATACAATTTAACAATATCTGGATATTCGGGAACAGCAGGTGAGTAAAAGGTTCAAGATATTATGTTATGATAAATCTCTCACATAGCAATCATTTACATGAAATATATGGAGATAACGAACAGTATTCAAGCCCAAAAGTCCATTAAATAGTATTAATTACAGATACATGTAGTTTAGGTTATATATGATTCTCTGATAAAAAGTTGAAAACAGCGAAAGGTGATCGATCCCAAAAAAAAAAAAAAAATCTTCAAACAAATAAAATCTGTAAAGGGTCATAAACCACGTTCCCTCGGAGATTCCAGATGTGGGATCAGGTGACTGGGAGGAGTAAGGATCCCCTGTCGACCGTGAGCCTTATGTATAAATCAGGTATACGAAATATGTCGTAGTAAAATTCAGTATGAAAACAAAACCTTTACAATTTGTATGAAACATTTCGCAAGTTTTATGGTCGATACAATGACCTTGTCAGCAAATACAACCTATCATTAAGTCAAATGCTGACTGACGTTTTTCATACTAATTGTTAGACCATTACTTACACACTGAATTGTCGACGTATTTTTTCGTTTTTCCCAATCATGACAAGGTACACACGGCGGATGTTATTGGTCGGCAGGGATGCTAACTCCTCCATGGCACGCATCTGATCCCACCTCTGATGTTTTTGGAGGTCCGTGTTTGCTCTGGTCTCGATTTGTATTGTTTAAATGGACTTTGAGCATGGATACTGCTTGTTATCTCCATATTTCATTCAGCAAGATATTACCAAATTATAGGTTATATTTGCATACAACCATAGTATCTACGAAATGCTTTGAAGAGGTATGCTGAAATTCTTGTAACATCAGTTTATCTGTCAGTAGTCTGCCTCATTTTAAAAATTGATCGTTCTCAAAGCATGCTCTTGAGTATCAAATAAATTGGGAGATATAAACACCATATGTAGGTGATAACGGAATATTATTACATGAAGAAATTACTACATAAAGTAAAAGCCATCTCGTTTGTCATTTGATTTAGCTGTTAGTTAGCTGTTAGTTAGCCCTTATCTGTTTTAGTCAGTAAAACATTTAAATATGAAACAGATATGGCAGATTCTGTGGTGCCTTTTTTTAATTTCACAAGTCTTCAAAGGGACATTGGTATTCTTTACAAAGAGACAGGGGTTATTCTCTACACAGAGACAGGGGGTATTCTCTACACAGAGACAGAGGGTATTCTCTACACAGAGACAGTGGTTATTCTCTACACAGAGACAGTGAGTATTCTCTACACAGAGACAGGGGGTATTCTGTACACAGAGACAGTGGGTATTCCCTACACAGAAACAGAGGGTATTCTCTACACAGGCAGTGGGTATTCTCTACACAGAGAAAGTGGGTGTTCCCTACACAGAGAAAGTGGGTATTCTGTACACAGAGACAGTAGGTATTCCCTACACAGAGACAGTGGGTATTCTCTACACAGAGACAGTAGGTATTCTCTACACAGCAGTGGGTATAATCTACACAGAAACAGTGGGTATGCTCTACACAGAGACACTGGGTATTCTGTACACAGAGACAGTGGGTATTCGCTACACAGAAACAGTGGTTATTCTCTACACAGAGACAGTAGGTATTCCCTACACAGAGACAGTAGGTATTTTCTGCTCAGAGACAGTAGGTATTCTTCATACAGAGACAGTGGGTATTCTGTACACAGACACAGTGGGTATTCTGTACACAGACACAGTGGGTATTCTCTACACAGAGACAGTGGGTATTCTCTACACAGAGACAGTGGGTATAATTTACACAGAGACAGTGGGTATAATCTACACAGAGAAAGTGGGTGTTCCCTACACAGAGAAAGTGGGTATTCTGTACACAGAGACAGTGGTTATTCTCTACACAGAGACAGTAGGTATTCCCTACACAGAGACAGTGGGTATTCTCTTCACAGAGACAGTGGGTAATCTATACACAGAGACAGTGGGTATTCTCTTCACAGAGACAGTGGGTAATCTATACACAGAGACAGTGGGTATTCGCTACACAGAAACAGTGGGTATGCTCTACACAGAGACACTGGGTAATCTCTACATAAAGAGAGTGGCTATTCTCACGTTACATTTATTTTTGTAGGCACTGTTCCTTATCACACACAGGAGAAATTTTATTTTCAGTAAATTAAACGTGATGCAAGGCTCCAAGCACGAAGTTACGTTGAATTATTTCATTTTTTCCATTAACGTGTTTAAAAGTTTGAAACAACTTATGACAATATCACTGTTCCTCGCATAGACTCAACGTTTTCTGGAATTACCTAAGTCGATAGATAAGTAACATTAAAAATAAGAAAATTCCTTTTTTTTTTTTTTTTTTTTTTTTTTTTTTTAAGCCACATCATACTATCCCAAGCATATATATCTGAATTACATTAATTTTACATTCAGAAAACATTTTTGCAGATCTGTGTTTTTTTTTTCAAAGTAGCCACACAAAATGTACATCATCATCATCATCACAATTCGTATGTTCTCTTTTTCATTACGATGGTGTACTCAGCTATATAAAAACTACCCGAAATATTATATTGCATTCAAAACATACCATTACATTCTTAGCTCGGGTTTGATTTTAATTTGTAGGCTATGAACATAAATAAGAGACACTTTGCACAAAGGCATGTCTAAACTACATACTGACACACTTGTTCCGAAATCACATGACCTTGTTGGTCACGTGACGGGCAATTATATTTTTTGAAGTGTTGCACATAAGTCGCTTCGGCATAAGTGTTAAACACATTTTTTTTTAAAACTTTAGTACATAAATAAATTAATTGTATCCTAGTGTACCCGAAAAGTGCTTGGAACGAGCCATAGTTTCATTAGTATATGAAATATTTCATGAGAATTTCAACTACCTCACACATTTGAGGGTATTTTTTACTCTTCATTGTTATTTATATCAAAGCTAATCCTAAGCAAGATTCAGTTTAAGAACATTCTCCTCCTATGAATTTTCATAAAACATTTAAAGTCAATCTTTATTAATGACTTGTCATAATTACACATAAATTCTACCTTTAACCACGGTTTTGTAAACAGGGTCATTTCAAAGTTGTACTAAATTCACTTAATTTCAATTCAGAGAAATTTTAAATATTCAAAAGTTATTACATACCCTCAGACTTTAAACTGCAGTCAAGTCACTTGAATTGTACAACAACGTTCTAACACATTACATGTGGTTTGAAGTAAGACGTGAAATTTATGAATTCTACCCGCAATTACAGATCAAGTTTGCAGTGAATTGAGGTTATATTCAATTATGACGTCATATCTTGTTAGTTCAGAGAAGTGATGGAAACCTTAACATACCAGCGTGAAATTTTGCAATTTACAAGACCAACACAACATTTACTACAGCGGTAGTTACTGGGTTTAATTATTATTGGTTTCAAGCTTTGGGCTTAAATGTTATTAATACTCTATTCTAGGTGACAGTTTGATTGAATGGCACAATGGTATGAGATTTTCCACCAAAGATCAAGATAATGACATGAGTAACGTTAATTGTGCTATAGACTTTCACGGTGCCTGGTGGTATAGCGCCTGTTACGAATCAAACCTAAACGGAGGATATGCTACGTCTGCTCTGATTGGTGACAAATACCCGGTATGGGTTCACTTTAAAAAAACTTTCGAAGCTCTACAAAAAACTTTGATGATGATTAGACAGAAAAACTAGAGTTAACTAGAGTTAATGTATAATTAGTTCTGACATGCCTTTAATGAATTTAAAATGCAGTTCTTAACGCAAATATTCCTAGCTTCTCTGTGTAACTTAGTTATCCCATAACCTAAGCCATCCTTTTTTAAGAAATGAAATTTACACTCTATTCTTTTTAATATGGAATACTTTATCTTTGCATGCTATGATAAAACAGTGTAGTATATATTAGACTATGTAACGTGTCATTTGTTAAAGAATGTAGTGCACATGATTATATCACTGTTAAGAGGATGTAGAAGAGATTAGACCGTGAATTATGTCCCTGATAAATCAAAGTATATGTAGAACAGATTGACTGTGAAATAAATCTCTGATAAAACAATGATACCCTCTGATGTGTCACTGAATACAAATGATACTCTCTGATGTGTCACTGATAAAACAATGTAGGACAGATTAGACTATGTAATATGTCACTGATAAAGCAATGTAGTAAAGATTATACTGTGTAATGTGTCAATGAAAAAAAAACTATGAAGTACACATTAGACTAAGTTACAAACAAATCGGGAGCAGAGCAAACATTAGATCAGGTAACAAATAAATCGGGAGCAGAGCACACACGGACCTCCAAAAACATCATAGGTGGGATCAGGTACCATAAAAGTATTTTTGTGCTGCTGTTCTTTTTTCTTTTAAAAAAGAATTGAAATTGTTAACAATATAAAGCTCAAAAACTACATACAAAGAATATTTTTTACATTCCAATATTTTTTTCGAAATTGTGTTTGTTTTTTGCTTATCTTCTTACTGTATGTTGACTCAATGATATAATACAAAAATTCGACGGTAAGTGGGAAACTAACGCCCACATGTGTAACATACGCAGGAAGGACATAACCAATGTTAATGTTTTATGTAAAAGAAGTATAAATAAATTCCAATCAATCAATTAGTTTATGACATCATTACGGATCGTGTAGGTAATTGGGATCGTAGTTTTCTTTTTAATAAATTTAAAGTTTTTTGCTCTGAAAACCGTCTTGTTTATAATTAAAAAAAATGTTAAAGTGGGAAAAATATCAGTAAACTTCATCGAAGTCTTGTTCATCGTAACGATTAAATAATTTCAGATACCTGGTTTTCTGTTGCGGAACCTGTATAAATCTTTAATAGCCTGTATTTTTTTGTCGCAACACACAGCTTTGTGAAAAGAATAAGCCTCATGTGAAGTATATTTAATCTATAATGTATCGATTTTGCATATCTGTTGAAGAGACCTGATTTGATACTAATATCTATATATTATTTTGATTTTTTTTTTTTTTTTTTTTAAATAAATCATTTTTTCTTTGTTAGGAAACAATCATTATTTCTAATCTCGTCTAGTTCAATTTGAGTTTATTAGTAGAAAAGCTTAGTTGTCAATGTAGGCAAAATGTTTCTCGATCCAACATATTCATTTAAACTTCTTTTGTTTTAAAATAACTTTGAAATAGGAGGTTTCTACTTGAAACGGACGTCAAGTGCAGTGTATTTCTGCATTATCTGTTTTGTTCTACAATGTAGTTATGTATTAATCAAAATTAGCATTAATCCCCGTTAATAGTTTCCCCCAGTGAATCTAAAAAAAAAAAAAAAAAAAAAAAAAAAAAAAAAAAAAAAAACTGTCAGTAGAAATATTCTTTGTGCTTTAAAGGTGCTAGTTCAAATTTAGTTTCAAATCCTGATTGCCATTTTGAATTACCATAACAAATATTTGTGATAGTCAACTATAATAAATACTTTGACACTGATTTACTATGAAATTTTATTTTTTCACTTTTTTTTTCTTTTGAGATTTAAACGTAATATTTCTTAAATTACATATCAATGATGCAAAAGTGGACCTAATATTTCCTATTAATATATAAAAAAATGCCTATAGAAATTAAAAAAAATAAATGATAGCAATCTGATGTTTATATTAAAAAAAAACCCCTCTAAATAAGTATAGCAAAATCTTTAATTTTCTATTGTTAAACTTTGATAATGTAGTAAACAAAAGAGAACTACAGTAAATTGTATTTTTCTAAAGTAATTCTATTTTAATTTATTTTATATTTAAGATAAGCTCTATGCAAAGTTCAATTAACTCAAATATGATGCCTTTAAACGAAAATTATGAAATTTCAATAAATCACCACGTAAAGGGTCTAATTTAATGAATCTCAACTTTAGGTCTGCATCATTTTATTAAAACAGAATCATCGGTTCACCGGAGTATATGCTTGAGATATAAACTAAACGTTGTAAGAGGATACTCAGTAAAGAGAATATACAGACATCGATTTGTACGGAATAAAAAAAGAGAGGCTTGAATTTAGAATGCTTCAAAAAATTACTTGATTGCTATATCTCTTATGATATACAACATGAATTGGATTTTTATGAAAACTATAGGTTTTGCCATCTGTTTGCGATTCTGTCCGTCTAGCTGTCTAGCTGTCTGTCTGTCTGTCCGTCTAGCTGGCCCTCTGTCTGTGAAACCGGAGGGGACTATAGGTTTCCTCTGAGTCTGTCTGTATATTTTTTTTTTTACGGAATTACAACATTTTTAATGGGAACAACATACCTGCCTTCTTGACCATGACCTCAGAATTTGACCCACTTTTGCCCCCCAAAAAAAAAGAAAAAAAAAAAAAAAAAAAAAAAAAAAAAAATGGGTTTAAATATTTTGGACCTTTTTACCTTCACCTTAGAGATTGATGCATTTAAAAAAAACTTTAACCTTGGGCATAACTTTTGAACAGTTAGTGCCGGGTTTTATATTTTGCATGTTTATTTCAAATGACAATGTCTTCCCTTGGATACCATTCATTTTGTCCCTTTGACCTTGGAGTTTGACACAATTTTAGAAACATTAACATTGACCATAACTTTTGAATGGTTGGTTCCTGGGTTTTCCTATTTCCCAGGTATATTTATTGACATCAGTCCTTTCTTTGGGTCACAACATTTTTGATCTCTTGACCTTGGATTTGACTTACATTTGAGAAACTTTAACCTTCGCCATTAGCTGCCATACAGGGCATCAGTGTTTCATAAACACATCTTGTTTTCCTTTTATTATAGAAAAAGAATTATTTTTCAGGGTTGTAAAGGAATAATAACAATGGAATTTTAGCCCTCCCTCCATTAAAATAATAAGATTTATTGTAACTGATTCATTAAAAAGGTAAAGATAATGAATTAGTACTATAAACATGAGTTCATAAAAATGCACTGTGTAAACTCTTCAAAAATGTACTAAGATTGAACACTGAATAAATTTTAAAAATCCATAAAAGTGATATACATTTAGTAGTTTACATCATGCTAACACTGAATACAAAAAACATGTTAACTTGCAGTCCTCTTAAAATAGATTTTTAATCAGGTTTTATTTTTGTAGAAGATACGAAGGGGTAAAATGAAAATATTGCAGTTAGTTTTATTATTTTTCCCATCCAATTCGAAAAATGGTATACATCTTAATTTGTTGGTGGTGCCGAAAACAGAAGTGGAATGTATTACGAAATGCATTTGTGGTTGTTTTTTTTAAAGACTAAACTGAAGCATATATATCCATTTAAGGCATTCCTCACAAATTTAATAATTTAGACGTATTTGTCCAAGAGAACTATCACTGTGACTCACCACGCTGCCATTTGTTAACACTGAGTCACGCGCTTGATAAATTCAAACGTTTACGTAATCGCCTATAAAACCGTATCGCCACCTGATGGTAAATAACATAAATACTTTCCTATAATCCATATCTCCAGGTAATAAATGCAGAGGATAAAACAAATAGAACTTGCGACATGTGCAAAAAAAAGTTTAATTTTTTAAAAGAAAAATATTTAAACGATAAAGAAATCGAGAAGGGATGATATTGTTACGCAGGAGTGCCCCAAAGCGAAGCCATGTTTTAACGTGAAGAAGAGTTCTTAAACATATTATTTCATATTTCCTTGGACAGCCAAAGTACAACAATACGTATTATAATAGTTGAATAACATTCTTTTGCCTTTAATCTATACAAATTCTAAAATTATTACACGTGTAACAGCAGGTACCATTGTGTTTCGTAAAAAACGCCTAATCTCATATTTACAATTTTCTTTCAGTAAAATATAAAAGTCATTGGGTTTAGCTTCCTTCGTTATGTCCTACCAAGCATAATATACAGCTATACATTCAATTAATTGTACGTGTATACATGAAAGTTCTGCAAGACAGCTAACGAATTTTGAAAATTGAATTTAAAAAAATTCCAGTACTACTTGTAATTTACGATACATATATTTCAATGAAATACACATTATATATTTTTTTTCTGAAATATTGTTGTTATTAAAAAGATTTGCAGCGGAAAGCTATTACAACGTTAGATAGATGGATGGATAAATGTTTTCCTCTGATCATCATCTTTAACTCTTTAAGAGGTTCGACTCCTGTCCAAGAAGTCCATACCATGTATTCTGGTCCTTCTTCACCTGCTGAGTCTCTATATTTCGAGTTTACATTTGAGTAACTAAAATAATTGTACCACCAAGCACCATGGGGCTCCGTTGCACAGCGTCGCCATTATAGCCAGCGTCATAGTCTTTAGCAGAAAATCTCTTTTTATTGTGATTGTTGCCCAAACTGTCACCTGTGATAGGAAATTATGATTTTTTTAAAAGGACAGATGGCAAGTATTAATCTTCATTTTTTGATCTGCGAAATTAGTTGCATTGCTTTTGGAAAATTTGAAATAACAAGATTTTACCAAAAGCAACAGCTTAAAAACTTACGACTTTTCTACTTTATACACAACCATTCCCCACGATAAATTAAAGTCCAGGCTTTTTGATATAATTGAAAGCTGCTTTTCAATAAAAATGGAACTCGTAAATATACTTACCTTGTCATTGGTCATTTGCAAAATCATTTTGTTAAAAACATTCTGATTGTACACACAAGTACTCTGAAGTTGACATTAAAAAGATGCTTGAGTTTCTGATTGACAATATCTATGTGATTTTTGGAGACCAGGTCTTCCAACAATCTATTGGAATTCCCATGGGTACCAATTGCACCCCGTTATTAACAGACCTTTTTTAGTATTCATATGAAGCAGAATTTGTCCAAAATCTTATACGTGAAAAGAAGAAAACACTTGCTGTGGCCTTCATCTCGACATTTAGATATATCGACGACGTATTGTCAATTATAATTAACAAAGGCTATTTCCATTCTTATGTCGATACGATATATCTCGGTGAGCTTGAGATAAAAGATACCACAGAGCCTGACACATCTGTTTCATATTTGGATATTTTACTTGAAAAAGACGTTAATGGTAATCTAACAAACAAGCTTTATGATAAACGTGATGACTTTAACTTTTCTATCGTCAACTTCCCTTACTATGCAGCAATATACCTTCATCAACTGCATACGGGATTTATATCTCTCAGTTGATTCGATACGCAAGAGCATGCTCTACGTATGTACAATTTCTAAAAAGAGGAAAATTATTGACAAACAAGTTGATGAAACAAGAATATCAGCTGTCTCGGTTAAAGTTATCATTTCGTAAGTTCTATGGTCGATACAATGACCTTGTCAGCAAATACAATTTATCATTGAGTCAAATGCTGACTGACGTTTTTCATACTAATTGTTGGGCCATTATTTACACACTGAATCGGCGGCGGATTTTTCCGTTATTTCCCGATCATGACAAGGAGCACACGGCGGGTGTGACTGGTTGGCAGGGGATGCTCACTCCTCCATGGCACCTGATCTCACCTCTGATGTTTTTGGGGTCCGTGTTTGCTCTGCTCCTATTTTGTATTGTTAAATGGACTTTTGAGCTTGAATACTAAATTCATACACTCATTCCTATATTCATAAAACTATTTTGTAATATTATTAATTCTTATAAATATGAGTTCTAAATTACGTTTTGTCTAAAGCTGGATATTTTAAAGAGAAATGCTATGTTTCAGTACCGGGTACTTGGCAAAGAAACAGTCACAAACTATGTTTTCGTGTTAGGTTTGACATGGAATCGTAAACGAGAATCGTACCCGGTACCTCCCGACTACAAAACAAGCAATCTTCTACTTGGCCGCTACAGTTTTTTCAATACTTGTTCCTAATATGGACCTGATATGTCAAATCCAAAGCAGAACTGACATTCACTCAGTGCATTTTAAAAGAAAAAAAATGTATTTATTTACCAGCTGTTCCGGAATATCCAGACACATTAAGTTTAAAGAAAGTGTCCTCACTTCCGAGGGAAAACGTGGAATATTGAGCAAAAGCCTTTTCTCCATTAAAACGCTGAAGTTCAATCCGAAGTTTCTGGTTCCCATTTTTAGTTAAGGTATGAATTGCATCGTTTCCTATTGACATAATGCAAATCAAACACTTAAATATAAAATAGAATATAAATTACAAAAACGTGTACTTAAAAATTCGAATTCATAAGTGTGAAATCAGCAGACATTTAATGCAATATGAAACATACCTATCCAGTAATTTTTAGTGGCATTCCCAAATCCGTGTTTATACTCTATCCATCTATCTATTTATCGACGTTACCAACCTGGCGTTTCTGAATGACCTGTAAACAATGCTAGATATTTTATTATATTGCTTCTTGTAAAAATAAACACCGACTAATATGTTACATTCTCCTTAATTATCTGTTAAGATTCAAGGTAGAATATATGCCAGTTTGTACTATTTTGTAATATAGAGGTGCTATGGGACAAAACTGAGTAATATAGAATTGTTTAAGGATTTTTCATTGTCATTATGTAAAATGCTTCAAAACCCAATTCCGAATCAAAAACTTGTGGGTTGTTCTTTTGCCTTTTCTCCTCCCGCGAGTACAGTAAAACTTCCAAATTGCAGACTAAAATTCAACTTCCTTTTTGTTATGTTAAGGTTTATAATAGCATTTACTAAACATTTTGTAAGTTTTGTGAAAACAGAAGCTAAGAAATCGAATGATCCTACGTATGGTAATGCAGTTATTGGTGGAAATTCCAGAAATCAAGATCGTAACCAGAAGAGAGCTGTTGCGTCTACTGATTTTACAATTGAAGTACAAGACTTTAACATACGAGAACAGAAATGTGAATTTTGTGAAAGTAGTACCCATGCACTGAATGACTGCAAGAAGTTTTTAACCAAAGGACTTCAGGACAGATACAACTTCCTGCAAAATAATGGACAGTGTTATGGATGTCTTAGGAAAGGCCACATAACTAAAAACTGCAAAGCAAGACTTAAGTGTTCCATATGCAGCTATCATGAAAAGTGGTGGTATTTCGACTGCGATTCCTTATGTAGGTGCTAATGTTTAAGGACAGTTTTCACGTCCCACTTAGCAAGAGATTTAATGGCATCATGATAAAATTTCGTTTAAATTGTTTTCATGATAAGCTCTAACATCTGTAACAGTCTTAGATTTTCTACATTTGAAGTTGAAATAGCTAATAAAAGTATTCGGTATTAGTTCAGAATTTAACAGTTCTCACCGTTCATCCTCCTCCATCTGTCGTCATAATGACATCATGATAATATTTTTGTTTAAATTGTTTTCATGATAAGCTCTTACATCGGAAACACTCTTAGATTTTCTACATTTGACGTTGAAGTAGCTAAAAAGAGAAAAAGAATTAATATTCTGTTATCATTCAAAAATGAAAACTACTCACTGTCCACCCTCCTCCATTTGTGGACATGTCACAAAAAACCTCTCTCCAGGGTGACTGGATAAATAACATACACCCCATTTTGTCCTTTCTTGCTTGGGTCTCTTTTCACAATATCTGAACAGTCTTTATATACTTTTTCTATTCAGTGTGGAAAAAATTCAATAATAAATATTTATGCCTTAATATTAAGATGGCTTAAAAAGATTACATTTTTGAAGTATTGTTGTGATTTATAAATATACATGTACATCAACTAGTGTTTAAATCTGATTGAATAAACGAAATACATTGGATGGCTGGTCATGTCAAAAGTGACAGGGTAATTGTAATTGATGCTTAATGAAATATGGAGATAACGAAATGTAATTAAGCTAAAAAGTCACTTGGAACAATAAAAATCTGAAGCGGAGCAAACACGGACCTCTTAAAAACACCAAAGGTGGAATCAGGTGCCATGGAGGAGTAAACATCCCCTGTCAACAGGTCACACCCGCCGTGTGCTCTTGTCATGATCGGGCAAACGGAAAAATCTGTAGACAAT
This sequence comes from Saccostrea echinata, assembly GCF_033153115.1. Classification (NCBI taxonomy): domain Eukaryota; kingdom Metazoa; phylum Mollusca; class Bivalvia; order Ostreida; family Ostreidae; genus Saccostrea; species Saccostrea echinata. The sequence continues at coordinate 1,458,136 of NW_026889761.1, forward strand.
TCAGTGTGTAAATAATGGCCTAACAATTACAGTAGTATTAAAAGAAATCCAGTCAGTATTTGACTTAATGATAGGTTGTATTGCTGACAACGGCATTGTATCGACCATAAAACTTGCGAAATGATGGCTTCAAACGAGACTGTTGATATCCTTGTTTCATTAACCTGTTTGTCAGTTGCTTGCTTCGTTTAAGAAATTGTTCGTATGTAGTGCATGCTCTTGCGTATCGAATCAGCTGGGAGACCTTTACTCAAAATGCAGATGAAAAGGGAATATTGCTACATAAATAAGAGAAGTGGACGACTGAAACATTAAAGTTATCACATTAATCATAAAGTTTTGTCGTTAGGTTACAATTAACATCTTTTTCTAGTAGAATATCCAAATATGAATCAGATGTTTCGGATTCTGTGGTATCTTTTTTCAAGGTTATTGGGATATTTCAAGTTTACTTGGATATATTAAGTTGTAATATGAATGGAATAAAATATATGGAGATAACGAAAATAATTCAAGATCAAAAGTCTATTCAAACAATTGAATCAGTAGCAGAGCAAACACGACCTTCTTAAACATCAGAAATAACTATTGTTAATTGATAATACGTCTATCGAAATTCTCAGTTGAAAGCCATAATGTTTTTCTCTTCTCATGTATATTAAGCTTTTGAATAAATTCTGCTTGATATAAATATAAAAATAGATCTGCTAATAAGGAGGCGCAATTGGTACCCATGGAAATTCCGACAGATTGTTTGCAGACTTGATCACTAAATACTACATAGATGTTGTCAATAAAAAACTCAAGAATCTTTTGATATCAATTTTGGAGTGCTTGTATATACATTTAGAATGATTTTTAACCAAATAATTTTGCAAATGACCAAGGGCAAGGTAAATAAATTTACGAGTTCCAGTTTTATTAGAACAGCAGCTGTCAATGATACTAAAAAACCTGGACTTCAATTTATCGTGGAGAATGGTTGTATAAGGTATTGAAAAAATCTTCCGTTTTGATTTTATTGATTTTCTGTAAAAAAAAATTGAGATTTAAAATTTTCTTAAAGTCCCTTGGAATTTTTGAGTATCAACATCTGATTTACACCATTTCTCATTGTTGAACTGTACAACTGAAGTTTCTCCTTCACTGCTGCTAACATTGAAGTGAGGGGAAAAGAAAGAGGCTAGGTAAAACAATTACTGGAAATGTATATGTCTTTTTTGTAAGGAGTTTTGTGTAGGAATCCAGTATAGGTATGGTAATTCAAATTCATTTTGATTATTTGGAGTATTAAAAATATTTCAAACTGACAAATGATGTTGAATAATTTACTTTTTAGAAAGGGAACTATGGGTTTAAGTTAGATTACCATTTGCAGAATTAAATCGAGTTCCTCTAAAATACAACTCAATTAATGAGCCTTACAAATAAAGATAATGTTGTAACACGCTTAAATTTAATGTTTGGAAGCAAAAGTCGATTTCTAATTGGAAGAAATATAAGGTGTGGACTTCAACTTGAAAAATGGTGGAATTGAAGACTGGACCTTTTTGTGATTAAGAACATTACTTATATTAACCGTATCAATTCTCTTGGGGGAGGGCATATGGGAGTTTAAGAAACGAGCAGGTTGTTTTAGCAACATATTCTTCCGTAAAACGTGGCGGTTTAAAGCCTACGATTTGCAATATCAATAATCGCAGATCACAGCCTCCTTCAAACTTCATCTTGAGAAACAGAGTCAAACCATTATTTCCAGAATATAAATTGATATTTGTGTATCTTGAAGCTCTTCTAAAATTTGCAAGAGAATTTTTTTTAGGAAACTATCTATAAAAGTATATTAATAGGCTTAATTCGTAAAACACGATAATCCCATTCAGATTTGCTATGATTTGATGAATAAAGCATTTTTCAAGGGTTTTTCGATTTTATTATTTCATCTACTGTAATAAACAAGCTTGTTCAGATAATCAGTGAAATCATACATACAAAACATTGATTTAAAAACACTCCTCTCCTCATTCTCAAATAAACAAACAACAGAAATAGAACGTTTACAATCTTTATCAAGCATTATAAAATAAAATTTTGATATATATATATATTTTTCTAGATAAAGAAAGTAGAATTTAAGGTTACTAAATTTAAAAGACATTCCCTACAGTAAATTTAAGACGTTATATCTTACCTTCTAAAACATGAACACATTTACCAGCAATACAGATTTCATCCTCAGTGCAGGAATGATTGAGACAATTGCCCGCCAAGTGCTAAAATTAAATGACCTCAGAGTTGCAATTAATAAAATATGTGATTCAATTCATTCTTATTTAAATGAATGTTTCAAGATTTCTTTCTTACCGTTGAGAAATCTTCCCGTTCGACATGAAAAATGTGGTCTTGTGACTTGTCACTCTTTATGCCAAATCTTGTCTTTAGCCGGCATGTCTTTTCTTCTCGTATCCAATCCACTTGGCGACATAATATAAACTTGTAACAAATCATCATGCACATTGCAATGTCAAAATTTCTCAAAAGTTTAAAACCTGGAACTGAGGAATTTTCATAATTGCTAACGATCAAAGTTTTGGAGTCGAATGGTCGAAGCACTGAGAGTAGCATGTCTGTAACAGAGCTAGAACTTGTCCAAAACGGTAGAGACTGATCATAGTAAGTCTTGCAAACATTTTTTAAAGCGATACGTTGGTCAAATTAAACGGTGGGTTCTACAGGAACAATCAACAGCCTCTATTGTCTTCATTTCTGTAACATATATAGCAGTCGTTAAGGTCTGTCTATTTATGATTGATGACGCCTCATGTGATAGTTTCCTTGTCAGTATTGTTCAATAGTTAAAATATTGTCGATTTAACTTTTATCAATGATTTGGGTAAATTTGAAAAAAAAGCATAATTAAATAAAGGTGGTAAATATCGAAAAAATGGAAGGATGAAGCATTTCATCTTTTTTATTAATGATTAATTGACCTATGGCGTACTTTGCATGTGTATCAGACAAGTAAAGCTATACAGGGAGATGTGTAAGGATTCCAAACCCTAAGTACTGAGAAGGCTCATTTTGCAAGCAATCATGAAGCGATGAATTAGTTTGGTCCAGCCTGTAACTCTTATAAAAATCAAGTAAAATATCTTTATTGTACTCAAAACAATGTTCCATGCATTTATTTTTGATGCTCCTTTGAAGGTTTTATATGGTTTATGTAAAAAGGCTAAAGAAAGTTTAAACTCTGGTTCTTGAACATCAGAATGCAGGCTTGATCATTGATGTTGCCAAACATTAGCATTTTAAGCCGCCACAGAATAATTCTCAAGAAATTTTTTCCTTAAACTAAATTTCGCCAATAATGGAATTGATGTTATAAACATTAGCAATATTTTTTCTGTACAAAAAAAGTCTATATTTCAAGTTGAAGTTCACAGCTTGCTTTTAGTACATATATTTCTCAACTATTGCTTCCTAGCTTTTTAATTATTAAAACTCGACAGTGCCGAGATATCGAAACATCTAATACAAAATCCTCCCACGTGTTCATCATCTTCCCCCTACAATTACCATCCCGCTGGACGCTCCACCACCGGTGGCGTGAATATAGTTAACAATGAGGGCCTTTAATCACTTATCTCATGAAGATGAAATTTTAGTGAACCCTGGTCTTTCAACTGGCAACAAAATTTTTAAAAACTATTAAGAATTCTGTCAAAGATTATGTCAGGCGACGGGTCGAATATGAAAAAGAAGTCTTTTACACTTTGTTAGAATGGATTAAAAAATATATGGTGGATTTTGAAATCTCGTTTTAATCGGTTGAGGGACAATATAAAACACCTATGCTTCTTTTTTTAGTACACAACTTAATTCACAACTAGAAGAATATTGCATAAGAATCTAAGCATGGCCTTTCTATATTGCAGCAATGTCACTGTCGATAACGCGTTTTACGGAAGCTCAAGTAATCCGCATGTTCCTTAAACTGAAATTTGCCAACAGAGAAATTGACACAGTAAATATTAGTAATATTTAGTAATATTCTTAATTACAAAAGGGTCAATTTTGTATTCCACCATATTTAAAGACGAAGTCCACACTTTGTATTTCTTACAGATATCGACTAATGCCTCCAATGTTTTTAATTACCAAAAAAATCTACAATGCCTAGATATGGAACATCTGGAACATAATTCTCCTAAGTGTTTATCTTCTTCTCCACCCTACAACTTTAGTCCTACTGGACGCGTCATTAATGATTACGTAAATATAGTTAATAATGAGGACCTTTAATCACTTATTTCAAAAAAGACCAAAATTCAGGAAACCCCGATCTTTTAAAAGGCGTCATAATTTCAAATGAATTCTTTGGAAGATAACGCCATGTAATTGGCCAAATAGAGGAAAAGGAAAAACTTGACATTTTCTCTAAATGGATTAAACTTATCAGATGGATGTTGAAATCTCGCATTAAGCGGCTGAAGGGGACAATAAAAACCATCTATCCTTCTGTCTTCGATAACTCAGAAGTGAAAAAAATAGATAGATTTACACGATCAATACGTACTGGTTCCTGCTGACAAAGCATCTAAAAATATTGTCTTTTTAAGACCCACTATTTTAATTGTATTTTAGAGGAACTTGGACTCAAGTCCATACCTTGTATTTCTTACAAATGTATCCATATATCCAAGCTTGTATTCTAGAGTCAAGAATCAAATTGGGACTTTACTTTACATTTCCAAATAAAACATTTAATAAATTCAAAGGTGACAGAGCAAAAATGTTACAGAAAGTAAACTATAAATCAATAGTGTTCATTAATGGGCAAATGAAATTCTTGTATTTCACACAATGAAGCTTTCCTCAATATATTTGCAATTATTGGTCTTAGTTGACTAAAGTATCTCAAAACGTGTGCATAAAAATCATTTTCCTAGTTAACACTCATAAATAACTAATTTAATTGATCTATCGTTAATTTTTCAACATAACATAAATACATAGTAGCGTTAAACGTGCGACGTTTGTCTTACAATGTCAATGCAATTTTTGAAACATCATTATCTATGGTAAAAGTAAGTAATTAATGGGTAATAAAAATTTCATTTTCAATTACCTGTAAGTGTGAAAAAAAATTGGCCTATCTCCATTCATTCATGCATTAAATCCAGCGAAAGTCTAAAAGATAATTGATTGTGGAAGCCAAACAATGGGCCCTAATTAGAGTAAGTTAACGGTTGAACATAAAAAGCGGCAAAACGGAACATAATTTGGAAGTTCATTTTGAGATTTATAAATTTATTCATTATATTCCTAATCATTATCAAAGACGATCTTACCGTGGCGCTAATATATTTTTTTTTATTGTGGCGGAACTATGACGCTGATGTTTTAACTGTTAGGCTAAGGAATTCAGCTGGGGGGGGGGGGGGGCACGTTAAAAGACCCTTGGAGAACCCTGATCTTTTAAATATCAACTTCAGAGTACTTATGTGTAATGAATCAGAGTATTTTAACAAAGTTTATGCAGATGATGAATGAGGTAGGGAAAATTGCAAAATTGAACGATAATTTGTCTATTGATGATCGATAAATTATCATCCATGTATCATAAATTGAAGGGCAAAATGCTTTTCTTCTTATCTAGCAGTTTATTGAAAGAGTTCAGTTTCATATTTGAAAATAAGTGAAAATTTACTCTTTGAACACTTTCCTCTTTCCTTTCATGTTTACTGTCTGATTTTTACTTCCCTCCCATCGTACAGCATGTTGACATAGCAATGATAAAATATACATAAACAGGGAAACAGCTGCATTTGCACTTGACCATTGTAATAATGATTAAATAGTCCGCTGTGTGTTGCTTACAAGTATACAATGTCCATTTTATACTTGTTCAAAATTTAAATTTTGTGCAGATGATTAGAATGAATGCAGAACTTATGAATCATGAAAAAAAATTGCCTTTCAATTTCTACTTTTTCTTGTCATTTCTAAGACTTTTAGAAGTACTTCCTGTTCTAATAGTAATGATAATTAATCCCAGAGGGACATAGCTTTTATTCATTTTACTTCATTCTGTACAAAACAGACAAAAGTCATATTATATTTCGGACTATTTCATCATTGTTTTCAATGAAAGTGCATTCAATGTAAGGTTGATAAGTTGGTTATCAATATGCTAGATTTAAAATACAATTTAAATACTTCTTTGACAAAAGCTTTTCTTGATTAATTGGATTTATAACAGGATCATTTTTACAAACAAATATGTAATAAAATTATCATTGTCTATGAAAATGAATTCTTCCACTCAAACATTAATCAAGATTTCCGGTACACCTAAATATTCTCTGTAAAGGATTAACTTCAACGCAACTAGTACTTTCGATTCGAAGACCCTGCAAAATGAAGAAAAATGATGAGCTGGAATTTGGTAAGCCAAAAAAATCAAACTATTTCTTTCCTGACCTAAATCAGATACGAAGATAGAAAGATAAAATAATCTTTATTTAAAGTCGGGTTTTGTACAAAAAAAAAAAAAAAAAAAAAAAAAAAAAAAAAAAAAAAAAACCAATAGCTCTTCAGAGCCATTTTCCAACTTCATAATAATATTATGTAATATTATCACAACAACATAAAATATGGAAGTTATAGTACTATTTCAATATCACATTATTAAAATATAACTTCATCATAAAATACATCTAAAATGACAAAACATGTATTTGTCACAGGTTCAACTTCATGTTATATTAGTGTATTTCTGAAAGAATTCCAGAGTATCACATTTCCAAGACTTTCATCCAATATGTTGTTGATTTTACTTTTAGTAAAGGGCATTTCTCTATGTTTAAGGTAGTGCAATTGGCATGTTTTCTTTGAAGATAGATAATCGAAACTGACATACAGTGTAGCTGTACAGATTTCCCTTCTAAATTAACGTCAACCTTTAGTACGGCCCTGGCTCTGAGAAAAGCCAGCATCCAAATTTAATGCTAGATTCAAAGAACATGAGCAAACCGACAAATGGTGATAATGTATAAATACATTTATATTCCAAACAACAGCATGATGGGCAGCCAAAGGGTGAACAGGAGAGGAAGGGCGGTCAAAACTGGAAGAGGGTGACCGAAGTGTATCGTCCAACACCTGGACTTCACCAAACTACCATCAACCTATGGTATATGGCCCATAGTCAGCAAAATTTTACTAAAGAGTTTATCAAGGTAAGCTCTCAACAACCTGTGTTAAATATTGAGAAACTCTGTGATCTGTGATGTTGTCGCCGGTGCTTGTAAGAAGTCGGTGGTCCTCCGTGTTGTTAACAGAGCTTGTAGAATTTCGCACTCACTGTTTTCGTAAACAAGATGTCCTAGTTTTCTTAATAATAATAATAATAATAAAATTTTATATAGCGCCTTATCTTATGTGAACTCTAAAGCGCTTTACATAGATATAACAATCTACATAATAAAAGGAAGACTAAAACAATCTTATATCACCTATAAAATAGTAAGACATTCTGAAAAAACAATCACGTTGATATTAAAACAAGCCATACGTATATACACTTTCCACTTCAAGTAAAGGCTTTTTTAAAAAGATGAGTCTTAAGTTAAAAGTTTTTGTATAAATTGTTTTGAAAATTAAAATTTTTTAGTAAATTCTAATTGTTATGGAGGCATATGTAATTAGATGGTTCATTTTTATAAGGTACCTAAACTACGTGTAGATTTTGGGGTTTTTTTTTTTTGAAATATGACTTAAAAACCATGACAATGGCCCCAGTTTGATTATCAAATATTAATAGTATTTGACAATTTTTTTTGTCTTAAAATAATAGATATTTTTGAGGATAATGTTTAGACAATTTTGCAAAATTGAACTTTGTCTTTGACCATTACTGACAAGGTATAGAGAATGATCAGTTTTTACAATGAATTGATTGAATTATAATGGGGTACAACAAATATACGCCACAAAGAAGAACGTGATTGATCTTTGATGTTGAGTATTATTAATGACCCAGCTCTCCCTCTCCTGTCCCTTTGACTTTCTGGACCGGTTCGAGTGGGTTAGAGATTTCTTGTTTATGTTGTCTCAGCACCATGACAACCAGAGGGTGTTCTGTTTTTATCAGTGCATTTACCTGTGGGTTAATGTACGGGCGCTCTATTTTATAAAAAGAATTGGAGCCGAGGCCAAGAAGGGGCCAAAGCCCATGGCTTTTAAGAAACTTGAGAGCTACGAGTATACTGACCCGCTTAAAATCCAATGTTTTGAATGCTTGTTATCATTGTTTGTCAATATAAAATAAAGTCATATTTTAATTAGATACACTGTAAATATACATTTAACGTAAAGTAGTATTTGATTTATATAGAGAGAGAGTAAGGCGAAAATAGTGTAATGAAGTTATTTAAAATGCCATCTACAATCCTTCAACAGCTTCAATAGGGTAGTGAGATGTGTGTTTGTCCACGAAAGTGAAGATACCGGGTTCGACCCCCAGGAGTACTACACTTTTTCTTAATAGGAAAATATATCCAAGTTCTTGCTGTAGTGTTTTATTCTAGAGAATTATTGTAACTGATAAGTGATATTTCAGAATGTATCTTGAGTACCCTTAAGAAAAATGTTATGATTAATTAAAAATACTTCTCAAGAATTTGTGTTATTATGCCTAGAGATTATTAGATCCTACATTGAGAGAATGACAAATGGTTCTAAGGCTGTTAAAACAAAAACATAAATAAATAAATAAATAAATAAATAATACTATATTGTTTCTCAGGCACCGCCGCATCTGGTCAAACACTGCCTCATTGATCAATTGTATTGACATATTGAAAAGTGAAATAACTCAATTTCGTTTCTGTTTTTTCCAAGTTAAAAAAGTCGCTCACGTGGCGCAGTGGTTAGAGCGTCTGCTCTAGAGTCGCGAAGTAAGGAGTTGATCCTTACGTCGCGGGTTCGAATCCCACTGTGGGACGTGGAGAGCGGTCCTTCGGATGAGACCGTATAAACCGAGGTCCCGTGTCGCAGTAGGTGCTAGCACGAAAAAGATCCCTCACTGCTCAATGGCCGTAAGTGCCGAGTATAGGACAAAATTTGCAGCTTTCCACCGACAAGTGGTGGCATCTCCATATGAGTGAAAAATTCTCGAGAGTGACGTTAAACAACATACAAATAAAGCAAGTTAAAAAAAAAAGATAATTGAGTTATGCCCCTTTTCACACATGTTTCTTTCTTGTTAAAATGGTATTACAGCATTCTCCATGGGCCGTTTAACGTAGTTGCCCCGCCACAGTTAAATTCCTTAGCGCCACAGTTAAAAACACAGCGCCATAGTTCCGACACAGTGAAATATTTGTTCCACAGTAAGATCGTCATCAATCAGGAAACAAAACAACCTTCAAATTATGTTTCAAACGCTTTACCGTTAATTTACTCTAATTATAGGGTTCACTGCTTTGTCTTCCACTATCAATTATCTTCTAGAACTCGTTGGACTTTACTCATGAATGAAAATACAAGCTATTTATTTACACATCCCAGTAATCCCGATGATTTTTTTAAAATACCAATTCACTACCTTGCTTCTCTATGGATAACCACGACTCAAAAATTGCATTGGCACTGTGAGACAAACATTGTACGTGTATCGTAATCATGCATGTATTGATATAATGTTAAAAAAATTAACGATAGATCCATCAAAATGGTATTTTATGTCTCAACTACAAAAGTTATTTCTTTAATTCACATATTCTAAGATATCTTTGCTCTGCTCCAAAATTTGTATTGTTAATGGACTTCTGAGCTTGAATACCTTTCGTTATCTCCATAAATTTAAACTTAGTAAATTGAGACCATTAATAGAAGTATATGGATAAACTATAGCATAATTGTGTGACTCACCAGAATTTCCTCTGCCCTTTAAAAGACACTGTAGGTATATAATTTGCCCTGTGTAAGCAAAAATATTTGTAAAAAAAATCAGAGTTAAACACTTTAAACTTGTTATTCCTTGTATTTTTATTTCAGGTTCTAAAAAAACTAATAGTTTTTCTACTGATTTTTGCGGTTTTTTCTGTTAATGACAAGGAGCACACGGCGGGTGTGTACGGTCGGCAGGGGATACTCACTCCCCCATAGCACCTTTTCCCACCTCTGCTGTTTTGGAGGTCACTGTTTGCTCTGCTCTCGATTTGTATTGTTTGAACGGACTTTGAGTTTGAATACCGTTCGTTATCTCTATATTTCATTCAGATAAGAACGTATGGAGGTGGAGGGGAAGAGGAAAGCTTTTAGTCCATATATTTATTAGAAACATTCTATTTTTTGTTTTACACTATGCTTACTCAATATCCATCAACTTTTGTTATTATTATATTTATATTTGCCGAAAATTAAAACAACTTGGATATCAAACTAGCGCTTCAGAAGAGTCGTGTGTTTTACAATTTATTTAGTGGTTTCTTCACGAATTCGGTCGCGAAAAGTCTACAAATATTAGCAAATCGCGGAAGTCTAGCTCACAGTTAAATTGGATATGATGGAGAACCCTAAACTTTATGGATTAACTTTTTTTTATAAAAATGATTTAAAGTTGAGTACATATTATAATTAATATAAGAATACAAAAAAATTAAGAATCAGTTGATTTCATCAATTTGTTGACTGAGATGAAAAAAAGAGATGACACCTGCTCTAAAAATGTTAAATTTTCTTGGCCTTATGGTTTTAGGTTTTGTAGATGATGGCACCAGTCAGGGGATTCGGTGTACAACCAACGATACAGGTATGAACTTATTCAGAGGAAGACCTTTTAGTATATCAATTCTCAGTTACTGATATCATTTTATCTTTTTTACACTGATTTTTCATCAATCTATCATTCATTTTGAATGGTGTAAAAATCACTTCGCCTGTTTTTTCCCTCATACTAACTCCCAGCCACCTGGAATGATGGGCATTAGACCAATGGGTATTCAACAAGGGATAGGAATGCAACCTAGTATGGGGATGCAACAACCCATGGGAATGCAGCAGCCCATGATGTTCGGAATTCAACCTGGGATGGGACCCATGATGTCACAGCCCCGCCCACCTGCACAAACCAATCAGGATCCATTTGGAGCATTATGAGAATTGTGATCTTGTATCGATCATTCAGGTATTAAGAAAGAGAAGTGAGGCTAGTCAGTTTCTATTGTCCTGCAAATTGACTATAAGAAAAATTGGGGGGGGGGGGGTATGGAGATTCAATACTAGCTATCAACTTTCCACAGATAAATAAATTATGCTGAGAAATTTCCAATAGTACAGTATTTCCTTTTTTCAAAAGCAGTTGAATAAAATGTTACCAATTATGGATCTGATTTTGATTTAAAAAAAAAAATGTATGTACTATTTCAACTCTACTCCTTTGTGGATTAAAAATAGATAATCATCTGTTATTTCCATGTAGGAAAAATTGAATATGATTAAGATCTTGACATTGTTACATGATAGTTTGCTAAGTCTTGTGAAGTCTTGTGAACTTCCAGTTATCATCACGTATTACTTTCTAATTATATCTAGGCCTTCACACAAGTTCTTTTTTTTTCTTTTTCAGGAATAGACATAGTGTGTAAGTGTTTGTGAACCAGATAAGGACAGGGAAGAAGTATGTACATCATCGTCATATCAACATGAACTTCTTTATTCCTACTCAAATCTATATCTGATCTATGCACATAAAGAAAATGCCTCTCAAATATGGCTTTATCCAAAATCAGTATATGAAAGGTCAAAGACAGCTATAGCATGACCGCTGATTCACCAGTAATACAATAATAGAATACTACATAAAAACTCTTAGAACGATTGTGAGGAGGCCATAATAACTGTCTTGTAAATCTCATATCCTATGTCTGAGAGTGGTAGTTAGAGCTGATAGTACATCCAAGTCATGTCACGGTGTAAAAGTCGTGTCAGCGAGTAAAGATCAAGTGCATATAGTTGATGTGTAGTCCAGAATTCAGTATCAAACACAGTGGAAGTGTAAGTCAGGATTGAGAGAAAAGGGGGTATATTGTGCTTGCATTCTGTTTGCATGGTAATTGTAACCATGGTTATTTTTATGTCATGACCTTATACTTTTCTACTTCATGTTTAGGTTGTTCGTTTCTAATTTGACTACAGATCTAGATGATTGATTGATTGATTGTATATTGTTTAACGTCCCATTCGAGAATTTTTCACTCATATAGAGACCTCACCATATACCGGTGAAGAGCTTCAAATTTTGACCTTTACTCGGCACTTAGGGTCATTGAGCAGTGAGGGATCTTTATCGTGCCAACGCCTGTCGTGACACGGGGCCTCGGTTTTTAAGGTCTCATCCGAAGGACCCGCAACTTTCACTTCAAAGTGCCGAGCGCATGGCGAAGGAACAGTTGCTACCCATTTTTATCGACTTAGGTCAGTCGCGGCCGAGATTCGAACTCACGACCTCCCGATCACGTAGGGAACGCTCTACCGACTGAGCTACCGTGAACGGTCAGATCTAGATTAAGCCAGTATGTTACGTTTTAACAACAATGTATTTAAAACAACTGTAACAACTGATAGATAGTAATTCATTTCTGCTTTGAAGTTTTTAATCTATAAGTGCTAATCAAACTCAGTGTTATAATTTTTTGTTGCAATGTATATCTTGTGTTATATTGGTAAATGTTAAATTTTAGTGTGCCCAAAATACATTTAAATAATATAAATATATACACATATTATTCAATGTTGTAAAATTATTTGGTGGAATGTTTTTATGTTAATACAATTTTAGGAGATATATATGTTGGTGAATTTTAAATTGGTGTCAAAATGTGTTGGTCACTCGCATAGAGGTCAAGGTCAGTTTTAAGTGACCAGACCGTTTTGCGATCCCTCAATTGTAGCTTGGACTCGTACAATACCTAAGGTAGCTCCTTAGTGGTTCTAGTTCTTTTATTATGCAGAACTTGAATTATCTGTGATTGTTCATTAATCTCACCACAGACACCTGTATCAAAGTATGTCAACAAAAACCCATTTCAATTTGCCATAAATCTTACCCTCGCTGGCTGATCCATCGTGGATTTTGTTAGAAATATCCATTATACTTTTTATGATTAATTCGGTTTTCCATGTTAAAATCCAAGATAAATTTGAAAACAGAAGGTAATGAGGACTTATCATCAATAAAAATATTGATAAAATATACCTTCTTTTTTTTGTATATCATATTAGAATATAAAGCTAATCCAAGTTAAAGCAAATAGAAAGTCGTGATGTATTCCAGTTTTTGGGGACGTATTTTGACCACGGTTTCTTGAAGAAGCAAACAAATGTAACATAAGTAGTTACAGTCAAATGAGCGAAAGTCCAAATTACCACGTATAAATTTCGCCTTAACTTCTGTCTGTACATTCTGACAAAAAAACTGATGCTGCCATAAAAAAATTGATATTTTATGATCAGATCTGTTTGAGAACTTTTGTACAGAACTATAGCAAGTTTTGTTCAGATCTGTGTGAGAACTTTTGTAGAGAATTGTAAGTTTCTATTGATCAGATGTAGTTGCTCTAGGCACAATAAACTCATTCTGCATCATTCTGCATCTGGGATTTTTGTTTATTCTCTTTTTTCTGGGGGGGGGGGGGGTTAAATGTGTTCATTGAAAGAATTTAAAAAAAAAAAAAAAATATTTATTTTACTTTTTTAGAGGAAATCAACTCCTGAATCATCATTTCTGTCCATTGCCCAGAGACAGTCTGTATCCCAGTAGAAGAAAGATTCACAATTTATATAAATTAAGCTTTGGGAACAAATGCCCAAGCCCAACTTTTACATCGGCAACAATTTTTAATCCATTCTTAGTATACTAATTTCGACTATTGATTTCTCCGATTTTCACCAATAGTGACCTGTCGATCAATACAGATGTGCACCACGGGTTTGTCTGGCCAACTAGGAATGCTTACTCCTATTAGACACCTAATCCCTTCTCTGATGTTTCCAAGTGTCTGCTTTTTGCCTTGTTTGTTATGTTCTCCTTTTAATAACTTGATCCATTAATCTTATGGGTTTAGAAGGGTTCAATGCGTCCACTCGTCATAAAACTTGGTCTAAATTTCCATTTGTTCTAGCTCTGTTATAAATCTATTAGACCTTTGTTATAAATAAATGAGAAATATGAAGATTACGAACAGCATTCAATCTCGAAAGTCTAATGAAACGAAATAAATGAGAGCATTCACAAGCCCTATGATCTCGTGAACACTAATAGATCTAGGTCTCTACTAATGGTATATCTCCACTTGTTCTACAACATATCAAGATGCCCACCAGTAGTCTGATATAACTAGATTTAAGTGTCCACTAGTACGAAGGTACAAAAGTACATTTAAACGGTAATGGAAAGGGATCGCATTTCTTTGAAATGTTAAAGATGACTACGAAATGAAATCAAAGGAAAAAATGTCATCAAAATCTATGAACAATTAACGGAGTTATCATCCTTTGAAATTGTCTTGTCCTATGGTATAAGGAGATTTACTAATCTTGTGATGTACCATAATCAAGGTGTCCACTAATCCACTGATTTAACTTGATCTAAGTGCCCCCTAATCCCATGATTTACAGAGATATATAGATGTCGATTCCTCCTAAAACTAAGCTGATTTTCCCCTTGATCTAATGTAACAGAAATGGTATCATATGAATACAAATGAAATAAGCTCTTAATGATCATTAACAAATGAATAATCCTTTCCTAAAATGTCAATGACAAGGTAAAACCAAAGAAAAGACAACATACTAAATATTTATGATTTTATTATAAAAAGCACAACGTTTAAAAACTTTACACAGTAGTGTGCGATTAATCAACAAATACTTTTTTGACCTCCTAGTACTTAACATGGGCTAGTACTCAAACATAAGAATATTTTATATGGGTTGATCCAAAAGTTACGTCACAGATACTATAAAATCTTTAATAATTAAAAGTTTTCATCAAACCTATAAAGATTAATGTCTCTATCTATTTTGACTTCCCCCTTAAATTTCATTCAGATGTATGCCATACTTTACAAAATATTAAAATATACACAAAGTTGGGTCTCGTCTGTCACCGCACCGCACGGCAAGAATGTACCGACGTCGTACTGAAGTTTTTCTTCAATACTTATTTTGAATCTAATGATGCATAAGATTGATGCAAAAGGAATAAATTTAGAAAAAAAAAAAATCTTTAGACAAAGTTTAAATGATTTTAATACTACAACTCAAAATAAGACAGCTTTCAGAAAGAAAAAAAAAAAAAAAAAAAAAAAAGAAAACAACAGTAAAGATTATTAAAAAGAAACATGTGAGAGGTTTAAAAAATCCGCGGATGGATTGAAAATGAGTGCCGAAAAGAAACGTCATAACGACGTCGGTACCATTCTTGCCTTGCGGCGATAGACAAAACCTGACGTGGTGTTTATCTTAATATTTTTTTAAAAGTATTCTATATAATCAAATGAAATTTTATGGCAAAAATCAGATTAGAATAGAGTATTTGTATGTCTCTTGTTAACACAATTGTTGATTATTAAAGATTTTATAGCAGTTGTGACATTACTTTTTGGATCAATCCTCTTAATTTCAATGTTTCACTTTGTCAGAGGAAAACACAGAGACCTACAGAGTACCTTAAGAATTTGGTTGAATAAGAAGAATAAAAATAACTATGGGTGGACAAGGGAAAAATTTCCTGTGATATTTTAGGCTGAAATTCGCAATTCAAAACAGCTATTCGTAACAGTTGAAAAAAGATATTTGAACATGGTTTTTCTGTGTTGTTCCGTCAAAATGGCCCAGTTGTTTAAAGTGAACTGTTCTAGCCTGTTTTAAAACGTAAACTTGTTTCTAAAGTATTTACCTGATATAAAACCTTGTGGTCAGCACGTGTTTTTCATTACTGTGTATTAATAGATTTTGCGAGTGTTCTTCAATGAAAGATATTTCTTTTCATTTAAGATTTATTACAAATCAACTTTAGAAACAAATTTCTTTTCTCCTCTAGTGTCTTCAGGGGTCTGTGTCTTTCCCAAAATGCCAATATTAATAAAAATATTTGGATGTTTGTAACTCAAATGAACACAGACCTATTACACATGGCAAAGTTTAAATTGCACTACATTATGTTTTATAACTGACACGTGCACATAACAGTAAATAATGAATATACGAAAATACACAGTATAATCTACAAAACATTGTTTTGATAACTGACACATTACAAAATTTATTTTTTACTACATTGATGTGGTATTTTAACAGTGACTGATTAGAACCTCATTTGTACTAAATTTGATGAATCATTATCTAGTCTGTAGGGTATGCGGGTATTAACAACAGTTGAAAACATGGATAATTTTTCTATGAAAGTCCTTTATGATTAAATATCCCACGTTTCCAACTGTCGTAAGTGTCTCTGGCATCCCAACAAACTTGACAGTGATTCCCCATATTTACATTTATATGTGAAACAAGAGGCCTAAGGGCCTTTACGGTCACCTGAGTATAATACAAGAATTTAGAGGATCCATAGAAGTATAAAATAAACTGATAGATGGAGCTTAATTACCCAAAGCAAGAGAAATAGGATGTTCAGGATCAACGAAATAATTAGTTTAGTACTCGGTATAATAATAATAATAATAATAATAATAATAATAATACTTTATTTAAAGAGGGTAACCCGATTACAAGTATATGACATAGGTGAAATGCATTTGAGAAAAGTATATATCATTAAAACATAGAAATAAGTTACAAATTAAGAAATGTTGCGTCCATTGATGATAAATTTTTCTACATTTTTACGAAAGGATTGTGCAGTTGGTGAAAAAACGTACATGTAGCGGTAATTTGTTCCATAAATGAACGCCTGAATATTGAAAAGAATTTTTAAACATATTTGTTCGATACCTTGGTAGACTAAGGTCATAATTGGATTCAGAACGTAGGATATAATTATTAGAGGAAATGAGTTCAAAGGAGTCTCTCAGATAATCAGGTGCCATACCATGAAGTGTTTTATAAAGCAATATGTATTTGTGAAAATCTATCAATTCATATATAGTCAACCAACCAAGTTTCACAAATAATGGTAGTGATGGAGCATCTGGTGCCACATCTAATATAATTCTGGCTGCTCTTTTTTGTATTTAAAAACTCTTTCTATGCCAGCACCTGGAGCATTGCCCCAAATAGTCAAACAATAATTCAAAAATCAGAATATATGCATTATAGAAAAGTTTTCGTGTGTGTAATGGGAGAAATTTTTTTGATTTTACGTAATGTAAATAGTTTATATGTCAAGGACTTGCAAACAGAATCAATATGACTATTATAGCGCAATGAATGATCAATATGTACTCCCAGGAGTTTTTCTGATTCAACATTTTTAAGAACTTTGTCTGATACACACAAATCTAATTTTGAAGATGTTAACTTAGATTTTCTATGTTGAGTTCCCATAAGAATCCCTGACCCTTTGAGCACATGTTTTAAAAAGTTTGGAAAAATCATCCTTGTTCATCATAACTATGCACTTTGTTTATCTGTTCAATACCCAGGAGCAGACAAGGTTATTTAGTTTAATTAATGCATTTTACTATATTATCAATGTATCCCACCCTTACACCAAGACATCCGACCCAGGGGCAATGGAACTCACAAGTCTGAAAGAATCCCAGTTACTCATCATAAACATATACCTAGTTTCTTTACTTCATAAGCAGGAGAAGACACGAGTATTTTCAAAGAAATTATGCATTTTCATCATTTAATCAATAGTCTCTCCTTTCACCAAACCCTTGACCCTGTGGCAATGAAATTCACAATTTTGGAAGAGGCATCTTTGCTATCATAACCATGCTTTTAGTTTTTTTTTTTACACAATACCCAGAAGCAGAGAAGAAGATTTTCAAAGAATTAATGCATTTTCACTATATAATCAATAGAGCCTTCTAAAACTAGGATTCCCAATTTTCAAAGAGGCACCCTTGATCATGACCATATACTTATTTCTTTACATACATGTAATACCCAGGAGCAGAGAGGAAGATTTTCAAAGAATTAATGTGTTTTCACTACATAATCAATAGTGTTTCGCCCTAATATCAGAACCCCTGACCCAGAGTCCATGAGTTTCACAATTTTGGAAGAGGCAATCTTGTTCATCATAACTATGTACTTAGTTAGTTTGTTTAATAGATAAGAACAGAGAAGAAGATTTTAAAGAAATAATGCACTTTCACTTTATAATCAATAGAGCCCCCACCCCACCCCCACCCCAGAACCGCTACACTGGGGCCACAAATTGCACAATTTCAGGAAAGGCACTCTTGCTCATCATAGCTATGTACTAAGTTAGTTTGTTAAATACAAAGGGGCAGAGAAGAAGATTTTGAAAGAAATAATGCATTCTCGCTATATGATCTACATAGTCCGACTCAGCATCAGAACCCCTGACCCTGGGGCCATGAATTTCATAATTTTAGTGAAGGATTCAGTGCTTATTACAATCACACCAATAGTTAGACTGTATAAGATCCAGGAGTAAAGAAAAAAAAAATTAAATATTGCACTAAATTTGGTGGTTTTAGCCCCACTTCTCAGGCCCCAGGGGGACAGGGACCATGAAATTCATATAAAAAATCTTTACTCATATATGCTATATGACAAAAATGGCTAAAATTGGTTCAGCAGTTCCAGAGAAGAAGCTGAAAATGTTCAAGTGTTAACACACTACGCACAACTCATGGCGCACAATGCACGACGAATGACGAAAACGGATAGCAATAGGTCACCTGAGTTACTCAGCTAACCTAATGAATAAGTAAAAATATTTTAACTAGAGTGTTCCAAGGTAATCATATGTCACCTGCTTTAGCATCATTAAAGACATGGATTAAACTAAAGGGTGGTCATTTTTTTTATGTTAATATTACACTAGCATTGTAGTTACAGCCAAAAAAAATCTACGCATAGTAAAACAGGAATAGATAGTATTTATCATAAAAGGTACAATCAAAATGAATTCAAGTTCAAATGAATAATCAAATTGAATTTATATAAAAAAGTAATCATCCATTCATACGAGTTTATTTCCCCAACTTTCACTAGCCTAAGTCGGTATACCGATCATGAACTAACGGAACAATCGGAACATCACACAGGCTTTTCCGTCAAGTCGAGATCAACAACTGCTTTTTATGTGAAGTCAAGAAAGTTATATTAGAATTTTTTATTTATACAAGTTTAAATTTACAGTTTCCGAGATTTGCGATCAAAGTCGGTATACCGATTCCGTTTTTTTTAACAACTAATTGTTTTCCCGTCAAGTCGAGAACATCACTCGGCCTTTTCCATCAGGTCGACAAAAACCGCCTTTACGTATTGGTTGACGACAGAGGCCGAGTGATTCCCGAACTGAATGGATTTAAATTTTTAGAATGTGTTGTTAAAGTCACTGAAATTTGAAAGATATTGTCAGTAAGTTATAAATATGATTATAAATTCTGTTTACTAAAGCCATCCTTCTCAAAATTCGTAATATTACAACGGTTCAGAGTATTCTTGAAAAGAAGCCAAAGGAGCCTGCAGGCGTTGCAAAAATGAATTGAAAATAAATGAAGCATTCCATGATAATTTCTATCCTTCCCGCCTACTGACGTCAGACACAATGTTATCTCCGACTCATCTAACGTTATACTACATTGTTTTAACAGTAACTCATAACGAAGTCTAATTTGCTATAGCACTAGTTTATAAATTAAAGATATATATCTCAGGCTTTTGCAACTTTTCATATCCACGAAAGCGTAGCTCTCGGATCATATTTTAAAATTCCAACAAATGGTTAAAAAGGTTCAAATGTAACGCACAGAATGTGTCTGTTCTTATAAGCACACCCCTTTTTTAATACACAGGGGATTAACGAGCCCTACGTTTAGTTTTGAGTACCATCTTTCACCTTTTATTTATCTCAAATATTTTCATTTAACATATCAGTAATGGATTTATTAATTTGAGATTTTAAAACATTTATCAGAGATCTACTAGGTATATATACGATATACATGTATAATGGAGGAAGATAGCTGATCGTTAGTTTGTATCATAGTTACGCGTGATTTCTTTTGTGAAGTGTGGGTTATCTGTACATAACTCAAACTTTTCTGTATTCACAGTCCATCGAGTCAGGACAAAAGAGCCTTATTTTTCTTTTAAAAGCCTCATTTCTAAAATCGAACAATTCTTCGGAATACATATTCCAAATTTGACCCAAAAAATCATAACAAATACATTTGACGATAAATATCAATTGAGAACTTGCATTTTAGACTTTGACTTTCCTTAAATAAAAAAAGTGCAAAAATTGCTTTTTTCTAAAAAATATTTTCATGACCCGTGAGACATTACCTTATTGTTATTATTTTCGCTGGTATCTCTCAAATTTTTCCAATTCTATTTATAACGAAGAAAGAAAACTTGATACATTAAATGAAAAAAAAAAAAACTTAAATAATTGAGTTTTAAATAGATTTCATCTAATCTATCCTAAATTCATTCGTCATTTATTTCCTCTATTGCAGAGATTTTTTAACATGACAAATATAACATAAATAAATTATGAATCAATCAAAGTGTGAGGAGAAAAAAGAATACATATTATAAGTAATGAAAAAAAGAAAAGAAAAAAATCAAAGAACAAAAATACGCAAAACTGCGAATGCAGAAAATAATGCACCTATCATACACTATTTTGTGGTAAAGGGGGTGGATGTGCGTTTGCATTGCCTGTTGTAGAGTGCACAGGAGGAGACGATGTGTATGGAATTCAGTTTTTTAAATTCGATTTCTTTTTTTGCAGTCATGACTGTTTGTGTTGGTCTTCCAAGAAGAATGTTGAATAATTCGTCTTCTGGAAGACCGCTTAATTCAGCTTCAAGGTGAACGTTAAACGATTCAGATAGAGAGTTCAACCATATGTTTTGTTGATTCGAAAGGGCTGGGCAGGATAATGTAGCATGGGAAAAAACGTCAGTAACAGGGTGACCACATAACACGCATGCAAACGGATTTTGAGCGGGTTTTGATACAATGAGTTTACAGATGAATTTAAAGTTTTGAATTTCACGGAAAGAATCTGCAATTTTCCACATGTTGATAGGCTTTGATATACAAAATACCGCATTAAATCTGAAAAAGTCTGGGTCAAACTCAGTTCTATCGGTACGTTGAAGAGTGTGGTTTTTGTAAACTGTTGAACGCACTATAGATTTCCATGATAATTTTGATGGGAACGATCCAGAAGAAAGCCAGATATTCAAGTAATGGGAAAGTTGGTACGTCTGGAGAAGAAATAATGCATCCGGGATGAATTCCATTTGCTCCTCACTTAGTTGATAGAGGAAGGAGAATAAACGCGAAGTAAAGATCTTTTTTGAAAGACAGTTGGTATCTAGTCTACAAAGTCTGCCAAAGAAAAGAAGTTTCCTGGTATCAATTTCTGCAGTGATTGGAAGGAGACCCATGAGTTGTTCATAAATGATTGCGCCCATGACAAAAGGGCCTTATGGCAATTTTGTTAAAACAGAGAAATAACGTCATAAAGATATGACGTTGCAGACGGTGAGCGTCGACGCAGATTTTTTTTTTATCCACGTGTTTTACGTTTTGACACGTCTAGCTCACGTCTTGTTCTCAACATTGAAATAATTATTTATTTTCATTGATATCTTTAATTCAGGTCTTGATCTTCTAGTCCACTGATATAAATTAAAATATTTAGAATTTTATTCGAGACCCGTTTCTTTACTACATGTTATTGTTATACGTCTCTGATCTGGGCTATGCATTTCCTATGTATAATGTTACATGTATAGAAGCTTCAGACAAGGTGATTTTCTGGATAATTGAATATGGATGAACGAATGCGATTTTGATATATAGACAAATTGAAGTTATTTGTTAAACACGGGTATATTATCAAAATATTGCAGAGGAAATCGTTTTCCTGTATAAGATCCGCCCCACCATTCTCAACACGATCATGTAAACATTGAAGCATTGGTACATCGTGCATAAATTTTTGTTGTAAAATGCTTTAATTGCCAAAAATTTGAAACTGATCACACTTCTTCCAACAGAAAAGAAAAGTATTCTTGTAAGTTTTCCCAAATCTAGCAAAAGTACGAACGAATGACAGACGTAATATTATTTTTAAGAACTATAAATAAAAACAAGAGAGGTAACTCTGACAAGCAAGATACTAGAGAGGTACCAGAGAGGGACTTTCTTTTTTTTTAACACCATTCAAAATCAACATACTCATACAAATTTGCTCCCGTAGTATAAAAAGATATTTTTAAAAATCTTACTTATCATCAGTTAAAAAACGTTTTAATTGTAAGTATTATATTTATATTTTCTTTAAAAGTATTTTTGAAAGCTGATGGAACTAGCTGCTGTCAAAGTGAAAGAGAAAAAAATATAGAATAAGAAATAGATGCTACATGTACATTGAACCAGACTTTCATTTTTTTTTTCTTAAATCTGTTACATGTGCATCTATTTATTCTAACATGAAATTATTTTTTGAAATAACTTGAATTTTAATTATTTTTTTTCAGTAATAATGATCATAAATTTAAATAAAATAAAATGAAATTTAAAAAAAATTGTTTTGTCTTATTTTTGTTGTTGCCACTTCCGATGTAAGTACTTGAAAACAAACAGAAACTACCGAATGAAATAAAATTGTTCTAATTGTTCTAGCTTAAAAAAAGTTTACATGTATGTATACATGTACCTGATGTGTGAGAGAGGGAGAGAGAAAGAGAGAGAGAGAGATGTTACATTAAATCAAGTTTATTAATACAATGTGAAATGTGAAACTTTAATGAAAAGGCGAATTTTCAAAAACACAACAATGTCGTATTATGAAAAGAAATCTCTATCTCTTTTTTTTTTCTTTTGCTGTCTATTTATTTTCAGTAACTCGAAAATATAACGTTTTGGTACTCGTGTTATGCATAAAAAAGTTCAAAAGTTTTAGCTTTATCTGCAGTTTTTAGTCACTTAAAAGTCAAATATATGTAATCCTTGTCATTCATAGAATCTCAGCATTGTATGTCATTACAGTTCTATTATCAATATAAAACTCGTTTTCTTATTGAAATAATAATCTCAGTTATCGGTTTAGTATGATATTGCTTAACTTGCCGTTGAATTATTTAAACGGGCTGATTTTGTTATTTGGATTTATTGAAATAAATCTTGTTAAGATAAAATTGTATTAAAACATGTATTGTACAAATTAAATTAAATGCTAAAAATATACTGCACAAAAGACTATGTTTGCAAGTTTTTATTTTTGTGGCATTGCTGGAGACCGGGGAAGAGGGCCAGGGTCATTTTATATTACCGGGACCTAACTACTTTACAGTGTATCTGTAAAGCTTTACAAGGATAAGCATATCCAAGTCTCTGGCATGGGGCCAGAATGGAATTTTTATATTGTAAAACTTCATATACAATAACATTTAAAAACAATAACATTAGAATTTCATACGATAAAGAAGCCGCGAGAAATGGGGGGGGGGGGGGGATTCTACACGCACCATCACTTAACAATATTTGCATGTACTTAAATGTGTGCCACATTGTAAAAATTTGTCATTTAAAAACTCAGCCAGTCAAGGAATATTATGAACCAGTCGCATTTAACTGACTGGATATATAAAACTTTCAATTAATTTTTACACCCACCCCCCAGCCGAAAAAATTCTATTAATTAATCTGCATGTCATTGATTCATAACGACAACATATATATATAATTATTTATGATTTATTTCTTAGAAAAATCTATTTGATATCAATTTTAAAAAATGACATATTGATGTCATTCAAAGTTCGGATAAAATTTGTTGAAATGACAATAAAATATCCGATATCTATTAATACCCAGTGTATACATGTTCTTCTAAAACCATTTAATTTTACAAAATCAAACAAAATCGTTATTCTAGGAGGCAATTTTTCTCATGATTAACTAGATTTGATAGCAGTTAAGTTTCCAGTTCCAGGTATGTGGAGCTCATGATCGCTGTTTGTTTTGAAAATGACTCTGCTCATATACATGTACGTAAGGAGAGAGTTCAAGGTGCAAAAATAAATTTAGGAATTATTTCAATATTATTTCAAACCTAACCACATGACGGATTTGGAGGTTAGGGGTTGGTGTTGGGAAGGCACCCCCCCCCCCCCTGCACACCTAAAATGTAGGAAGATTTTAAAAATACGACAACCCTCGTATGCTATCAAACTCATGTTAACTACAAGTAATGTATGTTTCTGTCATTTAACTTTTAACACCCCCCCCCCCCCCACACACACACACTACCAACCACTGGTCATCCTGGATCTGTTGTGTTCCTTTCATTTTAAATGCATGTGAATAATAATTCATCCATTTGTTTATAATTTATCAACCTGCTTTCTTAAAATTAATTATTCAAAAATTTTCCTTGCTGTGACTGAAAAAATGTGTATCATTTCAATAAAAAAAAAAGAAGTTTTGTAACCACATGCGGGCAGAAGTCCTTCTGATTTTTTGTTTAAAAATTTTTTATCGAATATTGCTTAACATGCAGTGTGTCAACTTAATGTCCTTAAATTGTTGTACAGCGTATATGGTAACTCACTACATTTCACAAATTTTCTGTCTAATTATATTTAGAAAACAAAAACAAAAAAAAAACCAACAAATTTTCACTACCCAGCAGCATCTATTTTATTGTTGTTACCAAGAATTTTTTTGAAATATTTTTTAACTTCACATTTTGAAAGAGATATCGTTTATACTGGATTCACCCCCCCCCCCCCAAAAAAAAAATAAAATAAATTGACATCTAGTCCTATCGAGAGCCATGCTTAAAATGAGATGATTTTCGAATGAATTCTACAGGTTTCTCAAATGATTATTACACGAGATAAATACTTTGGTTTTGAGAGAATAAATTGATATTGAACAGAAGCCGCTTGCTTCTCGGGTTTTCCTGACATTCCAACATAGTGAAATGTAAAACAAACAAACGAACAAAACACTCATAATTCTATACACCACTGCATGATGGATAATAGTTAAAACAACTATTTATTATCATATCATATTATACAATTATTAAAAGAGACAATGACTCAAAAATGTTTCTGGAAATGCTTAATAACATACATTTATTACCGCAGTAACATTACAATGCAAAGTGAAAGTCATGTTCACTCTGAAAACTTTTGACGTTGGTGCGAAAGTAACATGACATCATTGTTTACCTGTTAAAGTATCATTGATATAAATGAAGAAAAAACCTACTTAGAGTTGACGTAGGGCCATAAAAATTCAGATATGGCAACTTCTAACCTTGCTCTATTAATATCCATGAAAAACTTAAAATGTGTAAAAATTGCCATAAGGGCCCTTTTCCCATGGGCGCAATCAAATATCAGATCTGGTAAGTTTAGGAAGGTTCAAAAATTGTTTGCATATGCCGTGTTGCAGGGTTTTAAGGCGTCTTATATCTTGGTTCACCGTATGGTTCCACAGTTCGCAGCCATAAAGAACAGATGGCATGACTACAGTTCTGTAGAGATGAGACATCGTCCTTGGGTTTACAATTGATATATCCATATCAGTTAAAGCGTAGAATGATTTCCATCCCTTGGAGCAAGCATTAATGATTCGAGATCTTGAATTAGTATTACTGCTAATAGGTATTCCTAGATGTTCGTATACTTTTCCGTATTGTATTTTAGAGTCTCCCAAGTTAATGTCTTTTTCTGCAGGATGTCTTTGGCCTTTAGCGCGGAATTGCAGAATGCTTGACTTAGAAGCGTTGTATTCAAAGCGTCATAGACAGCATATCGATGCGCAATATTCATCATCGACTGCAGAGATGAGGGAGAGAGTGCAATGCATGCAATGTCATCTGCGAGCGCTGGAGAGTGATAATTGTTATCGAATATAACACTGTGGTTTGAGTTCGGAGGTTGTAGCTCATTTAACAAGTCGTTAATGAAAACAAGATAGAGAAAAGTAGAAAGAACCCCCCCCCCCCCTTGCTTGACACCTTGTTGTACGGGAAACCAACGAGACATAGTTTGATTAACAATTACAGCGCTTTCAGTGTTGTAATGACAGTCGTCGATGATTTTCCAGATTTGACCTGAAATGCCTAATTTATGTAATTTGAACATCAAGCCTTTTCTCCAAACAGTATCAAACGCTTTGCTTGTATCTAAAAAACTTATGTAAACATTACTTCCCATTTCAAGGTTGTGATACAGAGTTTCATGAAGATTAAATGAGGCTGTAAGACATCCTAATCCTTTCTGAAAACCTTGCTCTTGTATAGTTGGGAAAGGTTGAGACAGTTGCAAGGGAGATATTTTGACAGATATGATTTTTTCGAATATTATGAAGAGGCAAGTCAATAGAGCAACCGGGCGGTAGCTGTTACATGAGTGTTTAGGTTTGGAACCTCCTTTATATATGGGAGCGATTAAACCGCGTTTCCACTGTAAGGGGACACATCCGACACTTATTACAGCGTTGTACAGTTTGCTGAGACAATCAGCTATGGAGTTGCCAGAATGAAGAACATGTTCGTTGGTAATGTAGTCTACACCTGGGGCTTTTCTACGCTTGAGAGAAGATATGGTGACAATGACGTCATCATGCGAAATGAAGATAGAGTTATCGGAGTTGCCGCACTCTGCCTTAATGCGCATGTATTCTGAGATTACTAAATCTTTGAATTTATTGTCAAAATTTGTTCTCGCTGTTTCTATAGATATTTTCATAGAAATCGGCAAAGGCATTTGCTATGCCATCTGGCTCTGAATGGATTTCTCCGGAAGCTTCACGGATTTCAGGAAAATACCTGGAAGATCTTGGGCGTCTTTGCTTGACTAGTCTCCAAAATAGACGCAGGTCAAGATCTGCAGCTTCGTCTTTTTCACGGTATGTTGACTGGAGAAAGATGTATTCTTTATCGTGGGCATTTCTGAAAGCACGTTTAGCTCGCTTATATTCGCGGCATGAGTCGAACTGCATACCTCTGGGTCTCCCATCTTGGATCCAGCAGCGGCGCTTAGCTCGCTCTGTCGCATGAAATTCTTTGACAGTCTTCGTCCAACCAGGTTTAGTATGTGGGTTAAACTTGGATGTTGGAATACAGCGAGTTGAGACAAATGATAAAATGTCTATCACTGCCTGATTGAACTGTTCAATATCGTCAGCTGAGTGAATGTCGGTATTGGTTAGTCTTTGCAGTTCAACATCAGTGCACAGTTTGTATTCCGTCAAAGCTTCTGTGCTAGCTTTATGCCATGCTAGGAGTTTACTGGTAGAATCTTGCAAGAAAATTCGCTTGGTTTGAAAATGTAGGGTGCACACTACGGGTAGATGATCAGATGTTAAGGATATAGACCCTTCTTTAAGAACCTCGTAATGACATGCAGTGGCATAGTGATTAAAAAGAATGTAATCTAACATGGTTTGCATGGGTAAAAAAGTAAACAATTCGCCCTGAACAGGAAAATCGATTAGGGGAATTGAAAAATTACATTGATCTACACACACTACTGTAATTAAAAAGCACTGAGAATCTAACAAAACCCTGAGGAAGTACTGAGTTGTACTGAGAAAACCCTGAGTGGTACTGAGCCTGGTACTGAGTAAACTGAGGTAGTCCTGAGTAGCACTGAGGTTTTCACTGTGGACACTGAGGACATACTGAAAGGCACTGAGGTTTACTCTGTTGGTACTGAGGGGGTACTGAGGGATACTGAGGTGGCTCTGAGGGCACTGAGCTGATACTGAGTAGCCCTGAGGTTTAATACTGTGGCTACTGAGGTAATCATGAGTGACACTGAGACTATTTGTTTCAAAAATTACTATTTTCTTTTGAGTTTTATTGTAATATAATGGTCAAATTTATTTATTTTAAACTCTCCCCAAATCGAAATGTGTAGGTACAAGTATTTTGAAACCTAATGTGAACAATTAAACTGGAATTGTTTTTGCTTCTCATTCATTGAATTAAATAAATTATTTGCATTTGAATTTTAAAGGGATATTTAATTGAGTGTTCTATGCATATATTTTTTGAAATATGATATCAGATTTATTTGTCTTTGATATCAACCAATTAGTTAATTATTTGTGAAATTTCTTTCTTTTTTTTTTTAATTTGTTTAACCAATATTAAACATCATGATAAATAGTTTGTATTGTCCAATAATTCTCGATCCACACCTGAATGTTTAGAGTGAGTTACGATTCTTCTGTGCAAATACAGGAGTCCTTAATGTCAGGATAATGGTAATGTTTCAAACATATTCTATTGCACGGCACACATAAAAATTTTGATGAACATGTTGCAACCTTTCCTTGTAAAACATAATGTCAGTTAAAAGTTACAACGATTCTCAAACATCTTTTACTTGAAAGTTGTTCGTTTCTGATGATCAATATCATAAAAATAAATAATAAATAGATAAAATATTATTAAATGAATAAATAAATAATTAAAGCAAAAACTTTTTAGATGATCTTTAATTACTTAAAGCAGATATATATATATAGAAATAAAGCGGTGATGTGTCACAACTTAACTTAACAACTTATTAAAATAAATTTTACTGTATATTAAAATTATATGAAATAGATGTATTTTGACTGATATTAATCATTTATTGCATATTTTTAATGCTATAACTATTATCAATATTTAAGCTGTTGGTGCGACATCATAAAAAGAAATATTTCGAATTTCAAAATCACATCCCATATCTCATTGCATTGTCATGTTGTAAATTTACCGGGTCAATAAGTAAAAGTAGCTGTCACTTTATAAATTTTGTATTTACTGTCACTCGGTTAATTCAAAATTTTACAACATGCATGAAAACATTTGAAAAAAGTTTTTTTTACCTATTGCGAATTATGAAAATTATTTTGAAAGTGAACATGGGGGATAACTGAAAGTTTTGTTATATGCGCTTGTTATAAATTAAAATGAACACCGACAGCAGTAAATAATACCGGTAGGTTTTGTTTTATGCTCAGGTGATATTTTGTAAGAAAAATTTGCCGATTGTTTCAGCACACACGCAAATGAAAGTAGAAGAAAGTAGTTAGAATCGTTAAAGGAATTAAGATATTCAAAGTTTAAAGTTTGGGATCTATATGTAAAACACATGGCGCTAAAATTGTAATAACATGTAGTAAAATAATATCAAATCATGCAATCTTCGATGTTTGGAAAACAATTGATCTGTTAATCAGACTGATGGCAAGTATACTTAAATTATATAACCCTCGCTTGATTTACCAGGAACCTATCATTGCCATAGCTGCATATACATGTTTTCTTGGTGATAACGCAAAAATAAGACATTAAATACAGTAAATGAAAATAATTTAAAACTCCGTTTAAAATCCATTTTTTGTTTTATTTTGACTGGTTCTAATTATCCTACAGTATTTTTTCAACTGTAATTAGGTCTTACTGCCCATCTGTTATAATACTGTACAGTACATGTAATAGTCACGAATGATTCAGTAGACGTTCTAAGCTTTAGAATCTTGTGTCCTTTCATTTTGAAAAATAACTAATACCTTTGGATTAAAAAAAACTCAAGCCATATACTATGAACGTTATTAAAAAATATAGCTTTATCGGAAACAATTGTTTAGTGTATAATTGTGTACAATTAACAGTGTTCCTTTCAAAGATGATTTTTATTTAACACAACAGCGTATTCAAATACTATGAATATGAATATTGTACACAATCGGAAGCGCATTGAAGTTCTACGCAGACGCTGACAAACGGCAGCGCTGTGAAATACTACACAAACGGAAGCGCTGTGAATTACACAATGCGGTAGCGAGAAAAAAGACAATAGGTGTCACTGCTGTATATATACAGAAGAGCACTTGCCGGATATCACAAGCAGTCAGTTACGCAATGTTGTGACAGGTAGACTCAGGACAACCCCATCTTTTTAAATTTCCCCTCACACATTACAGAAAATCATTTAAAACACAAAAAATCTAAATTAAATTTGCGATACATTAATAATATTTTTTCTTGATAATCCAAGTTGAGAGTTTCAAGATAAAATCTATTTTTTTTTTTGGAACAACTGGTTTAGTTTTAGTTTTATCTCTACTAATTCCGATCAGTTATAAACAAATATCTAAAATACAGTGTACTTGATTAATAAGAAGTTTTCAGTAAGCGATACACATTATCCAACCTCTCAGGGTTCCCTTTCAGAATAAAGAAATCAACTGAAATAATCAGAAAGAAAGAAAAACTAAATATATTTGAAAATTCATTTTGATGAAAATGGAGAATATTTAATGTTTAACTTTGATTTCCATAAAGCAAGAAATAAGTACCAGTTTTCTTAGTCAGATAATATGTAAAATTCAATGTTTTCTGATCTGATCTGCAATAATTTCTATACAATATACTTTACACTTTTGTTAATATGACAGCTGCAATGTTTCCGTTTTCTTAACAGAGCTTTCTAAATATCCTGTTATTGCAATAGTCATAATAATAAACATGTCACCATAAAGAAAAAAGAAGAAAAAAAAAAAAGAACACGAGGCTTGTATTGCCTTTCATGTTAAATCAAGTATACAGTATAATTAAGTGTTTGGAATTAATGTGTTGTATTTATGAATTTCTCTTCAACATCGTTTACATGTACGATGTACTTAAAAAATACGGCAAAATTTTAGTAAATTTATTTTCTCTCCATTCAGGAAAGGTCGTGTTCTTTACGGTCGGATGTCTCCGTAAATTTCAGACATCGGGAACGAGCATCAAAATACTTTATTTTCAGCAATGGTTTTGTTTAGAATGTTAACAGGCGACAGTTAATGGCACATCAACTTTTTTTTCTAAGTGGTAACTGTCACAGATAGTAGTACTAATTCTTGAACTAGTATGTAATATCGGTATATGGACAGTTTAATGGAAATAGAAAACCGTGTAGTATAAGAATGACAAAACAATTAGAAAATACAAATTACATAGTAGTTTCATGCAGTCCTACATGTATAACCACCTGGGATTCACGAAACTTTTCACTAAAAGACTGGAAAGGAAATAAGCATGGCACCGTAAAAGTAATTTTTTTATGGCCAGGTTATGGACAAGCAAATATTGCTGCTTTTTAAAATAATATTTATTTATTTAGATCAAATGGTTCTCGAAAATAAATGAATAATAAGTGGTAATTTAAAATAAAAATGTCCCTGTACATCTGTATTTCAGTCATTAAGTAAACAAGCACCTAATTCCATGCTTGCGGACAACCACGTGTTAAACATGTTAAAGCCATGTATGCATGTGACCTTGACATGTTCTAATTTATGCCGATTAAATAAGTAAAGAAAATCATGTACATGTATGGAAAGCATAAATATATTGCTTTATTTTTGACGGTTCCCCATTATCTACACTGTAACTGGCCTTATTAACAGGTATCTAGAAACCACACTGTTATATTTGATTTCCGTATCACTTTCAATTTTTACATTGTACAGAGTAGTAGAAGGAAAAAATTCAAATTCTGTGACATCTCTACAAAGTAACAAATGAATTAATTGACCGTTAGAAGTAACGCGCATGCATTTACATGTAAGTTGTATATGCTGTTTATTATATCACATAAAACATAATAAAATGACTACCGGTATTATACAGTGAACTGGGGGGGGGGGGGGGGACACTGCATGATTGATGGGTCTGCGTACAGTGTATAACATGCGCGGCCTAATAAAAGTTTAATGCACAAACATTTTTCTTATTCACAGAAAATTTACGTTACACGTATCAATTCTAACATGTGTAACAGTCGAGGAGAAACAGTGACGAATTATCATGTACATTCACATGCACAGCCCGACTTTTTTTTACATATTCTTTTTTTTTTTTTTTTTTTTTTTTTTTTCACA
This sequence comes from Saccostrea echinata, assembly GCF_033153115.1. NCBI lineage: Eukaryota > Metazoa > Mollusca > Bivalvia > Ostreida > Ostreidae > Saccostrea > Saccostrea echinata. The sequence goes on from NW_026889761.1 coordinate 1,490,278, forward strand.
TTTATTTCCCAGACCTATAACATTAAAGATGATATATAGGGCAGCTACCAGGGATGGGGCCCTGACTAAGCTCCCTCTATAACAATATATAATAATAATCCCTACAGCACCACGCAGGATGCTAAATATCTAAATCTTAATACAATGTCTCACATAATGTATTCATATCATACATTCAATATGTATATTAATTAAATTGTATAACATATAAAAAAAAAACCCAAAAAACAGAGAATATTTATCCGGAATCAATTTTGGTTCTAAATTTCTTGTTCGTATTTGCAATCCGGTGCGATTCATGAATGTATTGCAATATATTGAATAAATGGGAAAACATACATGGAGCTTAACTTAAATCTGGATTGTGGAAAACAGGTAACAGTTTCTCAAATTCTGTTAATACAGTTAACGTTAAATTCATATCTCCCTTAATATTGCGTTTATCATTTTTTAACAATTGAAAAATTAATTTCATTTCTTTCGTGAATGCTTTTTGGAGCAATGAGGTAGTTATTTTTTTATTTTCATACTTGATACTGTTTCTTGTTTTCCATATTGACCACTTATATATATAAATCAAAGTGTTAACACATATTCGAACGTTTTTCGGTTCACTGGCAAATCCCAGTAGAACAGTACATGCATCAAAATTGATTGAATCCTTTACAGGTATTAGTAAAATTATTCTTTGTACCAATTCTAAAACTGGTTTGACGTGTTTACATTCAAAAAATAAATGCTTCTGGCTCTCAGTATTTGCTTTACAAAAAGGCATTTGCCATTTGATAAACCCATTATACGTAGTTTTTCCTCAGTGTATAAGATGTTATGCAAACATTTCCATTGGAATTCTTGAATTTTTTGTTTTAATTTAGCTTCGTAAATTGACCCCCAAATTCTTTCCCATGTAATGTCAATTTGTAGCAGATTCTCCCATTTTTCTTGAGATTTGGGAGTAACATTTTTGTTTAACACTCTTTGTAGGTCTTTGATTTTTATGTCATCAAAATTTATGAACTTATTTGTTTTCCTAACAATTAAGAAATTATCAAACAACACAAAATAGTTATTTATTTCTTTATCACCGGTATTTGCAGTATTTCTCCCTGCAAGAATATCAATATAATTTTTAGGTATGGCAGCTTTTATCTTGCTATATTCAAAAACCCAACTTCTTTTATCAAGAAGTTTTGTAAATACGTATGCATTGGTCTTGAAAGACTTACTATCTTTATCCCAAATATCATCAATAGTGTGTAAGCCACATTTAATGAAAGACTCTATATATAGACTTTTACCTCGAAATTGTATATATTTATTTCCAAAAATCTGGCACTTTAAAATTTCATCTTTGCTTTCTGGTTGAAAATTCGATCTGAATTCACTGTATGCGAATAATGCATTTTTATAAAATGTAGAAAGTTTATTTAGAGAAATGTTGGAGAGGTCAGAACAGGTGCATAAAAAATATTCCTGTTTTGGATGTAAGTCTTTACTTTGTAACCAGAGTTTACCAATAGCATTCCAGTTTTCAAGTTCAGAGTGCATAATTTTGTATATTGTTTTAATTAGCTTACTTTTAATAAATGTAAATAAGTTAACCATGTCCAATCCTCCCTCAGCTTTACTGAGGCAGCAAACATTCCTATCTACTTTGTTTACTTTCTGATCCCATATATAAGACCAGATAATGTCATTTATCTTTTTAATATAAATATTTGGTATGCCTCTCATTTCAATTTCATATCCAATAATAGGAATTACTAGGTTTTTTATTATTAATGTTTTTCCTTTAAATGTTAAATTTCTAGTTTTCCAAACATGAAGACAATTGGTAATTTTTTCTATTTTTTCCATCCAAATAGCTTTTATGTCAATATCATATCCATGGTTCACACCTAAAGTTTTAACATTTGTTGATGTCCACTGTATTTTATTAAATTTAGGTTTTTTACCCTTTGATCTCCCAATGTATAAACCCTTTGTTTTAGCAAAATTTATTTTTGCTCCTGATGCCTTTTCATATATTTCTAAAACTTTAAAGGATTCTTCTATAGATTCTTCATCCTTATTAAAAAGTTGTGTATCATCCGCAAACATATTGATTTTGCATTCAATATGCTGGATATTGTTCGGAATACGTATACCTTTAATGTTTGAATTTTGGCGTATGGCACAAGCCAACGGCTCTATTTGTAATACATATAAGAAGGGAGCTATAGGACAACCTTGTCTTGCTGACCTTGATATTGTAAAATATTTGGATAGGAACCCATTTGTTTTAATACAAGTTTTGGCATTTCTTAACAACATTTTTATCCAGTTACAGTATTTATTTCCAAAATTAAATTTTTTCAAGGTAGAATCTAGCCATTCCCATTCTAATCTATCAAATGCTTTTTGTTGATCAAGAAATATTATTGCGCCTTCTAAATCTTCATTATCTGCAAAATCAATAATATCTTGAATTAATCTGTTGGCATCACTTATATCCCTTCCCCTTACAAAACCTTTTTGATCAGGGTGTATTAGTTTTGGTAAGACTGTTTTTAATCTCTCAGCAAGTATTTTTGCTATTATTTTGTAGTCTGTATTTAACATTGTCAGAGGTCTCCAATTCGTTATAACTTCGCGTTCTCCCCCTTTATGTATTAGGGATAACATACCCTTTGTTTGTGACTCGCACAATAAACTGTTATTGAAAATATATTTAATTACTTTAATAAATTCGTCTTTAATGACATCCCAATAAATTTGGTAGAAATTTGAAGTAATACCGTCTTCCCCTGGTGATTTATTAATTTTTAATAACATAATAGCTTTATAGATTTCTTCTTCAGTGATATCACGGTCTAAAATCTCTTTTTCTTCTGTGTTAAGTTTACATCGAACCTCTTTCAACAGTTTAGCTCCACACTCTGGGTCGCACCCTTCTGTGTTTAATAGTTTTTTGTAAAATTTTATTTGTTCCTCTATAATAGAATCGATATCTGTCTTGTATATCCCATCCTCACATTTGATTCTAGACCATAGTTTTTTTTTCACCATTCTTTTTCTCTAATTGAAAGAAATATGAAGATGGTACTTCACCCTCAGAGAACCACTTACATTTAGATCTCAGAATAGCAGCTTCAGTTTTTTCTTTCAAGATATCTTTTAGCTTTTGTTCAATTGTATTCAGATAAGCTTTATCTGTATTTGGATTATTTTTAATATTCTCAATTTCTTTTTCTAATTTTTTATATTTTATTTTACTAGTATGAAAGTTTTTGGATATTTCTATACAGACTGATTTAATTTTATTTTTTGTCATATCCCACCATTTATGAATATTGTCACAGTTTTCTAAGCTTAATTTGTGATGATTCCAAAAGTCAGTAAACGTTTTCTTGAAGTCTTCCCTTGAAATGGTTTTTGCATTCATTGCCCATACCCCTGGGCCTCGTTCAACTTCCTCTATATGTATCTTTATGGAAATAAGATCATGATCACTAAGTGGAAAATGTGTGATTCTCGTATTCTTAACTTTGTATGATAAGTTTTCACTAATAAGAAAATAATCAATTCTGGACTTTGAATTACACCTATGAAATGTGTAACATTTTCTTTCTAAATTTCTATCTCGCCAAATATCCTCTAGTTCATAATTTCTTATAAATGTGTTGAGGTCATCTTTGCTAGGATCATCTTTAGCTGGAACTGGATGCCTATCCATATTTTTATCTATTGCACAGTTAAAGTCCCCACATACTATCTTATAATCTAAATTATTAAGGTCCAGGTTTTTAAAAAAGGATTTTCTTTCATTCACAATGTTTGGGGCATATATATTTTTTAGTACAATTTTTATTGTATTTTTCATAAGACATATGTCTATTTCCCGTCCATCTTTGTCGAATTTTACTTCACTGATTTTTAATTCATTTTTTTTCATAAATAAAATCCCAACACCACGCGATTCACTAGACCAATTATTCCATATAGAACTGGTACCGTTAAATTCTTTCCATTCATGTTCCCATCTCTCAGTATCTAGGTCAGTCCCATGTGTCTCTTGTAAACAAACTACGTCATATTTACAGGTACGCTTACTCAACCATGAAAATATACACATTCGCTTTTTCTTATCTCTTAATCCATTAACGTTTATAGATGATATATGCAGAGACATTGAAAGTTATATCTAATAAAATGGTTTCTGTTTGCTAATACCTCGTAATTGAAGTAATTACCAAATTTTAATGAAAATGTATTAAAAAATATACCGCATGCATTTGATACTATATACAAATTCTCCAAAGCAGGCTTATTGCTATATGTAGCGAACAACATGAGAGAAAAATGTCAACATCCAAATCTATATACATAAGAACTATATATACAGTGGTATTATCAGCGACTAAGGGTTAATGTGTCAATCATATTCACTATACTTTGGGACATTTGCCCTGTTTTTCCACAGAGGATGGTGTATGAGAACTTAATTTTCGCTTTGATATACTGGGTGTCTTAGGTTCACTGTCATCTGAGATTTCTTTTTGCTCGAGAAAAGTCATCGCAATTATTTCAGCGCCATCTCTACTTATGTGCACTCCACTTGGATCACTGGGGTCGTACAGTGCTTTGATCGCGTGACCTTGATCATTCACAAAATGAGTATATGTGTCGATCACAACCAATTTTTGATCCTTTTCGCAAAGTTTTTTTAGGAAGATATTCACAGTGTTTGTTGTTTCATTTAATTTTTTTATTACAGCACCCTTACCTTTCCTAGGAATAACTGTGCTCACACTAATTGTCGCTGAGGGATAGGTTTCTTTTACTTTATTGAGACCCGTAAGCACGTTCACAGTTATTTCACTGGGGTTATCTCGATGTCTTGAAATATCATTTGTACCAAGATTTACAATTATGTTTTCGGGTACAGAATCTCCGAGTTTTTTTTTCGTTTGGTTTAGTAACTCTGGCATGTTTTCGTATGCTGCTCCTGACACAGAAACGTTTAAGACGTTCGACATCATTTTTGGGAGCCTGCTGCAGTTTGAATCGCCAAGTACAACCGTATCGATGGGTTCGTCATGTTCGCCAGAGTGTTCAACACTTTCGTCATCTCGCATTGCTTCATTACCTTCAAGAATTTCGGAAGCATATTTTCCATATTTCAGGACAAGTTTTTCCGCAAGCTTTTGGCAATCTTCCTTTTCGTGTCCCTCTTGTTTACAGTATCGACACACTGGGTCATTTTGACAGTTTATTGCAATGTGTCCCGATTTGTTACATTTAAAGCAAACTACTCTATTGTCAGGTTTATTTGGACATTTAAATGACGGATGATCAGTGTTCTTACAATATGGACACTCTGTTCTACTTTAATACATGTAGAGCCTTTTGGTCATCGAGCTGTCATATATTTACAGGCTCCTTTAATTGGCGAATGCTTTAAAAAAAATTCTGTATCTATCCGTTTTATGCATAATTGTCACAGAAACGACGATGGGAGTTTGCCATTAATTCAAGTGTCTACCCTTCAATTAATTAAATACATGTATAATGCTGACAATCTAATGCAAGCCAATATGTACGTAGTGCTAAGGAGGGGGAAGGGGGGTATTTTCCTGATAATGTTCATAAACTGGAAACCCATTTTCTTAACTGTGATGAAGGAATTTAATCTTCTATGTACGGAATTGCGATGTACACTGTGCATGTATCTGTCAATTTACATTTGTTCATTTTTTCGTTTATCATGCTGGAATTATCATTTTTACGTTGATGTACATGTATATATTTCATGCCTCTTATGATAGAGATGCTATAATAAATTTTACTAAAGCTATTCAACGCTTTAATTTCCAGTATTTTTTTTTTCATGCAAAGGTGAGAACAATTTCATACAAGATGTGAGAAAGATGTGTCAGTTTTGAACATTTAAAGTACGTGTCTGCGTGCGTAATTTTTATTAAAAAAAATCTTCCTAAGTATTCTAATTCTATATACCCACAAATATTTCGTTTAATTGTGTTTTTTTTCTCTATGAAATATATGGAGATAACGAACAGTATTCAAGCTCAAAAGTCCATTATACAATACAAAATAGGAGCAGAGCAAACACGGACCTCCAAACATCAGAGGTGGGATCAGGTGCCATGGAGGAGTGAGCATCCCCTGCCGACCGGTCACACCCGCCGTGTGCTCCTTGTCATGATCGGGAAATAACGGAAAAATCCGTCGACAATTCAGTGTGTAAATAATGGCCTAACAATTAGTATGAAAAACGTCAGTCAGCATTTGACTCAATGATAAATTGTATTTGCTGACAAGGTCATTGTATCGACCATAGAACTTACGAAATGATGACTTTAAACAAGACAGCTGATATTCTTGTTTCATCAACTTATTTGTCAATAATTTACCTCGTTTAAGAAATTGTACATACGTAGAGCATGCTCTTGTGTATCGAATCAACTGAGAGATATATACCCCGTATGCAGGTGATGAAGGTATATTGCTGCATAAGTAAGGGAAGTTGACGATTGAAAAGTTAAAGTCATCACGTTTATCATAAAGCTTGGTTGTTAGATTACCATTAACGTCTTTTTCAAGTAATATATCCAAATATGAAACATATGTGTCAGACTCTGTGGTATCTTTTATCTCAAGTTCACTAGGATATATCGTATCGACATAAGATTGAAAATAGCCATTGTTAATTGACAATACGTCGTCGATATATCTAAATGTCGAGTTGAACGCCACAGCAAGTGTTTTCTTCTTTTCACGTATAAGATTTTGGACAAATTCTGATTCATATGAATACAAAAAAAAAGGTCTGCTAATAACGGGGCGCAATTGGTACCCATAGAAATTCCAATAGATTGTTGGAAGACCTGGTCTCCAAAAACCACATAGATATTGTCAATCAGAAACTCAAGCATCTTTTTAATGTCAACTTCAGAGTACTTGTGTGTACAATCAGAATGTTTTTTAACAATTAATGATTTTGCAAATGACCAATGACAAGGTAATTATATTTACGGGTTCCATTTTTATTGAAAAAGCAGCTGTCAATAATTTCAAAAAGCCTCGATTTTAATTTATCATGGGGAATGGTTGTGTATAAAGTTGAAAAGTCGTAAGTTTTTAAGCTGTTGATTTTGGTAAATCTTGTGATTTCAAATTTTCCAAAAGCTCCTTGGAATTTTTAAGTATCCACATCTGATTTACACCACTTCTCGAATATATTGTTGCACAGTACTCTTGAAGATACTCCTTCACCACTGTTAATATCTTAGCGAGGAGTAAAGATAGAGGCTTGGTTGAACATTTACTGGAACCCGCTATGTATCTTTGTTTGTAAGGATTTTTATGAAGTTTCGGAATCCAATATAAATATGGTAATTCGAATTCATTTTGGTTGTTTGGAATATTAAAAATATTCAAAACTGACATATGATTTTGAAGAATTTCTTCCTTAGAAAGGGAACTATGAGTATAAGTTGGATTACCACTTGTAGAATTAAATCCAAGTTCCTCTAAAATACATTTAATATAATGAGCCTTACAAACAAAGACAATGTTGTTACCTGCTTTGTCAGCAGGGACCAGTACGTACTGATCATGTAATCTATCTAATTCTTTTTTCACTTCTGGATTATTGAATACAGAAGGATAGATGGTTTTCATATTGCCTCTCAATCTTTTAATGCTTGATTTTAAATACATCTGATACATTTAATCCATTCTGACAAAGTGTCAAGGTCTTCTTTTTCATGTCTGGCCCATCGCCTGGCATAGTCCTTTAATCTTTTAATTATTGAATATTGCAGTCATCTTATAAAATATCATTGTAGAAAAATTAAAAACGACTATGAACTTCACAATGCCTAAAATCGCCTAAAATTGACAGGTAGGATCAAGTCAGAGAAATGGCTACATCGGAAGTCAACTTGTAAATTCTGTGTACACTCTGAATTTCTATGTTGCGTAATTACTTGTAAATAACCTCTGTCTTTGTGTATTTTAGGCAACACTTATATAGCCCTTTCCCTGCTACCGTGCATCACTGACTGTCCGTTAGCTTATTTCCGGCTGCGTTAGGCAGCCGGAAAGAATTAAACTACTTTAGTTTACTCATTAATTTACTTTAATCTTTGTCCCCAACTTTCAGCGCCCTTATAGTGAAGCTGCTTAAATCATTGTTTTTATTATAGAAAGGAATTTTAGTAGAAGTATTTTTAAATCATTTGAAATTTTATGCCGAAGAAACATTTAAATTTTACGCAAACTTTGAATGCAAATTATCAAGTAAATCAGATTTGTTGTAATTACGATAACTTACATCCCCCCTCCGAGGCCTTTTACTATATATTAATCTTACTGGAAAAGATTTTTTAAATTAAAACTTAACTGAAACATGATATTGGATAGTGTTAAACAATTTTCATGCTATAATTGTGATATGTAGATGTCATGTTATTACCATTCAGATACCCAGCACTTTAGATATTTTGTAACACTTGCCACTCAAAATAGAAGCCATGTTAAAATATTATTTTTTTAAATGTGCACAAAAGAGCATTAGTTTTTTGGTAGCTGCTTACTTTTATTTCCTGACATTGAATCCCTTTTCACAATTTCAGATTTTATTTAAAATTTCATGATAATAATCCTCTACATTTTCTTGAATATTTGTTCGCTGCATTTTATTTCCGGGATTTTACACTGCTTTTACGGCAATTGTTATTTTCATTTCTGACAATTTGTACATTATGTACCTTTCCAGAAATTTATGTGGGAATAAACTTTAACAAAAAGTAAATATTACCTTAAAAAAAATAATTTTACACTTATTTTAGACCATGTGTTCCGAATAAAAATATTACAATACACGGTATATAAATGCAGCCTAATTAAAGGTTTTGCTTGAGTTAAATAAACACGCGTTTTTCCCCAACTAAACTCAATGTCAACCGAATAACATGTATATGTCAAAATTAAATTGGATATTGATGATTTAGTCTATAAAGTCTTTTATTCTGCTTTTATTGCCAGGAAGATACCTTATAATTAAAGTCGGAGAAATTAACTTTAAATGTCGGAATTCATTCCATTTTTTCACTTTAAATATTCAGATACTACTGGCTCTTCTGAAGAATAGATATTCAAATCACATGTAATACAATTCCTCTATTTTTAATCAGCTCTACTTATTTCTGCATAGAAATGCAAAACCTAAACATGGTTAGATCACTTGATTCTTAATAATTGATGTTTTTATTTAAGGAAATTATTATTTTCAATAGTCTACGTAAATCTAAATTGAAATAATACTACAGCACAATCTTATAAAAAAAAAAAAAAAAAAAAAAAAACCCTCAGAGTGTCTCAGGATTACCTCAGTAGCCACAGTATTAAACCTCAGGGCTACTCAGTATCAGCTCAGTGCCCTCAGAGCCACCTCAGTATCCCTCAGTACCCCCTCAGTACCAACAGAGTAAACCTCAATGCCTCTCAGTATGTCCTCAGTGTCCACAGTGAAAACCTCAGTGCTACTCAGGACTACCTCAGTTTACTCAGTACCAGGCTCAGTACCACTCAGAGTTTTCTCAGTGCAACTCAGTACTTCCTCAGGGTTTTGTTAGATTCTCAGTGCTTTTTAGGTACAGTAGTGACATTCGCAAAAAAATGTTGATTTGGCATCATTTGTATGTAATTCACGCAGTAAACTTGCATTGAAATCACCAGCAAAAATAACATCACCATACTTAGAGTAATACTCGTATAAACCGTGCATAATATCTACAATGTACCCATAATGATTAATGTCACTGTCGTATGGTAGATAAACACAAAAAACATAAATAGGGGTGTTTTGCTGCAACATGACTTGTATACCTGCAAGACATTCCGTTTGAATACCCTCTATTTCTTTTACTGAAAACCTTAGATCTTTTTTGATTAGGAGAGCTACTCCCCCTTTACCACGCACAGGAGATAAAGATGCATGCGATTGATTATCACTGTGAAGTTTAACAACACTAAAGTAGTTGCATGAATACTGTCAAGGTAAGTTGCAGAATAACTGTTAAGTTTATGTTCAGATATTATAGCAACATCGCATTGAGTTTTGTCTAGTACAGCACAGACAGGTAAGGTAGACGAAATAATATCTCTGACATTCCAAGTTAATATTTTAAACATTGGAAATGATAATAAGAGCAATAATAATAACAACAAAATATATTTATTACAAAGAACATCGGATATCTGCACAATATCAAAAATATTATATGGGCTAAGTAACTTGTATCATAGTATAGTAAAATTAATCTCATCTAAGTCGTATTTATGTAAGAATTTGAATAATTCGTGTTATTGAAAAAAGTGAATGTTTTTAAATTAGGCATGTTGATTTGATTTTTTCCATACATTTAAAATGTCAAAATCAAATAATTCAATATAATTGTTATACAAGTTCTTGCGATGCATTTCGAAAAACTTCAAAATTACAGTTGAAATCTCTCGAGGGTCTCGACTTTACAGAAAGCCAAGTGAAAGATAACAAAATGAACAGTGAAATTAACCGTTTATCCAAAACGTGCAGTAATCTTCAAAAGCTCGTTTCCACGGAAGTAAATACAGAATCCACCCGCGTGGATCCTCCACGCCAATGCGTCACGCAAAGTGTCCAGGTAGACTTGTATAACGGTTCTTCATGCCTGAATGGACACAACGTACAGTCTGGTCACCTGATCAAGGACAGCTCGAGGGAAGACATGAACACACAGTCGAATCCGCTTCCTACATTTGTTCATCCAAAACCTACGAATTCAAGTAACAAACCTGCACGCCTGGCGAATAACGACGCACCATGCATCAATAGTAAGGACCATGGATCAGCTGATATTTTCCTAGGGGTGACGTACAAACGGGCAGCGCGATATTACATTTCCGGCATAAAGAAACAAACAACTTATGATGGAATAAAAAACTACCTTCAACAGAAAGCTGTGCACGTAACACACCTGACACTATTGAAACCAAAAGTTAGATTCTCTATTCGATCGGCGAAAGTCAATGTGTCCCCGCAACACGCTTCAATCGTCGATGCACCCGATTTCTGGCCAGAGGGCATCAGCTGCAGAAAATGGCATAGTATTCGCGATTGGAGCAAAATCTGTGAAGAGCGCACATGCGAAGAAGACTGGGACTCCCAATACAACAATGAAAACAAATAAAATGACTCTTTCATGCATCTTGTTAACAGCATATATTTTGTTGTTATTATTATTGCTCTTATTATCATTTCCAATGTTTAAAATATTAACTTGGAATGTCAGAGGTATTATTTCGTCAAAATCAAATAATTCAATACGTATTTGAATTTAATATCTTTATTTACCTGTTACATGTACCTATGCTCCTGTGGAATGGTGCATGGCGGCACATGGGGCCTTGTTTTTATAATCATTTAAAGCATTTATTAATGTAAAGGAATATGTTCTTTTCAAATAGATTAGATGAAATCTATTTAAAACTCAATTACTGTAAACCAGCTTTTATTCGCGACGACTTTATTTCACGATTTACCGGGAATAAACTAGTTCGCGACGATTAATTTTCGCGATCAAGCCTTTTTTTTTTGATCTGTTGTTAATAGAAAGAGAGACTTTAGGGACCGGTTCACGGCAAGAAATATTCGCGATGACGAAGCTCTCGCGAACCTCGCGAAAATTTATCGCACGCGAATAAAAGTTGGTTTACAGTATTTAAGAATTTTTTTTAATTTAATGTATCATATTTTCTTTCTTTGTTATAAATAGAATGATATTGGAAACATTTATTAAGGAAAGTCAAAGTCTAAAATGCAAGTTCTCAATTGATATTTATCGTCAAATGTATTTGTTATGATTTTTTGGGTCAAATTTGGAATATTTATTCCGAAGAATAGTTCGATTTTAGAAATGTGGCTTTTAAAAAATTTTTTAAAAAAATAATGCTCTTTCGTCCTGACTCGATGGACTGTGAATACAGAAAAGTTTGAGTTATATACAGATAACCCACACTTCAAAAAAGAAATCACGCGTATCTATGATACAAACTAACGAACAGTTATCTCCCTCCATTATACATGTATATCGTATATATACCTAGTAGATCTCTGATAAATGTTTTAAAATCTCAAATTAATAAATCCATTACTGGTATGTTAAATGAAAATATCTGAGATAAATAAAAGGTGAAAGATGGTACGCAAAACTAAATGTAGGGCATGTTACTTCCCTGTGTATTAAAAAAGGGGTGTGCTTATAAGAACAGACACATCCTGTGTGTTACATTTGAACCTTTTTAACCATTTGTTGGAATTTTAAAATATGATCCGAGAGCTACGCTTTCGTGGATATGAAAAGTTGCAAAAGCCTGAGATATATATCTTTAATTTATAAACTAGTGCTATAGCAAATTAGACTTCGTTATGCGTTACTGTTAAAACAATGTAGTATAACGTTAGATGAGTCGGAGATAACATTGTGTCTGACGTCAGTAGGCGGGAAGGATAGAAATTATCATGGAATGCTTCATTTATTTTCAATTCATTTTTGCAACGCCTGCAGGCTCCTTTGGCTTCTTTTCAAGAATACTCTGAACCGTTGTAATATTACGAATTTTGAGAAGTATGGCTTTAGTAAACAGAATTTATAATCATGTTTGTAACCTACTGACAATATCTTTCAAATTTTAGTGACTTTAACAACACATTCTAAAAATTTAAATCCATTCAGTTCGGAAATAACTAGGCCTCTGCCGTCAACAATACGTAAAGGCGTTTTTTGTCGACCTGATGGAAAAGGCCGAGTGATGTTCTCGACTTGACGGGAAAACAATTAGTTGTTTAAAAAAAAAGGAATGGGTATACCGACTTTGATCGCGAATCTCGGAAACTGTAAATTTAAACTTGTAAAAATAAAAAAATTCTAATATAACTTTCTTGACTTCACATAAAAAGCTGTTGTTGATCTCGACTTGACGAAAAAGCCTGAGTGATGTTCCGATTGTTCCGTTAGTTCATGATCGGTATACCTACTTCGGCAAGTGAATGTTGGGGATTGTTGAAATAAACTCGTATGAATGGATGATTACTTTTTTATATAAATTCAATTTGATTATTCATTTGAACTTGAATTCATTTTGATTGTATTTTTATGATAAATACTTTTTATTCCTGTTTTACTATGCGAAGGTTTTTTTGTTTTTTTGTTTTTTTGTTTTTTTGTTTTTTGATTAGTTTTGTTTTGTTGTTTTTTTTTTTTTTTGTTTTTGTTTTTGTTTTTGTTTTTTTTTTTGTTTTCTGTAACTACAATGCTAGTGTAATATTAACATAAAAAGATGACCACCCTTTAGTTTAATCCATGTCTTTAATGATGCTAAAGCAGGTGACATATGATTACCTTGGAACACTCTAGTTAAAATATTTTTACTTATTCATTAAGTTGGCTGAGCCACTCAGGTGACATATTGCTATTCGTTTTTGTCATTCGTCGTGCGTTGTGCGCCTTGAGTTGTGCGTAGTATGTCAACATTTGACCACCTCTGATGTTTGGAGGTCCGTGTTTGCTCTGCTCCTATTTTGTATTGATTAATGGACTTTTGAGATTGAATACTGTTCGTTATCTCCATATATTTCATTTCAGCTTCTTCTCTGGAACTGCTGAACCAATTTTAACTATTTTTGGCATATAGCATATATGAGTAAAGATTTTTTATATGCATTTCATGGTCCCTGTCCCCCTGGGACCTGAGACGTGGGGCTAAAACCACCAAATTAAATGCAATATTTAAAAATCTTTTTCTTTACTCCTGGATATTATACAGCCTAAGTGTTGGTGTGATTGTAATAAGCCCTGAATCCTCTACTACAATTATGAAATTCATGGCCCCATGGTCAGTGGTTCTGGAACTGAGTCGGGGCTAAGTAGATCATATAGGGAAAATGCATTATTTCTTTCAAAATCTTCTTCTCTGCTCCTGTGTATATAACAAACTAGCTAAGTACATAGCTATGATGAGTAAGAGTGCCTTTTCTAAAATTTTGCAATTTGTGGCCCCAGTGTAGGGGTTTTGGGGGTGGGGATGGGTGGGGTGAGGGTTCTATTGATTATAAAGTGAAAGTGCATTATTTCTTTAAAATCTTCTTCTCTGCTCTTATCTATCAAACAAACTAACTAAGTACATAGTTATGATGAACAAGATTGCCTCCTCTAAAATAAACTCATGGACTCTGGGTCAGGGGTTGTGATATTAGGGGCGAAGCACTATTGATTATGTAGTGAAAACACATTGATTCTTTGAAAAGCTTCTTCTCTGCTCCTGAGTATTATGTAAACAAACTAAAAGCATGGTTATGATAGCAAGGATGCCTCTTCCAAAATTGTGAATTTCATTGCCACAGGGTCAAGGGATTGGTGAAAGGAGGGGACTTTTGATTACATAATGAAAATGCATACTTTCTTTGAAAATATTCATGTCTTCTCCTGGTTATAAAGTAAAGAAACTATGTGTATGGTTATGATGAGTAAGTGGGATTCTTCCAGACTTGTGACTTCCATTGCCCCTGAGTCGGATGTCCTGGTGTAAGGGTGGGATCAATTGATAATATAGTAAAATGCATTAATTAAACTAAATAATCTTGTTTGCTCCTGGGTATTGAGCAGATAAACAAAGTGCATAGTTATGATGAACAAGGATGCTTTTTTCCAAAATTTTTAAAACATGTGCTCCAAGGGTCAGGGATTCTGGTATTTCTCGGGGGGTTGGAGGGTTGGGGGGGGGGAGTGAGCTCTATCAACATAAACTTAACTTAATCTTTAACTAAGTGCTTAGTTCTCATATGAGAGGTTATAATATGAGGTTAAAAATAGCACCGAAGAACTACTGTTTTGTTAATAGTGTGCATGGTGATAGTGAGAAAAGGGGGCAAGAGGAACTTACTTTATGAATTGATACCGAGTACTAATCTTATTATTTCGTTGATCCTGATCATCCTATTTCTCTTGCTTTGGGTTATAAAGCTTCATCTATCAGTTTATTTTATTCTTCTATGGATCCTCTAAATTCTTGTATTATACTCAGGTGACCGTAAAGGCCCTTAGGCCTTTTGTTTCACATATAAATGCAAATATGAGGAATCACTGTCAAGTTTGTTGGGATGCCAGAGACACTAACGACAGTTGGAAACGTGGGATACTTAATTATAAAGGACTTTGTCTAATAGGCAATTATCCATGTTTTCAACTGTCGTTAATGCCTGACATACCATACAGACTAGATAATGATTCATAAAATGTAGTAGAAATGAGTTTCTAATCAGTCAATGTAGTAAAAAATAAATTTTGTAATGTGTTAGTTATCATAACAATATTGTGTAGATTATACTGTGTAATTTATGTATATGTATTATTGACTGTAATTTGTCAGTTATAAAACATAATGTAGTGCAATTTAGACTTTGTAATGTGTAATAGGTCTGTGTTCATTTGAGTGACAAACATCCAAGTATTTTTATTAATATTGGCATTTTGGGAAAGACACAGACCCCTGAACACACTAGAGGAGAAATGAGATTTGTTTCTTAAGTGGATTTGTAATAAATCTTAAATGAAAAGAAATATCTTTCATTGGAGAACACTTGCAAAATCTACAAATTCACAGTAATAAAAACACGTAATCAACACAAGTTTTTATATCAGGTAAATGCTTTAGAAACAAGTTGACTTTTTAAAACAAGCTAGAACCCATGTTAAAATATCTTTTTTCAACTGTTACGAATAACTGTTTTGAATTGTGAATTTCAGCCTTAAATATCACAGGAAATTTTTCCCTTGTCCACCCATGGTTATTTTTATTCTTCTTATTCAACCAAATTCTTAAGGTACTCTGTAGGTCTCTGTGTTTTGCTCTGACAAAGTGAAACATTGAAATTAAGAGGATTGATCCAAAAAGTAATGTCACAACTGCTATAAAATCTTTAATAATCAACAATTGTGTTAACAAGAGACATACAAATACTCTATTCTAATCTGATTTTTGCCATAAAATTTCATTTGATTATATAGAATACTTTTAAAAAAATATTAAGATAAACACCACGTCAGGTTTTGTCTATCGCCGCAAGGCAAGAATGGTACCGACGTCGTTCTGAAGTTACTTTTCGGCACTCATTTTCAATCCACCCGCGTATCTTTTAAACCTCTCACATGTTTCTTTTTAATGATCTTTACTGTTGTTTTTTGGTATTTTTTACTAAAACTGTCTTGTTTTGAGTTGTAGTATTAAAATCATTTAAACTTTGTCTAAAGATTTTTTTTTTCTAAATTTGTTCCTTTTGCATAAATCTGATGCAACATTAGATTCAAAATAAGTGTTGAAGAAAAACGTCAGTACGACGTCGGTACATTCTTGCCGTTCGGTGCGGTGAGAGACGAGACCCAACTTTGTGTATATTTTAATATTTTGTAAAGTATGGCATACATCTGAATGAAATTTAAGGGGGAAGTCAAAATAGATAGAGACATTAATCTTTAAAGGTTTGATGAAAACTTTTAATTATTAAAGATTTTATAGTATCTATGACGTAACTTTTGGATCAACCCACATAAAATATTCTTATGTTTGAGTACTAGCCCATGTTAAGTACTAGGAGGTCAAAAAAGTATTTGTTGATTAATCGCACACTACTGTGTAAAGTTCTTAAATGTTGTGCTTTTTATAATAAAATCATAAATATTTCGTATGTTGTCTTTTCTTTGGTTTTACCTTGTCACTGACATTTTAGGAAAATATTATTCATTTTTTAATGATCATTAAGAGCTTATTTCATTTGTATTCATATGATGCCTGTTACATTAAATCAAGGGGAAAATCAGCTTAGTTTTAGGAGGAGTCGACATCTATATATCTCTGTAAATCATGGGATTAGGGGGCACTTAGATCAAGTTAAATCAGTGGATTAGTGGACACCTTGATTATGGTACATCACAAGATTAGTAAATCTACTTATACCATAGGACAAGACAATTTCAAAGGATGATAACTCCGTTAATTGTGCATAGATTTCGATGATATTTTTTCCTTTGATTTCATTTGGCAGTCATCTTTAACATTTCAAAGAAATGCGATAACTTTCCATTACCGTTTATATTTACTTTTATACCTCCGTACTAGTGGACACTTAAATCTAGTTATATCAGAGTACTAATGGGCGTCTCAATATGTTGTAGAACAATTGGAGATATACCATTAGCAGAGACCTAGATCTATAAGTGTTCACGAGATCATAGGACTTGTAAATTCTCTCATTTATTTCGATTCATTGGACTTTCGAGATTGAATACTTTTATCATCATATTTTTCATTTATTTATAACAAAGGTCTAATAGATTTATAACAGAGCTAGAACAAATGGAGATTTAGACCAAGTTTTATGACGAGTGGACGCATTGATCCCCTCTTAACCCATAAGATTGATGGATCAAGTTATTAAAAGGTGAACATAACAAACAAGGCAAAAAGCAAAGTGTACACTTAGAAACATCAGTGAAGGGATTAGGTATCTAACAGGAGTAAGCATTCCTAGTTGGCCAGACAAGCCCGTCGTGCTTGTATTGATAGACTGGTCACTATTGGTGAAAATCGGAGAAATCAATAGTAGAAATTAGTATACTAAAATAGATTAAAAACTGTTGCCAATGTAAAAGTTGGGCTTGGACATTTGTTCCCAAAGCTTAATTTATCAAAATTGTGAATCTTTCTTCCACTGGGATACAGACTGTCTCTGGGCAATGGACAGAAATGATGATTCAGGAGTTAATTTCCTCAAAAAACGTAAAATAAATAAATAATTTTTTAAAATTCTTTCAATGAACACATTTAACACCCCCCCCCCCCGAAAAAAGAGAATAAACAAAAATCCCAGATGCAGAATGATGCAGAATGAGTTTATTGTGCCTAGAGCAACGAACAACTACATCTGATCAACAGAAACTTACAGTTCTCTACAAAAGTTCTCACACAGATCTGAACAAAACTTGCTATAGTTCTGTACAAAAGTTCTCAAACAGATCTGATCCTAAACTATCACATTTTTTATGACGGCATCAGTTTTTTTTTGTCAGAATGTTTGCATTTAATGTACAGACAGAAGTTAAGGCGAAATTTATACGTTTTAATTTGGACTTCCGCTCATTTGACTGTAACTACTTATGTTACATTTGTTTGCTTCTTGAAGAAACCATGGTCAAAATACGTCACCAAAAACTGGTATAAATCATGACTTTCTATTTGCTTTAACTTGGATTAGCTTTATATTCTAATATGATATACAAAAAGGAGGTATATTTTATCAATATTTTAATTGATGATAAGTCCTCATTACCTTCTGTTTTCAAATTTATCTTGGATTTTAACATGGAAAACCGAATTAATCATAACAAGTATAATGGCAATTTCTAACCAAATCCACGATGGATCAGCCAGCGAGGGTAAGATTTATGGCAGATTGAAATGGGTTTTTGTTGACATACTTTTATACAGGTGTCTGTGGTGAGATTAATGAACAATCACAGATAATTCAAGTTCTGCATAATAAAAGAACTAGAACCGCTATGGAGCTACCTTAGGTATTGTACGAGTCCAAGCTACATTTGAGGGATCGGAAAACGGTCTGGTCACCTAAAACTGACCTTGACCTCTATGCGAGTGACCAACACATTTTGACACCAATTTAAAATTCACCAACATATATATCTCCTAAAATTGAATTAACACAAAAAACATTCCACTAAATAATTTTACAACATTGAATAATATGTGAATATATTTATATTATTTAAATGTATTTTGGGCACAATAAATTTAACATTTACCAATATAACACAAGATATTCATTGCGACAAAAATCATAATTATGAGTTTGATTAGCACTTATAGATTAAAAACTTTAAAGCAGGAATGAATTACCATCTATCAGTTGTTACAGTTGTTTTAAATACATTGATGTTAAAACGTAACATACTGGCTTAATCTAGACCTGTAGTCAATTCAGAAACGAACAACCTAAACATGAAGTAGAAAAGTATGAGGTCATGACATAAAAATAACCATGGTTACAGTTACCATGCCAACAGAATACAAGCACAATATACCCCCTTTTCTCTCAATTCTGACTAACACTTCTACTGTGTGTGATACTGACCTCTGGACTACACATCAACTATATACACTTGATTTTTACTCGCTGACACGACTCTCACACCGTGACGTGACTTTGGTTTACGATCAGCTCTCACTCTCAGACATAGGAGATGAGATTTACAACACAGTTATTATGGCCTCCTCACAATTGTACAACTGAATGACTAGCTAGCCTCTGGTTCTATGAGTTTTTATGTAGTATTCTGTTATTGTATTACTGGTGGATCAGAGGTCATGCTAAAAGTCCTTGACCTTTCATACACTGATTTTGGATAAAGCCATATTTGAGAGGCATTTTCTTTATGTGCATAGATCAAATATAGATTTGAGTAGGAATTTTGAAGTTCATGTTGACATGGCGATGATGTACATACTTCGTCCCTGTCCTTATCTGGTTCACAAGCACTCACACGACTATGTCTATTTCTGAAAAAGAAAAAAAAACTGGTGTGAAGGCTTAGATATAATTAGAAAGTAATACTGATGATAACTGGAAGTTCACAAGACTTCACAAGACTTCGCAAACCATCATATAACAATGTCAAGATCTAAATCGCATTCAATTTTTCCTACATGGAAATAACAGATGATTATCTATTTTTAATCCACAAAGGAGTAGAGTTGAAATAGTCCATACAATTTTTTTTAAAATCAAGATCAGATCCACAATTGGTAACATTTTATTCAACTGCTTTTGAAAAAAGGAAATACTGTACTATTGGAAAATTCTCAGCATAATTTATTTACCTCTGGAAAGTTGATAGCTAGTATTGAATCTCCATAACCCCCCCCCCCCCCCCCATTTTTCTAATGGTCAATTTGCAGGACAATAGAAACTGTCTAGCCTCACTTCGCTTTCTTAATACCTGAATGATCGATACAAAATCACGATTCTAATATTGCTCCAAATGGATCCTGATATATTTGTGCAGGTGGGCGGGGCTGTGACATCATGGGTTCCATCCCAGGTTGCATTCCAAACATCATGGGCTGCTGCATTCCCATGGGTTGTTGCATCCCCATACTAGGTTGCATTCCTATCCCTAGTTGCATACCCATTGGTCTAATGCCCATCATTCCTGGTTGCTGGGAGTTAGTATGAGGGGAAAAAACAGGTGAAGTGATTTTTACAAAATTCAAAATGAATGATAGATTGATGAAAAATCTGTGTGAAATGATAAGATAATAGCAGTATCTGTGAATTGATATACTAAAAGGTCTTCTTCTGAATAAGTTCATACCTGTATCGTTGGTATTACACCGAATCCCCTGGCTGGTGCCATCATCTACAAAAACTAAAACCATAAGGCCAAGAAAATTTAATTTTTGGAGCAGGTGTCATCTCTTTTTGTTATCTCAATCAACAAATTGAGGAAATCAACTGATTTTTACTTTTTTGTTTTCTTATATTAATTATAATATGTACTCAACTTTAAATCACTTTTATAAAAAAGTTAATGCATAAAGTTTAGGGTCCTCCATCATATCCAATTTAACTGTGGTGCAAGACTTCCGCGATTTGCTAATACTTGTAGACTTTTCGCGACCGAATTCGTGAAGAAAGCACTAAATAAATTGTAAAACACAACAACTCTTCTGAAGCGCTAGTTTAATATCCAAGTTGTTTTAGTTTTCGGCAAATACAAATTTAATAATAACAACAGTTGATGGATATTGCGTAAGGATAGTTTAAACAAAAATTAGAATGTTTCCAATAAATATGTATACTAAAAGCCTTCCCCTTCCCCTCCACCTCCATACGTTCTTA
Organism: Saccostrea echinata; assembly: GCF_033153115.1. Lineage (NCBI taxonomy): Eukaryota > Metazoa > Mollusca > Bivalvia > Ostreida > Ostreidae > Saccostrea > Saccostrea echinata. Next base: position 1,511,294 of record NW_026889761.1, read on the forward strand.
TTTGAATGAAATATGGAGATAACGAACAGTATTCAAGCTAAAGTCCGTTCAAACAATACAAATCGAGAGCAGAGCTAACAGTGACCTCCAGAAACAGCAGAGGTGGAAACAGGTACCATGGGGGGAGTGAGCATCCCCTGTCGACCGGGCACACCCGCCTTGTGCTCCTTTTCATTAACAGAAAAAAAACGGAAACATCAGTAGAAAAACTATAAGTTTTTTAGAATCTGAAATAAAAGTACCAGGAATAACAAGTTTAAAGTGTTTAACTCTGATTTTTTAACAAATAATTTTGCTTACACAAGGCAAATTATATACCTACAGTGTCTTTTAAAGGGCAAAGGAAATTCTGGTAAGTCACACAATTATGCTATAATTATCCATATACTTCTATTAATGGTCTCAGTTTACTAAGTTTAAATTTATGGAGATAACGAACGGTATTCAAACTCAGAAGCCCATTAAACAATACAAATTTTGGAGCAGATCAAAGATATCTTAAAATATGTGAATTAAAAAAAAATAATAACTTTTTTAGTTTAGAGATAAAATACCATTTTGATGGATCTATCGTTAATTTTTGAACATGATATCAATACATGCATGATAACAATACACGTACAATGTTTGTCTCACAGTGCCAATGCAATTTTTGAGTCGTGGTTATCCATAGAGAAGCAAAGTAGTGAACTGGTATTTTAAAGTTCGCGATTACTGGGATGTGTGAATTAATAGCTTGTCTCTTCATTCATGAGTAAAGTCCACCGAGTTCTAGAAGATAATTGATAGTGGAAGATAAAGCAATGAACCCTATAATTAGAGTGAATTAACGATTAAGCGTTAGAAACATAATCTGAAGGTCGTTCTGTTTCCTGATTGACGACGATCTTACTGTGGAACAAATATTTCACTGTGTCGGACTATGGCGCTGAGTTTTTAACTGTGGTGCTAAGGAATTTAACTGTGGCGGGGCAACTACGTTAAACGGCCCATGGAGAACCCTGTAGTACCATTTTAACAAGAAAGGAACATGTTTGAAAAGGAGCATAACTCAATTATCTTTTTTAACTTGGTAAAAACAGATACGAAATTGAGTTATTACACTTTTAAATATGTCACTACAATTGATCAATGCGGCAGTGTTACCAGATGCGGCGGTGCCTGAGAAACAATATAGTGCTATTTATTTATCTATTTATTTACTTATTCATGTTTTTGGCTTAACATCCTTAGAACTATTTGTCATTCTCTCAATGTAGGATCTAATAATCTCTTAGCATAATAACACAAATTCTTGAGAAGTATTTTTAGTTAATCATAACATTTTTCTTAAGGGTACTCAAGGTACATTCTGAAGTATCACTTATCAGTTACAATAATTCTCTAGAATAAAACACTACAGTAAGAACTTGGATATATTTTCATATTTAAAAAAAAGTGTAGTACTCCTGGGGGTCGAACCTGGTATCTTCACTTTCGTGGACAAACACACATCTCACTACCCTATTGAAGCTGTTCAAGGATTGTAGCTTGCATATTTAAATAACTTCATCACACTTTTTTTCGCCTTACTCTCTCTATATATAAATCAAATACTACTTTACGTTAAATGTATATTTACAGTGTATTTTATTAAAATATGACTTTATTTTATATTGACAAACAATGATAACAAGCATTCAAAACAGTGGATTTTAAGCGGGTCAGTATACTCGTAGCTTTCAAGTTTCTTAAAAGCCATGGGCCTTGGCCCCTTCTTGGCCTCGGCTCCAATTCCTTTATAGAATAGAGCGCTCCTCGTACATTAACCCTTGCGTAAATGCACTTGTGAAAACAGAACACCCCCTGGTTGTCATGGTGCTGAGACAACATAAGCAAGAAACCTCCAACACACTATGGTTGTCATGGTGATGTGTCAAAGATCAATCACGTTCTTCTCTGTAGCGTATATTTGTTGTACCCCATTATAATTCAATCAATTCATTGTACAAATTGATCATTCTCTATACCTTGTCAGTAATGGTCAAAGACAAAGTTCAATTTTGCAAAATTGTCTAAACATTATCCTCAAAAATGTCTATTATTTTAAGACAAAAAATTTAATGTCATATACTGTCAATATTTGATAATCAGACTGGGGCCATTGTCATGGTTTTTAAGTCATATTTCAAAAATAAAACAAAATCTACATGTAGTTAGGTACCTTATAAAAATGAACCATCTAATTACATATGCCTCCATAACAATTAGAATTTACTAACAATGTTAATTTTCAAAATAATTAATACAAAAACTTTTAAGAAAACTAGGACATCTTGTTTGCAAAAACAGTGAGTGCGAAATTCTACAAGCTCTGTTAACAACAAGGAATACCACAAAATTCTTACAAGCACCAGCGACAACATCACAGACGTTTCTCAATATCTAACATAGGCTGATGAGAGCTTACCATGATAAACTCTTTAGTAAAATTTTGCTGACTATGGGCCATATACCATAGGTTGATGGTAGTTTGGTGAAGTCCAGGTGTTGGACGATACACTTCGGTCACCCCCTTCCAGTTTTGACCGCCCTTCCTCTCCTGTTTACCCTTTGGCTGCCCATCATGCTGTTGTTTGAAATATAAATGTATTTATATATTATCACCATTTGTTAATTTGCTCATGTTCTCTGAATCTAGCATTAAATTTGGATGCTGGCTTTTCTCAGAGCCAGGGCCGCACTAAAATGTGACGTTAATTTAGAAGGGAAATCTGTACAGTTATGTCAGTTTCGATTATCTATCTTCAAAGAAAACATGCTAATTGCACTACCTTAAACATAGAGAAATGCCCTTTACTAAAAGCAAAATCAACAACATATTGGATGAAAGTCTTGTAAATGTGATACTCTGGAATTCTTTCAGAAATACACTAAAATAACATGAAGTTAAACTTGTGACAAATACATGTTTTGTCATTTTAGATGTATTTTATGATGAAGTTATATTTTAATAATGTGATATTGAAATAGTACTATAACTTCCATATTTCATGTTGTTGTGATAATATTACCTAATATTATTATGAAGTTGGAAAATGGCTCTGAAGAGCTATTGTTTTTTGTTTACAAAACCCGACTTTAAATAAAGATTATTTTATCTTTCTATCTTCATATCTGATTTAGGTCAGGAAAGAAATATTTTGATTTTTTTGGCTGACCAAATTCCAGCTCATCATTTTTCTTCATTTTTGCAGGGTCTTCGAATCGAAAGTACTTCTTGCGTTGACGTTAAGGTCAGACGATACGTTCCTCAAATATCTGTTTTGTATACCTTCGAATTATGTGGAAGATATTCAAAGTTTTAATTACCTTCTGATTTCTAAACTTGTTTCTAATTGTCTTTTTAAAAATGAAACACCAAAAACTGTGTTATTGGCTAATTAATTTTTTTCCAAAATGATTTTATAGGAAAAACATCCTCTGGTATCTTGCTCAAATGCCTGGTAAGGTACCTCAATTTTTTGCAAGTAAACATGTTAAAGTAGCAATATTTCAATGACAAAATCTTAGAAAAAATTATATATTATTGAGGAACGTATCGTCTGTCCTTAATCCTTTACGGAGAATATTTAGGTCTAATGGAATTCTTGATTAATGTTTGAGTGCAAGAATTCATTTTCATAGACAATGATAATTTTCTTACATTATTGTTTGTAAAAATGATCCTCTTATAAATCCAATTAATCAAGAAAAGCTTTTGTCAAAGAAGTATTTAAATTATATTCTAAATCTAGCATATTGATAACCAACTTATCATCCGTACATTGAATGCACTTGCATTGAAAACAATGAGTCCGAAATATAATATGATTTTTGTCTGTTTTGTACAGAATGAAGTAAAATGAATAAAAGCTATGTTCCTCTGGGATTAATTATCATTACTATTAGAACAGGAAGTGCTTCTAAAAGTCTTAGAAATGACATAGAAAAGTAGAAATTGAAAGGCACATTTTTTTCATGATTAATAAGTTCTGGATTCATTCTAATCATTTGCACAAAATTTTAATTTTGAACAATTTTTGAACAAAATTTTGAACAAGTATAAAATGGACGTTGTATACTTGTAAGCCACACACAGCGGATTATTTAATCTATTATTACAATGGTCAAGTGCAAATGCAGCTGTTTCCCTGTTTATGTATATTTTGTCATTGATATGAAAACATGCTCTACGATGGGAGGGAAGTAAAAATCAGCAAGGAAACATAAAAGGGAAGATGAAAGTGTTAAAAGAGTAAATTTTCACTTATTTTTAAATATGAAGCAGAACTCTTTCAATAAACTGCCAGATAAGAAGAAACGCATTTTGCCCTTCAATTTACGATACATGGATGATAATTTATCGATCATCAATAGATAAATTATCGTTCCATTTGCAATTTTCCCTACCTCATTCATCATCTGCATAAACTTTGTTAAAATACTCTGATTCATTACGCATAAGTACTCTGAAGTTGATATTTAAAAGATCAGGGTTCTCCAAGGGTCTTTTAACGTTGCGCCCCCCCCCCCCCCCCCCGTTAAATTCAGTTGAAACATCAGTGTCAAAGTTCCGCCACAACAAAAAAAAATATTAGCGCAACGGTAAGATCGTCTTTGATAATGATTAGGAATATAATGAATAAATTTATAAATCTCAAAATGAACTTCCAAATTATGTACCGTTTTACCGCTTTTTATGTTAAACCGTTAATTTACTCTAATTAGGGCCCATTGTTTGGCTTCCACAATAAATTATCTTCTAGACCTTCGCAGGATTTAATGCATGAATGAATGCAGATTTCTTGAGAATTATTCTGTGGCGGCTTAAAATGCTAATGTTTGGCAACATCAATGATCAAGCCTGCATTGTGATGCTCAAGAACCAAAGCTTAAATTTTCTTTAGCCTTTTTACATAAACCATATAAAACCTTCAGAGGAGCATCACAAAATGAATGCATGGAACAATGCTTTGAGTACAATAAAGATATTTTACTTGATTTTTGTAAGAGTTACAGGCTGGACCAAAATAATTCATCGCTTCATGATTGCTTGCAAAATGAGCCTTCTGAGTACTTAGGGTTTGAAATCCTTACACATCTCCCTGTATATCTTTACTTGTCTAATACACAAATATGCAAAGTACGCCATAGGTCAATTGATCATTGAGAAAAAAGACGAAATGCTTCATCCTTCCCTTTTTTTCGATATTTACCACCTTTATTTTTACTATACTTTTTTTTTTCAAATTTACTCAAATCATTCATAAAATTAAAATCGACAATATTTTAACTATTGAACAATACTGACAAGGAAACTATCACATGAGGCCTCATCAATCATAAATGGACAAACCTTAACGACTGCTATATATGTTACAGAAAACAATATAAACAAAAATATTAACATGGTGTCATTATGACGACAGATGGAGGATGATGAACGGTGAGAACTGTTAAATTCAGAACTAATACCGAATACTTGATAACATTTCCTTTTATTAGCTATTTCAACTTCAAATGTAGAAAATCTAAGACTGTTACAGATGTTAGAGCTTATCATGAAAACAATTTAAACGAAACTTTATCAAGATGTCATTACATCTCTTGCTAAGTGGGACGAGAAAACTGTCCTAAGACATTAGCACCCAAATAAGGAATTGCAGTTGAAATACCACCACTTTTCTTGATAATAGCATTTACTAAACATGAAGGGATAAACCCTAACATAACAAAAAGGAAGTTGAATTTTAGTCTGCAATTCGGAAGTTTTACTGTACTCGCGGGAAGAGAAAAGGCAAAAGAACAACCCACAAGTTTTTGATTCGGAATTGGTTTTTGAAGCATTTTACATAATGACAATGAAAAATCCTTAAACAATTCTATATTACTCAGTTTTGTCCCATAGCACCTCTATATTACAAAATAGTACAAACTGGCATATATTCTACCTTGAATCTTTACAGATAATTAAGGAGAATGTAACATATTAGTCGGTGTTTATTTTTACAAGAAGCAATATAATAAAATATCTAGCATTGTTTACAGGTCATTCAGAAACACCAGGATGGTAACGTCGATAGATAGATAGATGGATAGAGCATAAACACGGATTTGGGAATGCCACTTAAAATTATTGGATAGGTATGTTTCATATTGCATTAATTGTCTGCTGATTTCACACTTATCAATTCGAATTTTTAAGTACACGGTTTTGTAATTTATATTTTTATATTTAAGTGTTTGATTTGCATTATGTCAATAGGAAACGATGCAATTCATACCTTAACTAAAAATGGGAACCAGAAACTTCGGATTGAACTTCAGCGTTTTAATGGAGAAAAGGCTTTTGCTCAATATTCCACGTTTACCCTCGGAAGTGAGAACACTTTCTTCAAACTTAATGTGTCTGGATATTCCGGAACAGCAAGTAAATAAATATATTTTTTCTTTTAAAATGCACTGAGTGAATGTCAGTTTTACTTTGGATTTGACATACCAAGCCCATATTAGGAACAAGTATTAAAAAAAACAGTACCGATTGTAGCGGCCAGGTAGAAGAGTGCTTGCTTTGTAGTCGGGAGGTACCGGGTACGGTTCTCGTTTACGACACCGTGTCAAACCTAACACGAAATCATAGTTTGTGACTGTTCCTTTGCCAAACACCCGGTACTAAAACATAGCATTTCTCTTTAAAATATCCAACATTAGACCAAAAGTACTTTAGAATTCTTATTTATAAGAATTAATAATATTTCAAAATATTTTTATGAATATAGAAATGAGTGTATGAATATAGTTCGCTTTTAGCAATGCAACTAGTTCCTCAGATCAAAAAATGAAGATTAATACTTGCCATCTGTCCTTTTAAAAAATCATAATTTCCTATTACAGGTGACAGTTTGGGCAACAATCACAATAAAAAGAGATTTTCTACTAAAGACAATGACGCTGGCTAAAATGGGCGAAGCTGTGCAATGGAGCGCCATGGTGCTTGGTGGTTCAATTATTGTAGTTACTCAAATCTTAACGCGAAATATAGAGTTTCAGCAGGTGAAAGAGGACCAGAATACATGGTATGGGATTCCTGGACAGGAGGCGAACCACTTAGAGTCAATGATGATGATCAGAGGAACTCATTAATCCATCCATCTATCTTACGTTGTAATAGCTTGCCGCTGTATATCTTATTAATAACAACAATATTTCAATATATATATATATATATATATATATATATATATATATATATATATATATATATATATATATATATATATATATATATATATATAATGTGTATTTCATTGAAATATATGTATCGTAAATTAGAAGTAGTACTAGAATTCTTTTTAAATTCAATATTCAAAATTCGTTAGCTGTCTTGCAGAACTATCATGTACACACGTACAATTAATTCAGTGTATAGCTGTATATTATGCTTGGTAGAACATAACGAAGGAAGCTAAACCCAATGACTTTTATATTTTACTTAAAGAAAATTGTAAATATGAGATTAGGCGTTTTTTACGAAAGACAATGGTACCTGCTGTTACACTTGTAATAATTTTAGAATTTGTATAGGTTAAAGGCAAAGAAGGTTATTCAACTATTATAATACGTATTGTTGTACTATGGGTGTCCAAGAAAATATGAAATAATATGTTTAAGAACTCTTCTTCACGTTAAAAGTAGGCTTCACTTTGGGGCACTCCTGCGTAACAATTTCATTTCCTTCTCGATTTCTTTATCCTTTAAATGTTTTTTTTTTAAATTAAACATTTTTTTTTTTTTGGCACATGTCGCAAGTTCTATTTGTTTTATTCTCTGCATTTATTACCTGAAGATATGCATTATAGGAAAGTATTCATGTCATTTACCGTCAGGTGGCGATACGGTTTTATAGGCGATTACGTAAACGTTTGAATTTATCAAGCGCGTGACTCAATGTTAACAAATGGCAGCGTGGTGAGTCACAGGGATAGTTCTCTTGGACAAATACCTCTAAATTATTAAATTTTTGAGGAATGCCTTAAATGAATATAAATGATTCCGTTTAGTCTGAAAAAAAAAACACAAATGCATTTCGTAATACATACCACTTCTGTTTTCGGCACCAACAACAAATTAAGATGTATACCATTTTTCGAATTGGATGGGAAAAATAATAAAACTAACTGCAATACCCTCATTTTACCCCTTCGTATCTTCTACAAAAATAAACCCTGATTAAAAATCTATTTTAAGAGGACTGCAAGTTAACATGTATATTGTATTCAGTGTAAGCATGATGTATACTACTACATGCACATCACTTTTGTGTATTTTTAAAATTTATTCAGTGTTCAATCTTAGTACATTTTTGAAGAGTTTTCACAGTGCATTTTTATGAACTCATGTTCATAGTACTAATTTATTATCTTTATCTTTTAATTAATCAATAACAATAAATCTTATTATTTTAATGGAGGGAGGGCTAAAATTCCATTGTTATTATTCCTGTACAACCCTGAAAAATAATTCTTTGTATAATAATAGGAAAACAAGATGTGTTTATGAAACACTGATGCCCTGTATGGCAACTAATGGCGGAGGTTAAAGTTTCTCAAATGTATGTCAAATCCAAGGTCAAGAGATCAAAAATGTTGTGACCCAAAGAAAGGACTGGTGTCAATAAATATACCTGGGAGATAGGAAAAACCAGGTACCAACCATTCAAAAGTTATGGTCAATGTTAATGTTTCTAAAATTGTGTCAAACTCCAAGCTCCAAGGGTCAAAATTAATGCTATCCAAGGGAAGACATTGTCATTTGAAATAAAAATGCATAAAACCCGGCACTAACTGCTCAAAAGGTTAAAGCTTTTTTATAAATGCAACAATCTCTAAGGTGAAGGTCAAAACGTCCAAAATATTTACACCCATAGAAAGTCTTGTTAGGAATAAACAGTGAAATTTGTAATCTCGCGGGTATGTTAAGGCTACACCCAGAGATATCCTACTTGCCTTTACAATATGACGTCATAGTAAGCTGTATGACGTGAACTTTAGAAATAGTGATTTCTTAATATCTATATTTAAAGTTTAATTTCAGGTCCAAGAAATGAATGGAATCATTCAAAACATAATATAATCTAAATCTTGTCGTTTTTGGGTGGTATAATTAGCTAAGTATTTAGCACGGGGGTTAAATACCAAACCCATGACATCATAACTATTGATCAAATATTTGCCGAGTGAAATTAAACGTGACGAGAATTCATGTAAAGAAATATATGAAATGGGAGTTTTAAAGCACATACCACGAATGTTATGTGTGATTCATAAGGAATTAAAGATTAAGAATCAGGTACGCTGATATATTCTTATCATGTTTTTTTTTATAATGAACACAGGCAGTGCTTTGAAATCCCGATCAGCTTTCCCTCTGTCGTTCTATAACAATAACGATGCAAAAGTTCAACACTACGCCGCATACTTTGAAACCTAATTTTTGTTTGTATCGAAAGCTTATATTCTATAGTACTTGGAAAGTGCTGCTAGAATCATGTGGTTAACATAAACATAAATTGATAACAATTCCTTGATTGTATGTATAAAATGTAAAAAATGTGGTAAGGTTTCATGCGAAACTTTGGAAAACATTTTTCTGTGTCGGGAGAGTAGGATTCTAGCATCACTTTTCATGGCCCAGTGATGTTTTTACATAATTATTTTCACTAAAAGGAATGAATTATCTCCGGAGTAGTGTTGAACTTTTCACTTTTTCATTAAGGCAATTTTTCTATTTATAGACGTCACGTGATGACGTCGTAGTGGAGTGCTTCTTTTAGCCTAAGACTCAATGACGTCTATACAATGGATAATAATTGTAAATATTTTATCTATGGCTTTTCAGATTTATCAATGTTTCATTTTACAAAAAAAAATGGACGGACAGACAGACTCAGAGGAAACCTATAGTCCCCTCCGGTTTCACAGACAGAGGGATAGCTAGACGGACGGACAGACAGACAGCTAGACGGACAGACTCAGGGGAAACCTATAGTCCCCTCCGGTTTCACCGGTAGGGACTAAAAGCTAAAATAGCTCACTTACTTTTCTTCACATGTTTTATTAGAAACTCCTGCTATGCTACTATGCATTTATTTGCGCAAATTTGAAACTCTGAAGCATCTTATTTGCAAATAAGACAATTTTCAATACTGCTTCGGGAAAAATACCAAAAAATCTTAATAAATGCATTTAATGTAATGTAGCTAACGTCTTTATTTAAATGATGAAACCTTACTTTATAGCAATAATCCTTAAGGGGGGACCTATGTCCAAAACTTCTTTGTGTGAAATTTTCGAAACTTTGATAGTTCTTTCCTTGCAACTCACCTATAACTTTTTGGGAATAAAAATAATACCTTTATTAGCTTATTTTCACAGCAAAAAACATTTGGGAATGCCAAAAATAGATAATATCAAGAGCTTCTATTCTACAAAAAAATGCGCTAAAAAAGAACCAAAAAATGTAAAATCACATTCAAAATCAACTTGTTTTTAAACTGTTTGACTTGTAGTTTTAAAATAAAGGCAAAATTATTATAATTGATCTTGCATGAAAAATTATAATGAAGCACAATGTAAGTATCACCCCATTTTTCCTCCTTTATTTTTAACAATTCCGTCATACATTATAGGTAATATCTTAAAAAGTCTTTTTGTGAAAATGTTATAGTTCATATTGAGACATATGTAGTTCTTATTAACAGGTTGGGGGGAAACGTAAATTCCGCTATAATAGTGGTATACCTTTATTATAGTGAGATTCCGCAATCTTTTTAGCCGTAGTTGTCCTCGATTTCATCAAATAACATACTTGCTGTTTAAAGCGCAAGTTATGATGGGAATAAAAATGAACAATAATCGGCATTCTTACATATTATGAATTTTATTTAATTTTCTGCCGATGCGTTTGATAATGCGAACACACTTTTTAAAGCGGAAGTTACATTTTTAACATAGCAACCAGTGATTGCGGTAGTATTGAACAAAGACTGACTCTTAATATCTCTCTCACATGTGCACAAATTAGTGCTTGTAATAATTTTCAACCCATTTTTGGAATAGGTTCGTCGATTTTACAGACGAAAAGATGATTTTTGCCTGCATGGTGACGTGTACGGAGGCCCGTTATGACAAACGAAAAAAAAGCTCATTACAGGTTTACTTTATTCTGATGAGACCAATTTGTATAGTTTTTGCAACAAATCGTAAAAAATGATATAAGATGTCATTTCTGCAGGTAATTACATATACATTATATGACATTAGTTTCCGGAATGTTAAACAATTTTTTTTGAAATATTAATTTTTGTATTATGACAAGTAAAGTTAGATTAAAAAAAGAAAAATCTTTTTAAAAACTATTTCAAAAATTATATGTATAAGCGATTTTTGTTGGGAATATTTGGCGTAATTTCTCAGAAGAAACATTGGAGCTTAATACTTGTATTATGATTAAACCACGTAATGGCGAGACATAAATTAATTAAATGTTCATTTAGTTATGATATAGCTGCAGTTTCCAAAAATAGAAGTATGTTGAAAATTATCAATAAAAGACACCAGGGAGTATGACACATCTGCTTCTTTCCTTAGATATTTTACTAGAGAAAGAGATTGATGACAAACTAATAACTAAACTTACATGGTACATGTGATAACTACTTTTTCTATCGTCAACTTCCCTTATTATGTAGCAATATACCATATTACCTGCATGTGGGATTAATGTCTTAAATTATTAATTGATTCGATACACATTACGAACAACAAGGGGTCTCGGTTTTAAGAGGGTCTTCCACATATCCCCCCCCCTTTTTTTAAAATCACAAATCCACCTATTCCCGATTGCAAATAACAAAATGAGTTGAACGTTCATTTGTGTTTATAACAATTATGTTAATTACATCCCAACTTAGATATACCTGTGTTTTGTAGAATTTAATACACTTTAAGACAGAAAAATACAATAAATAAAGCGATGAAAATGCAATGATTGATTTCACTTAATTTTGTATATTTTCTGACAGAAAATAAATAACCAGATGTAAGAAAAATATGATTTAATTCACTCAAATTTTTGCACTTTAAGACAGAAAATAAATTAAATGGGTTCAATTTTTTTTTCAATTTGCTTGAATACTGTATGAAATATGAAGATAACAAACAGTAATCGATCTCAAAAGTCCATTGAAACATTGCAAATTTTAAACAGAGCAAACACGAACCTCTAAAAACATCAAAGATGGGATCAGGTGTCATGGAGGAGTGAGCATCCCCTGCCGACAAGTGTGTTCCTTGTCGTGATAGGAAAAAAACGAAAAAATAACCGTACGCGAAAACAATTCAATGTGTATATAATGGCTTCTTTGTAGTTAAAAAAGCGGGCTTAATATTTTAGCGGCTGTGGCCAGACAACGATGCACTAATTCATGATAACTATTAATAAATGAATTTTGCAAAGTCCATGCTCGACAGGGGATGCGTACTCCTCCATAGCACCTTATCCTACCTATTCGCTCTGCAAAAAAAATATTGCTCAAATTGCCTTTTTTCGTTATCTTCATATTTCTGTTTCTCCTTGTATTTCGTTTATTTAAAACAGAATAATATACTTCTGGTAAATAGGATTTCATTGTTTCTTTTCCAGTGCATATCGTAGTTAAATATAAAATTTCATGCAAGTTAGAGAATCAATAAATCGTGCTGAATTTATTTTACGTCACGTCTACAGGTAATTCCATGCACAAGTGTAATTCTTCTTTTCTTGTTAAGAATAATCATTTAAATTCATGGATTCATCATCAAGAAAGGAAACATTATGCACAAACTTCAGGTTACTTCGAAAAGTGACATATTATATATATTGTTTACAATTTGGAGGAACACAAATCGGTTCCATTAAATTGTACATGTGCTGAGCTTTTTTTCATTTGTCATATCGGGCCTCCGTACCCGTTACCATGCAGGTAAAAATCACTTTTTCTTCTATAAATTCGACAAACCTATTCCAAAATAAGTTGAAAGTTATTACAAGAACTAAATTGTGCACATGTGTGAGAGATATTAAGAGTCAGTTTTTGTTCAATACTACCGAAATCACTGGTTGATATGTTAAAAATTTAACTTCCGCTTTAAAAAGTGTATTCGCATTATCAAACGCATCGGCAGAAAATTAAATAAAATTCATAATATGTAAGAATGCCAATTATTGTTCATTTTTATTCCCATCATAACTTGCGCTTTAAACAGCAAGTATGTTATTTGATGAAATCGAGGACAACTACGGCTGAAAATATAGCGGAATCTCACTATAATAGTGGTATACCACTATTATAGCGGAATTTACGTTTCCCCCCAACCTGATTAACTTTCGTACTGCTATGTCATAAAACCTTTCTGCACTAAGACAAGAGAAGTTAAGCACTGAGATAAATATGAATATAAAACTTTTTTGCGGAAAACAAGTATTCTGTTTTGATTAACTATTCAAACTGATTTAATCATTTATATCTGATTTCAATCATTCTGCCCCCCCCCCCCCACGTTCCCATCAACAACCAACACCTATTTTAAGTTGCTTTACAATTAAATATGCTAATCTTTTAAGGTTGATAAGCTACAGGAGTGGCTATATAGATTTGGAAAGATTTTCAGCATTCATTTTTTATCTTGTTTCCTTGATGGCACTGAATACCCCGTTGTTATGTCTTATTTACTATTCATATAAAAACGAGTCTTGGGAGTGGTTTTATAGAAGCTAAAAGGAAAATGACGCATGCTCATCTACAGTGTGAAATACATATTTTATTTGGATCACAGTTTAACAAACATATGAATTCAGGAAGTGTTTTTGAAAAAATATCAATGCAATACACCACAGTGGTAGAGAAACAAGGAACAGTATTGAGATTAATTTCTTAGTATTTGTGCACATTGTTATGATAAAATATAGAGATAACGAACAGTATTCAAGCTCCATTTAGACAATAAAAATTGGTAGCAGAGCAAACACAGACCTCAAAAACATCAGAGGTGGGATCAGGTGCCATGGAGGTGTAAGCATCCCCTGCCGACCGATCACGCCCGCCGTATGCTACTTGTCATGATTGGGAGAAACTGAAAAATCCGTTGACAATTCAGTAAGTTAACAATTTGTATGAAAAATGTCAGTCAGCAATTGACTAAATGATAGGTTGAAATATCGGACAAGGTCATTCTATCGACCACAGAACTTACAAAATGATGACTCAAATGAGACAGTTGATATCCTTGTTTCATAAACTTGTTCGTCAATATGTTGCCTCATAGGCAAGTGATAAGGGTGTATTGCTACATATGTAAGTAGGTGTTTTTTTTATATTCGTTGAATATGTTTAATTCCAACAATATATTAAGATATACACTGACGATAGACTCGGCTGTTATCTTTCTTACGTTCCACTTTTAGAATGAAATATATGGAGAAAACGAACAGTATTCAAGCTCAAAAGTCCATTAAACAATACAAAATAGGAGCAGAGCAAACACGGACCTCAAAAACATCAGAGGTGGGATCAGGTGCCATAGAGGAGTTAGCATCCCTTGCCAACCAGTCACACCCGCCGTGTGCTCCTTGTCATGATCGGGAAATAACGGAAAAATCCGTCGCCGATTCAGTGTGTAAATAATGGCCTAACAATTAGTATGAAAAACGTCAGTCAGCATTTGACTCAATGATAAATTGTATTTGCTGACAAGGTCATTGTATCGACCATAGAACTTACGAAATGATGACTTTAAACGAGACAGCTGATATTCTTGTTTCATCAACTTGTTTGTCAATAATTTACCTCGTTTTAGAAAGTGTACATACGTAGAGCATGCTCTTGCGTATCGAATCAGCTGAGAGACTTATACCCCGTATGCAGGTGATGAAGGTATATTGCTGCATAAGTTGACGATTGAAAAGTTAAAGTCATCACGTTTATCATAAAGCTTGGTTGTTACCATTAACGTCTTTTTCAAGTAAAATATCCAAGTATGAAATAGATGTATCAGGCTCTGTGGTATCTTTTATCTCAAGCTCAAGATATATCGTATCGACATAAGAATGGAAATAGCCATTGTTAATTATATAATTGACAATACGTCGTCGATATATCTAAATGTCGAGCTGAAGGCCACAGCGAGTGTTTTCTTCTTCTCACGTATAAGATTTTGGACAAATTCTGCTTCCTATGAATACTAAAAAAGGTCTGCTAATAGCGGGGCGATATTGGTACCCATGGGAATTCCAATAGATTGTTGGAAGACCTGGTCTCCAAAAACCACATAGATATTGTCAATCAGAATCTCAAGTATCTTTTTAATGTCAATTTTAGAGTACTTGTGTGTACAATCAGAATGTTTATTAACAAAATAATTTTGCAAATGACCAATGACAAGTTAGGTACGCAGGTGTGTTAAGGAAGCACTAAGATAATCTGACTTGACAAAATCAGTGATACAATATGAAGTCATAGTAGGCGAGATGACGTAAATTTTAGAACACAGGCTTTCTTAATATTGTTATTTAGAGATATAAATTAACTCCTGAAAATGAATAGAAAGTTGCAAATATTACCAAAAATAAAATGTTTTTATTTTATTATGCTGAATCTGTCACTTGAAGTAAACTCTCCCCACCGATGACGTCATAACAGCTCAACAAGTAACTTGAGAATTGATCATGTTGTGTAACGAGAATTTGGCCAAGACGGGATGTAAAAAGTAAAAGGGGGGCTTAGAAGCAAATACCATGAATATCGTGTGTGATTCCTGTGAAGTTAAAGATTGTTAAACAGGTATGCTAATTTATTTTCATCGAATATATCTTCTATTGAAGAGAGTCAGCTATTTACGTATCCCGTTCGGCCTTTCCTCCGTCATTCGTGACAACAATATTGCAAAAGAACAACACTAAGATGGATACTTCAAAACATAAGATTTGTACATATCGAAAACTAGTGTTCTATAATACTTGGAAAGTGCTGCTAGAATCGTGAGGTAAACCTGGTTTGAAGAAATATCTCGGGTTATATGTATATAATGCAAAACATCGGGTAAGGTTTCGTACGAATATATAGAATAATTATTTTTCCGACAGGACAGTAGGATTCTAGCAGTACTTTTTATGCATAAGAGATGTTTTTCAACTCTATTATTTACTCAAAGAAATTATTAAACCCCGGGGTAGTGTTGTTCTTTTAACTTTTTATTAAGGAATATTTTACTATAAATAGCAGTCACGTGATGTCGTCGTGGTTGTGCAATTCTTGGCCTCAGACACTCTGTTGTCTTTTTGCAGTTGTTAATAATAGTTTACGTTTTATCGGCAACTTTGATGAATTATCAAACTTTTCTTTAAACAGTCTAAATTTCCCGAGAAATGATTTGTACGCTATCTTAACAAACCCACGTAAATTTATGAGTTCCATATTTATTGAAAAAGCAGCTGTCAATGATATCAAAAAGCCTGGACTTTAATTTATCGTGAGGAATGGTGGAGTATAAAGTTGAAAAGTCGTGAGTTTTTAAGCTGTTGATTTTGGTAAAATCTTGCGTTTTCTTAAAGAACGTAAAAGCAATTCTCCATTTAATTGTGTAAGATGGAAAGCGTATTTAAATCAAATTATTAACAGTGCATACTGATAAACTCATTAAATGCACAATGTGTGAATCAAAAACAATGATATAACAATCCAATATAATATATTCCTTTTTGATGTTTTATACAGAGCAAAATAAATATAAGTCATATTTCTCTTGGGATTAATAATCATTATTATTGCAGAAAAAATACACTTTTAAATAAAAAAAATGGGTTTCTTCGAGCTTCAATGCTGTTTGTTTTCTTAACTTTTCACGATTACTGTTTTTCTTACCCTTTTAAGGTATGCTTTGTTAGGTGCAAATGTGCAAGACGTATTAAACTTATCATGACGTCCAATGGAATTTGAAGAATTTTTTTGCATATATTTCCTAGGAAAGAACTTGCTAGACTCGTACTCTAATGTTAAGAGAATAATTTTGTGATTTTCATATTCTTACGTATATCTTTACTTACATTAGAAAACATATTACAGGGGACGCCTGGAGTGATTTGCTTACACAAAATGTCGGCGGGGCTATAAACGCTTTTATTATTGAAATCAACTCAGTTGTGAAAAATTTACGTATATTTTTTTTATTCAGGACTTTAATAATTGAGGATAAGTAGCACTTTTGATTGATATATTTTTTAATGAAATTCTGTTCCATGAATTCGTCGATTAATGGATCAACTTTGCTTCAAACTTAAGTAGAGTAACCAGGAAACGGTATTGAGATTAATTCCTCAGAATATCGTGCATATTGAAAGGAAATAATTTACCGCACGATGCATACATTAAAGACTTTGAAAAAATGAAATAAATGACGTCTCTTTTCGGTGTTTCCTACGCAGCAAATTAAATAATGATTAAAAATTATGCCCCTCTTGGGAATTATTATCATCTTTTGTTGTTGTAATGATTTACAGTCATTCCAAATGAGTTCTAATGAATTTTTATAAACGTAAAAGTAATAGCAACATTCTGAAAAAATTTATGTTTGATTAAACAGCGACATCAGTTTTGTCCTAAGTTACACATACACTAATTACTGGAAAACATATTGCAATGACATTGCAAAATAATTAAAAACAGGCACTCGATATTCTGATAAATATCATGTGATAGTGCAAAAACATCTCCATATTCATAAATTTAAATTTGCATTGTTGTATAAAGACGTAAGGAGCAAAGAGGAAACAAAATCAGGATTACAAAAATATATTAGTGGAAAAAGAAACTGTGTTTACTAAAAACGTTAGAGAAATAAAATACATTCTTTGATCGTTTTTTTTTTTTCTTTTAAGATCTTTTTTTCTTAGAGTTATAGTTTGATATTCTAAAAGCGTGTTTTAGTACTCAATTAGGGTTTTTTTGTCTATTTTTTGAGATAGCACGCGATACGCATTTCTTGAAATTCAAGCCTAATGACAAGTGGTTAGTAATCAATTATCATATATAGCATTCATTGACAGAGGTATGTCTATTAAAACAGAAAAAAAACATAACGCAGGTTCGTTATGGCTTCCAAAGGTTTAAAATGTATTAAAATCATACTGTTTTATTTTTAGATTTACAGCCAAATTGCGAATGGAGTTTTATTAGGTAATGTAATAACGCATTTTTGTGCTGACACTTGACTTCGGTGGTCACTTGACGGTCATTTATAATATTTCCGATATGTTCCACAAAAATCTCATTTGCTCAAGTTATAAATAAAATTTTTGTGAGCTTTTCCTAATGTTAATCAATTAATTGTATTCTATAGTACACTTAAGTGCTGGGGGCAAGTCTGATTTTTATTTGTATAGTGAATATTTCATGAGAAGTCCATCTTACCCACACATATGATGGTATTTTCATCGCAATTCATATAAAATAGACTATAAACGATAAATCATATTATCCCTCAGCAAGATTAACCAAAAGAACATACTTCTCTTGTAGATTCATAGATAATATATTTAATTTTTCCTTAATAATCGCTTTTGCCAGTATAATATATACACGATGTTAAATTCTAATTCTTGTGCCAGTATAATATATACACGATGTTAAATTCTAATTCTTGTACCAGTATAATATATACACGATGTTAAATCTTAAGCCCTTTTATTGACTTGTAACGGGTAGCATTTCACCTTCTACTTTTATGTAGTCGCCCGCGTGGCGCAGTGGTTAGAACGTCTACTCTAGAGTCGCAAAGTAAGGAGTTGATCCTTACGTCGCGGGTTCGAATTCCAATGTGGGACGTGGGAACAGGAAGGATCCCTTTGGTGAAGAAGAGGGCAATTTAATCGGCCATCGCTACCATGTACGTCAAAATGTCATTCAAACTATTCACAACAACCATCGTAACGTCATTCTGCATCTTAATACCGCTTGACCGCACACCACAGGTGTTTATTGTTACTATCTAAAGCAGCAAATCGTTAATTAATGTTCTACCCTGACCTGCAAAATCATCGGGATTTATTGCCTACAGAATATGTTTGGGATGAAATAGAATGACGTATTTGTCAAGAGCAAATCTTCTCCTACATTAGAGACATTGTATCGTTACTGCGCAGATGGTGGAACATTACCCTGGTAGCTCTGCAAAAGCTGATTTGTTCAATGCATCGTAGGTGTGAAGACTGCATCAGTGCAATGGGCGATCTTACACGCTATTAAACTTATTAAACTTTTTTGCAGCCCCTTAATTGCAGTTGTTATTCGTATCAAACGTAATGGACATAATCCGTGATTTGATGATTGAATTGTAAGACAATGTATTATAAGATAAGATATTCTTTATCCCCCCTGTATTAATGGAGAGTTTGTACAATCAAATAGTTATATCGTGTGATAGCACAATACAGAAGAGGAAACAAATTTATAAGTATCCATTTTTCTACTAGAACATTATAGGTTTTGACAATATATGGCAAAGAGGCCTTCGTTTTAATGTATTGTTGATGCAACTATTTTCATAATACGCTTCCATTTTGTTAAAGAATGTTTTTTCTAAACATGTTCCTTGAACACAACCCATTGACGATAAAAACTGTAATTTCAAACAAAACATATTCTTTAACATCAGGTACATCTAAAGTGTTCTCAAACATATTTTTTCTGTAGTCTAGCAATTTAAAACAACCTAAATTCAAATGCATATTATAGTTAGCTATCAGCTTACTACAAAATTGACACGATTTTACAAACAGTTTTTATCGATGAAACCATATCAAAAAATTGATTAACAATCTTTTTTAAGGATCTTCTTTAGCAATCTGTCATAATTCATCGGGGTTCATATTAGCATGTATTTTATTTAAAAAAAAGACTTATCAGGATCTCCAGGATCTCCATACAGAGCAACACGCCATTTTTTTTTTCTGCTCTCCATATTGTTCTGATTACCATTTCAGAATTTTTTTTTACTTTAATACAGTTGTTTTCAAACAACATCTAAATGCTGATATCTTTTAGCAGTTCGCAACATGTTTTAGGTAGCATTTTTTTTTCATATACATCAACATAAGAAGTAAACTAATAGATTTGACAGAGTACAGAAGTTTGAGATCTGACTGTGGAATCTACTTAAGAAAAGAAGGCGGCACTTATTAATGTAACCCTGTATAGTCTCCGGTTCAATATTTGAAATGCTTAAAAGTGATGCAGAAATTTTTGAAAATCCTTGAATATTCTGGAGAAGTATTTTGTACATAATTCGAGTAGTTGCATGTCTGTAAATGTCAATGACGGTCATATATTGCAGGTTATCACTCTAAGCTAAATGACTTTCAGCACCTGGCTGCCAATTGTCCAAAGCATGCCTGTACCGAGGATGCCATTTGTCTTCGAGGCAACTGTATTCCTGTTTTAAAAGGTAACACATAAGATTCTTAACACATTTCTATAGGTGATGGTTATAAAATAGCACTTTGGGTAGGATTCAAATCAAACTTTATTGGAGTCCGATTCGCATTAACGGCGCCGCGTCAAACCTAAGACGTTTAACATAGGTAGTGCTATTCCTTCGACAAGCACCCGGCACTAGAAGTGAAAGTCAGGGGTACTTAGACTAAACCTAAAAATCCGAGGTTCCTTGTCACAGAGGGCGTTGGTACGATGGCGTTCATCCACTGCTTCGGTCGTAATCACCATGCATAGGGCAATATTTGTGGAACTTCATCTAAAGCGGGTGCCATCTCTACATGAGTGAAACGTTCTCGAAAGGGACGTTGAACAGCATACACTTTGTATTTCCTACAAATATACATTGACTATTGCTTCCAAACTTTTTAATTACAAGAAAACTTACAGGGCCTGGATATCGAATATCTGAAAAATAATCCTCCATCGTGTTCATGTTCTTCTTCGCCCTATAACTATAGTCCTGCTGGACACGTTATTACTGGTGACGTGAATATAGTTAATAATGAGGACCTTAGATCACTAATTTTAAAAGGTCCTAAATTTAGGGAACCCAGATCCTTCAACTGGCTTAAGAATTTCAAAAATATTATGGATTCTGTAGAGAACTACGCCAGGCGATGGGCCAGACATGAAAAAGAAGACCTTGATACTTTGTCAAAATGGATTAAATGTATCAGATGTATGTTAAAATCGCGCATTAAAAGATTGAGAGACAATATGAAAACCATCTATCCTTCTGTATTCAGTAATCCAGAAGTGAAAAAAGAATTAGATAGATTACATGATCAGTACGTACTGGTCCCTGCTGACAAAGCAGGTAACAACATTGTCTTTGTTTGTAAGGCTCATTATATTAAATGTATTTTAGTGGAACTTGGATTTAATTCTACAAGTGGTAATCCAACTTATACTCATAGTTCCCTTTCTAAGGAAGAAATTCTTCAAAATCATATGTCAGTTTTGAATATTTTTTAATATTCCAAACAACCAAAATGAATTCGAATTACCATATTTATATTGGATTCCGAAACTTCATAAAATCCTTACAAACAAAGATACATAGCGGGTTCCAGTAAATGTTCAACCAAGCCTCTATCTTTACTCCTCACTAAGATATTAACAGTGGTGAAGGAGAAACTTCAAGAGTACTGTGCAACAATATATTTGAGAAGTGGTGTAAATCAGATGTGGATACTTAAAAATTCCAAGGAACTTCTGGAAAATTTGAAATCAGAAGATTTTACCAAAATCAACAGCTTAAAAACTTACGACTTTTCAACTTTATACACAACCATTCCCCACGATAAATTAAAGTCCAGGCTTTTTGATATCATTGACAGCTGCTTTTTCAATAAAAATGGAACTCGTAAATATACTTACCTTGTCATTGGTCATTTGCAAAATTATTTTGTTAAAAAACATTCTGATTGTACACACAAATACTCTGAAGTTGACATTAAAAAGATGCTTGAGTTTCTGATTGACAATATCTATCTGGTTTTTGGAGACCAGGTCTTCCAACAATCTATTGGAATTTCCATGGGTACCAATTGCGCCCCGTTATTAGCAGACCTTTTTTTGTATTCATATGAAGCAGAATTTGTCCAAAATCTTGTACGTGAAAAGAAGAAAACACTCGCTGTGGTAGTTGGTAAACTTGAGATAAAAAATACCACAGAGTCTGACACATATGTTTCAGATTTGGATATTTTACTTGAAAAAGACGTTAATGGTAATCTAACAACCAAGCTTTTTGATAAACCTAATGACTTTAACTTTTCAATCGTCAACTTTCCTTACTTATGCAGCAATATACCTTCATCAACTGAATACGGGGTATATATCTCTCAGTTGATTCGATACGCAAGAGCATGCTCTACGTATATACAATTTCTAAAACGAGGTAAATTATTGACAAATAAGTTGATGAAACAAGAATATCAGCTGTCTCGTTTAAAGTCATCATTTCGTAAGTTCGTAAGTCGATACAATGACCTTGTCAGCAAATACAATTTATCATTGAGTCAAATGCTGACTGACGTTTTTCATACTAATTGTTAGGCCATTATTTACACACTGAATTGTCGACGGATTTTTCCGTTATTTCCCGATCATGACAAGGAGCACACGGCGGGTGTGACCGGTCGGCAGGGGATGCTCACTCCTCCATGGCACCTGATCCCACCTCTGATGTTTGGAGATTCGTGTTTGCTCTGCTCCTATTTTGTATTGTATAATGGACTTTTGAGCTTGAATACTGTTTGTTATCTCCATATATTTTATTCAATCAATTAATTTTACGATGTTTTATTTAATACAAATCTGTTTATGTTAATAACGATTATTGGACATTAGCATCTCCCCAACTAGATTTTTTGGCATTTAGAAAGAATAGGGGATGTTGTCAAACAATGTAGTAAAAGGCTTTTCGATTTGAGAGTAGCAAAATTGTCCAATAATTATATTTTTGAAAGTAATGACTATTGTTTTATCTGCATATTTCTATAAATATGCTTATAAATTAAACAATCAAAACATTCAAATTTAAAATCAATAAAGATGGAAAATAAAATAACAATTGGAAGGAATTTATCCTGTTTCCTTCTTTTACGAAACATCATATATAAATATAGGTCTTTTGTTGATGACATACACAAACACAGGCACCTGATGTTATCTATTTTAGCTCTACCCCTACCTAAAATTTACAAAAATCAAAAATTTCAAATTTCAAATATTTGTTCTTCAAGAATTTGTAAAATCAAACTGAAGTAATTGAAATGTATTCAGTAACATTCTTCAAAATTGAGATTAATTAATTACAATTGTAAAAATCAATCGTACATGTAATTTAAATTGCAAGTAATTGGCAAAATTATTAATGTATTTGAGAGTATTTAATAGCCATTCTCTGTAAGCATTTAAACTCTTATATAGGGAGTGTGGCACGGTAAGTCTTAGACTTTTATGAAACTTAGCACACATTCCTATATTGATGTATGAAACTAAAATTCATAATAAAATGGTTGCTATGGTCAATGGTTACCATGGCAACCAACATATATTTTTCATGGTCTAAAAAATGCTAAATTTTGATGAAAAATGGCCCTTTTTGACAAATTAAAAGTCTTTTATACAACAAGATATTTACATGACTTCATCTTTTTGCCAAAATACATCATTTTTATAGTTCTTTAGATATTTTCTAGTTTTTGAGTAACTTTACTGAATCGAAAAAATATCGTCCGTTTCTAGGTAGGATTTTTCTGAGGAAAAATGGTAGATTTTAGGCTCTTTTGAAAAGCCTGGTATAAAATTTTGCGAACATTTGGGGAAAAATAAATCCATTGGTTTGAAAGTCCATATGTAGTATTATTACAAACTGCAAAGAAACACTTGGTATTCATATTTTGTTTTCATGTTACCATGGTTACAAACTTATGCTTTTTTTAAAGAATTCCAGACAAGGGCAATATGTATCTACAATCAGTTTCCATATAAATACCTGAGTGTTTTAAAATGGATTAAAACCAAATTTAGCTATATGGTACACAATAGTAAAAACACAGAGAAAAATTAATTTTCCTGACAAAAGGTCAAAGGTCAAAGGTCAAAATGGCTCGATTTAGATGGAAATTTAAGGAAACTAAGCATTTTTTTCTTTGTCCTAACTAATACTTTTGTTTTAAACAGCATGAATAAACAAATTACAGTTCTGATGGACAATAACTACATGTAGCATCAATTGAATTGCTACATACAGACAGAAGGTCAAAATTCAAGGTCACAATGGTATATAAATTTGATTTTTTGTCCCCCGTTTTCACTGAAAGTGGGGGATATTGATTTGGGTCTGTCTGACCGTCCATCCGTCCGTTAATCTGTCTTTCTGTAATACTTTTGTTTCGGCCTGATGTCTCAAGAATCCTTTGAGCCTTTGCAATGAAATTTTGCATAAAAATTCCCTGTGGCCTAGGGAAGACTCCCATTGATTTTAAGGTCAAAGGTCAAGGTCATGAATTCATAAATTCTGTGTATTAAAACACTTTTTCTGTGTGATATCTCGAGAAGCCTTCGAGCTTTTGCAATGAAATTTTAAACCACAACTCCCTATGAACTAAAGAAGACCCGTATTGATTTCGAGGTCAAAAGGTCAAAGGTCAATGTCAAAAATTTATACATTCTCTTTGTGTGTAAAACTTTCATTTCCGAGCGATATCTCAAGAAGCTTTTCCAATGAAATTTTACATCATAACTCCCTATGGTCCCGCCAGCTCCTCTTAAAGTGTTCCCACCACCCCTCTAGATTTGTACATGCTCTTCTTTTTTCTTAAGAGGGGACACAGCTTCTCTGAATTAGCTTGTTAGTATAGCATATATACTTGGATATTGTGAAAGCGTATCCTGTTTTATACACAATTTATTTTACTGAAACTGGTAAACAAATTACATTCTCACCTTTAGCTTGATGCATAATGTGAAAATACTATGAGAATGTTTTTAAGATCATTTATTGATAAAAATGTAGCCAAGTCAAAATATCAAAAGCCTATGCACTTACCAAATTGACTGACTTGTATGTAGAGAATTGTGCTTCATGCATGTAAAAACACTCTGTGTTGTTTTTGTAGACTAAGTTCTTGTTCTAAAATGTAAATTTTTGACCCTATTCAACAGCCCACACTTTTCCAGTGACAGTCAAATTATGTTTTCCGGTAACTTTTCTCAGAAATGTTGACAGAAAAAGCCTAAATCCATTTTACTTTGCAATATTATTCTTAAAAACTTGAAAATTTAGAGACATTGATTATAAATATTTCAACCGATATATGCCTGGGTTTACACATAATAGATCTGCTATTTCCCAAAATTTAATCAATAATAATCTGTTGTAAAAGTCTGCTGGACCTGTTCGGATAATCTGTTTTTGCGCTTTCTTGAATTTATGTCGGTTGCTAAATTTGAGTTGGTTTGTAAGCTTGATGGAATCGTACACATTATGATGTGTAATGTAAACATAATTTCTAAAGTTTAGTCCTTGAAAATGTTGAAAATAAATAATCTGTCTCTACCTTCTTTCTTTTTTTAAAATGAATATAGTAAAGTAAACAATGACCCGGACTTACTCCACCCCTTCCAGGAACCATGTAAAAGCACTTACCCAACATAAATTGGTAAGAGGCATTTGTAAAAAAAAAAAATGGATCTAAATTGTAAAACGTTAAGAAACGTTATTTATAAATATTAATGGAAGAGGTTCATTCAGAAGTGTTTAACCCCACCCCGCCTCCATCCCCGAGGTTTTTTTTTTTTTTTTTTTTTTTTTTTTTTTTTTTTTTTTTTTTTTTGTTTAATTTTATGATTTCTTTCTCTTTTGGTAGAAAGGGGGGAGGGGGGGTTTGTCAGAAATTTATTTATGTTTTCATTGTTAATAAAATACAGCTAGACAGATTTTATAGTAATTTTACTTCTACAAGGTTTCAATCTAAATGTATCGTAGTCTAGAGAAATGATAAACCGTTAACTTGTATTTCTATGCACCCCCCCCCCAAAAAAAAAAAAAAAATAATAATAAATAAATAAATCGAAAGTATAATTTTGACTGGTCGACAGGATTCGAACAAAACAGTTTTATTATAGGCCCTAACAATTTTTTATTCTTTTTTTAATGGAAATTATAAAGACCTTTCCCTTAAAGAAATTTCTTGCTTCAGCAACATTATTAATATCTTTGTAAATGTTTTCAAAATCATTGAATTCAGATTCAAAAGATTTGAAAAAATTCAAAATCTGAAATATACACATATAACCTTTCTCTCTCTTTTCGTGATACAGATAAATGCAAACAGTAGGAGGAATTAAAAACGCTGAGTTTTTTGTTACATCCCTCACTAAAAACTGGTTTTAATGTCTGAATTTTTTTTCTACATGTAGCCTTTAAATAGAGAGCGTTTTTTTCCCCCTATTCAGATTCTTTATTTTCGTGGTAGTGAAGGACACACACACAAATCAAATTCAACATAAACTTGATACACCTGTAGTTTGTTGTTACCAAGCCTATTTTTATCCAACTTTCAACTTTCAGTTTTGTATGATCATGTAAATGTAGCTTGACTTCAATTATTTCGGTAAAATCAAAAGCCTACTACTCTCACATTATAATTCAGCTTTGTTTTTTTGTTTTTTTCACATTCGTTTTTAAGAAGAAACACTGGATCTCCAGGCTGTTATTCATTGTAATATATCACTCTGACTGAGACACTGTACCTCTTCTTACAACCAATTCAATACAATTCTGATAACTTAAGTTTATCTTTTTATCCCCATTTCGAAACTCCTAAGACCTTGAGGCTTAGGCTTCAATATCATGAATGTGTACAGAGCTGATTTCTTGTGCCATGTGGTCTTTTACAGTTCGCCATTGTTCACACATCAAAATTACTCTTTTGCATCCAGGAAATAAACAAAGAGGTTAAAATTTGTATGCACATTAAATAAACAGAAAAAAAAAACACTTGATTTTACTTGAAATCCAGGATATATGTTGACAATGTAAACAACTTCCAGTCAGTTTTGTCTAATGATTTTTTTTTATCTCTCACACTAAAGAGCTCACAATTATCAAAGGGAGATAATTCAATTCTTAAATGAATGTCTGCTATTTAAACCAAAGATTTCTCATATTTATAGACTGAATACCAACAATGTTTTTAAATGCCTTTTAAAATCAGATGTCATACTTTTTATTTCTGTGAGTAACATGAATTGAAGAAGCCGCAATTCATTGCATGACATTCCCAAAAAATGCATTTTTTAAGAAAAAATCTACTTTAGACATCGTTTCCATGGTAACTACTCAACATTCATATGATCTAACAAAATTTTTGGAATAGTTTATGAGGTGGTAAATTCTAGCCAAATTTGAAAAAAAAAAATCTGTGACTATGCGTGCCACAAAAGTTTAAGTGGTTACAGAGAATGGCTATTAATTACATATTTCAAAGTAATTGACCCCAACCTTGTAACTAACAGTTATTATTTGTCTGCCACTAGTATTTTTCTTTTTTGTAATTTCTAATCTTAATGCGATAAAAGTGTCTTTTACAAAGCATAAATCTTAAGTCAGTCTGTAATAAAAATCGATTTTTCTTTGTAGGAAAATCTTTCAAAAAGAAAATGTAGAGCTAAGATGATAATGTGTTTGCTTGTGTTAAGGAATGCAAGCTTTTGTTTACATTATGTAATGTGTTTTCACATTTCCCATATCATTTTTACAAAATACTTAATCTATCAAATTAATCAAGAAAATAAAAATTTACTTAGTTTTTTTTTACACAGTGAAAAAGCATAAAGCTCTCAAATTTAAACAATGAAATACTTTGTTTACACAGGAATTTCGGTTCCGACAATGCAGAAAAAGTACATAATCAACGTTATTGGATGTGTATTTTTCTGCAATCATTACTCAATGCAATCGTTTTCTTATATAAATAAGTAAGGGGTTACATTTTCTGGTTTATATTGATCGGTATAAATTATTCATATAAAATGGATGAAAGCGCCTAACAATGGATATCAGTTTGTTTATCACCTTGATACAAAAGCCTTGAAAAAAAAATTACCTTCGACACTTGCTTTGAAACATATTATACATATTTCATTTACTTTAAAAACCGAATATATTTACAGTTTACTAAACAACAATCGTTTTTTAGAGGAGCTGGAAAATAAATATTTAAGGATATTACCTTTGCTTTGTTTTTCTTTATCATTGTTATGACAAACGGGCACAAACAACATACTTTATGGTAACGAAGAAAGAAATCAGCAAGAAAGCATTTAATGTTAAAAAAAAGGAGTACTTCGACTTTTTTACTGCTGTGAAAGAGAATTTATTTAAAAACTACTACATGAGAAGAAAACTTACTATGGTCTTCAAATCGACATCAAAGATATCGACGACGTTATATTAGTGAGCAATAGTTTTACATTCACATGTCGATTTGACATATCCCAATGGACCTGAAAGGAAAGACACGAGTCTGTCAAATATTTCATGTTTGGATGGTTTACTGACAGTAGACGTTTATAGCAATCGATCAACAAAACTCTATGCCAAACGGGTCGACAGAAGCTTTTCCAACATCAATTTCTTCTATGCAGTAATATTCCATTTTCACCTTTACATGGTGTTTAATTAATTCCGTAAGCAAGGGTATGTTTTGAGTACGATTGATATAATCAAATTTTGAACCGATCAAGGCTTTGAAAAAGAAGTTGATGGTGCATGGCTTGCATTAATCTTCTTTTTGTTGATTAGTTAATTCTATTGTTGTTATATGACTTCTTTGTAATTATAACATATCATTTCGACCTTCCACGGTTCGTATTTTTGCTCTGTTTACGATATGCATTGTTTCCATGATTTATTAAATCATGAAAAGAAGTCACTTGTGGCCATCAATTCAACATGTAGATATTATCAAATAAAACTACTCATTTCAGTTCATAATTTAATTGGATATATTGAAATAAAGGACATCAGAGAGTCTTACACATCTGTTACAAATTGGGAAGTTTTACTATTAAAAGGCACTGATGAAAAACTCACAACTTAACTTGATGATAGATATACAATCTGTTACAAAGTCGTTTATTCAGTGCATGACGTCTTTATACAGATTGTTAGGCCATTTTTTTTTTCAAACTGAATTTCTGCAGATTTTTTCGTTTAACTGATCATGAATAGGGGCAAACGGTCGGTGTTACCGGTCCATAGGGGATGGTTATTCCTCCGTGGTACCTGATCTCACAATTGTTTCAGAGGTCAATGTTGGTTCTTCCCATAATTTGTATTAATGGACTTGATAATGAAAATTGCTCGTTATATTCACATTTCGTACATCAAATAAATAGTTTACATACTTCAGTTTTTGTAGCGTCAACTTCCGTTATTTAGAGAGCCATATAGTACCGTCATCTACATATGGAGTTGATGTCGTCTTTTTGATTTGATGTGCAAGAGCATGATCAGTTTTCAAAACGAGAAAAACTACGGACTAATTAGTTGATGATTCAAGAATATCAATAATTATATCTTTAAATTCAACATTTGCAAAATTTACGGTCGATACAATAGTTTTATTTAAAAATTTCAATTTGTCGTAAATTCCTAAACTCAAATGCTTTCTGACTTACAAACAAATTAGTCGACCATTAATTCATATTGAGTTACATGTAGTCACAGTTGTGACAAGTAATGCTTACTTATTCAGGGCACCTGATTACACCTGTGATGTTTTCAGAGACCTGTGGTTTGTTCTGCTCACAATTTTCATTGTTCTAAAATTGGTCTCTTGAGCATTAATACTGTTCATTATCTTCTTATTCAATCATCCCTGTTTGTTTTTCTCACCTTTTCAAGTATGCTTTGTAAGTTGCAAATGTGCAAGACGTATTTAAGAAGTAGGTACGGTTTTGGTTTTATTGTACCCTAAAATTTAATTTTTTTTCAAAAATGTCTTGAATTGGCTTAAATATATATGAGTTGAGTTTATGAGTGTGTTAATTCATGAAGAAATGTGGTATGAAGGAGGGCCATTCTGGAAATATGACGTCATTAATTTGGTATGTTTCTAAGTTTTAAGCAGAGGGATCCTAAAACTGTCTCGTTTCAGTGGTTATTTTCCTTGAGAAAATAGTGTCCACAGCCGTCGCCCACTTCAATATTCGGATATGTTGTGTAAAATGCTTTGAAAAATCAAATTTATCACAATCTTTGTGGGTTATGCAAGTGGTCTGTATTATCAGAAAGAAAATTTTATTTGATGTTATTGAACATTGATGTCTTCTGCAACTTTTTCAGAAAAAAAAAATGGGATGAGAGCACCTGTTTATGACGTCAAAATTAGCATTAAGGAAATCACATGAGAAAAATTATTTGTTTGAACTTAGTGCATGGAATTTCAACAATTCAGAAAGCATGGGTTTAATTTCTTTCATCACTTTCATATTTTAGAAAAACACAAGGCCAAATTTTTAATGTACCTTGTTCTTTATCATGGTGTTTAATGGACTTTTAAGTATTTTTCTTTTGCTTATATTTCCTAGAAAAGAACTTGCTAGAAAATTGCATAGTAATGTAAAAAAGAACGAAGATTTTGCGACTTTCATTTTTTACATATTTTTATACTTACATTGGTCCTTTTATTAAATTGGAACCCTGGCGTTTAGTGACGTATTTATACGATATGTCGACAGAGCAAATATCGCTTTTGTTATTGAATTCAACTCAACTGTGAAAAATTTTTCCATATATTATGTATTCAGGACTTCATAACTGACGATAAGCATTTTAAATTGATATATTCCATTGAAATTCTGTTTAAAGAATCCTTTTGTCAAATAATATCCATGCCGTTCCTGACTGGAGTTGAGTTACAAGCAACAGTATTGAGATTTAATTCCTCAGGGTATCGTACATATTGATAAAAACTAATCCTCCACAGCATGAGGTACACATTAGAGACATTGGAGTTATGAAATACGTGATGCCTCTTTTCAGCGCTTCTTCGCAGCAAGTAAAATAATGATTGAAAATGATGCTTCTCTTTGGAATAATCAATATTTTTGTTGTAATGAACTACAGTCAGTTCAAAGGAGTTGTGAAAATTAGCGACATCAATCAACAAGACTTGTAAGAGATTTATTAGGACCCGACACTCCAAACCACACTTATAGTAGATATGTTTTTTGCATAGAGCAGATTAATTTGAATTATGCAAGTAGTTGTGAAGTGTTTCGGCAATTAAGTAGCCTCATCAGGGGTCACAGACACATAATATGATGTTCATTTTAGGTGAGACCTGATTATCTCGTCACCTATGTTCTTGTGTTTGCTATAAGCTATGATTGGTTGAAAATTAAATAAAGTTTTGCATTCTGGATTTCTGAGAATGGTATTCCAATATTTCAGAATTCGTTTTTTCAGTCCTTTAATACAAGGGTTAAATTTAGTAACCAGTACTGTAGGGTTACGTAATGGTTGTTCTGTAGTGTTTTTGAGGATGAGTTTTGATCGGTTTGTGTTGATCGTTTCTTTGATAGTAGGATCAATTTCTGAAGTAGAGCAACCTCGCTTTGATAGGTGCGTCTTGAAGTCATTAAGTGTTGCATGTAATATTGTAGGGTCAGTAGTATTTCTTGCATGTCTAATGCATTCTCCTTTAATGAATCCTTTAAACACAGCTGGGCTATGAGCGCTCTGTCTGTGTAGGCACTGAAAGTTATTTGTTGGTTTGATAAACGACTTGATATCAAGTTTGTTAAAGTTTTGAAATTTGAGTCCTTTGTAAACTGTAGTATCAAGAAAGTTCACAGTAGATGGAGAAATTTCAAATGTAAATCTTAGATGCTTGTGACAGTGATTGCCAATGTTGAAGAATTCTTCTATTTCTGGTTGGGTTCCGTTGAATATCATAAAGCCATCATCACCGTATCTGCCGTGGAAGATAATTTTGCTGGCATTATGGAATTGGGCCGTTATATGCCCTGTGATTTGATACATTCTGATGTCACAGATCTCTGGACTTGGGATCGCACCCATGCTTGCTCCTATAATTTGTTTGTAATATTTTCCGTCAAATTCAAAGTAATTGTTTTCCAAGACGCATTTCAGTAAGAACGTTAGATCCTTAGGGTTAGGGTATGGAATGTGTAATTCCGTTTTATTGGCCTGTGTGTAAGCCTCGTTCACCGAAGAGAGAAGTTTGTTGAATTCCATGTTTGTGTACATGCTCGTCACATCATAAGTTATTAATAATGCGTTTGTTGGTAGTGTAAGGCTTTCAATTTTGTTTATAAAGTCCGTAGTGTCTTTGATATAAGTTGATTGTTTTTGAACAATAGGGACAAGAAAGTAATCGCAATATTGTCCTATTTTCCTTGTTGGCGTATCGCATTGCGAGATAATTGGTCTACCAGTTGGTAATTTTCTAAGGCTGCACTGACCATTGTGTTGTGAATGTTTTCAGGTATTTTGTGGGTTTTTGGTAAAAGGTATAAATGCCCACATTTGAGTGAAGGTTTTTTGTCATTAAGAAATCTGTAAGTGTCTTTGTCCAATGACCCATTTGAATGCATTTCGGCAAGTTTATTTTGAATGTTTTCATGCAGTTTGAGCATGTTGGGCTCAGATACTTGCATATAGTGTTTAGATTGCAATTGGCGTTGTGCTTCTAAGACATACTGATCCTTGTTCATGATGACAATTGTGTTTCTTTTATCTGCTTTTTTAATAACAATGTCATTGTTATTTTTAAGAGATAAAATAGCTGTTCTTTCAGAATTTGAGATGTTAGATCTCTTTTTTACAATTTCCATTGAGGAAAGTTCCAGTTTCGTTTTTTCTATATATTCCTCGAGTTCGCTGCATGTAAATGCCGGTTTGACGCCAGATTTTGTTTTAAAGGGGTGAATTGCAATGTTGTTTCCGGTATCAAAGTGGAATTTGCATCTGAATTTTCTGGCAAATTCTTCAAAATCTTTGAGAAGCAGGTTTTTCGCATAGTCGCTTTTAGGCGTTGGAATGAATTTTAAGCCTTTGCTCAGTAAGGAGAGTTCATGTTTGGATAGGTTGTATATTGATAGATTTAGAACAAACTTTCCCTCTGTGGCCGTAGTGTTTTTGCAGTGAGCTTTAACTCCCCGTAGATAATTACAAGTGCGTTTTGCAGTTTTGCATTGTTTACTCCGTCTATTTATTCGTCGAGCCATTTAGATAGAGGAACAACAGGTGGTAAATATTGTGTATAGCGAAGCGCTATAGATCACCAATGAGTATTTTGATGAAATAACAAATCCGTCTAATTATCAATGTGTGTTGATAGATTAGAGGATAGCGAGAGTGTGTGGCTGTAGGAAACTGATAGCCAGATTTTGGTGATTGGTTATGGTCACGTAGGAGGGGCTGTGTTTGTTTAAGAGCATAGCCAATGGATGGCTAATATATAACGATTTTATGGTAATTATTTCTTGAGAATGTTAAATCCGTCTAATATATGTAGTGACATAATATCAGAGGCAATGATAAGCATCCGTCTTAATATCTTATGATGATAATAAGAGGATTAATTTGTTAAAAGATTATTTTTCGTCAAGATAACACAAATAATAAAAGATTGCAAACCAAACATGAACTGGTGTATAAGATACGAAACATAGTAATGATGTTTACATGAATCAATTTAATAATTCAAATAAACCAAATACAGAATCACAGTTGCACTTCTGCTGAAAAATAATGTTATATACAGGCATGATATCGTTTTAGAGTCCGTCAGTATATAAGTAATATAGAGAAAGCAACATGTAAGTTAATAAGGCCTTTTCCTCTGCATGTAGCGGTGACCGCGGTAACGGTAGTGACCTTCATTCCTCGATCGTTCATAGTTTTTGTTGTTAGCCGATTTGTTGGCTGAGTGGCTAGGTCTAGACGGGTAGCTTGGCAGAGTCTGAAGTTTGACTCGATGGTCTTGTAGTTCAGATGATTTTTTTTTTAAAGTAAAAGTTATTAGCAAAAACACGTTGTATAATTAAACAGTGGCATCAGTGTTTTCCTTACTTATACACACTTTAACTATTGACTTGTAAAACATATAGCAAGGATATTGCACAATTGTTAAAAACAAGCAGTGTCGATAATTCGGATACATGTAAAGTGATGAAGCAGAATCATCTCTATACATGTATTTTGAAATAAGTGTTATGATATAAACGCATTAGGAGCATTATTTTTCTTACAACAAAGAAGGAACAAAACCAAAATTGCAAATATATACTAGCGGAAAAAAGAAACCGTGTATACTTGAAAGATAAATAAATATATAAAAAGTATTCTTTGCTCTTTGTACTAAAATCATAGTTTTATATACTAAGCGTGTGTTTGAGTACTCAATTTGTTAAATATCACTTTAAATTTGGCTTGATGGTCACAAAACGCTTTTCTTGACTTTCGAACGTTCAAGGTAGCTCAGTGGCTTGCAACTGTTCCTTCGACATGCGCTCGGCACTTTGAAGTGAAAGTTGAAGGTCCTTCTGATGAGACCTTAAAAACCGAGGCACCGTGTCACTACAGCCGTTGGCACGATAAAGATCCTTCACTGCTCAATGGCCCTGAGTGCCGAGTAAAGGTCAAAATCTGAAGCACTTCGGTGACGTCTCTACATGAGTGAAAAATTCTTGAATGGGACGTTAAACAAAATACAACCAATCATTCAATCTTGACTTTCGAATCTAAACGACACTTAGTTAGTAATTGATAAGAATTTCTTGCATTCATTGAAAGTATTCAATTATTCAATTTTTTGAAACAGAAACATAATATTGTTTGAATAAAATTTTGATTGAGTGATGCCTCGCATTCATATCATTTAAAATGATCCGTTGTGTGCTGTTCGGATACTGGAAGCTGGGATATCTCAAAGCAATGTGGCAAGGCAGTTTGGAGTTCATATTAACTCTGCTTTTCGGAAACGATATCACCAAACAGCACCGTTGGTACCACAAACGATCGGGATGCTTGCAAGTGACGTCAAGTCGTCAAGATACGTATATACGGACACCACATTTGTGTAATCGATTCCAGTAGGGTTCTTTAACAGATAGAAGCATCCCTGGGCATCGATGGATAAGTCCTCGTACCGTAAGGGACAGATTGTGAGCGGCCAACATCCGTTCTCAACGCCCTGCTATCCGTCCTGCTCTTCTCTGGCGTCACTTTGTTGCGAGCTCGAGGTAAGCGTGGTGTAGGAGGCAACATTGTTTTAATAACAGAGATTAAGCAGAAATTCTGGGGATTTACGTCGTGCCAGAGAACGACGCCTGCGTTATTCAGCACCACAAATTCGGAGAATTAATGCACTTTCACTATATAATTAAATACAGCCCCTACCCTACAACCAGAAACCTGACCCTGCAGCCACAAATTTCACAATTTTTGAAGATGCACGCTTGCTTGTCATAACTAAGCATGTAGTTTATCTGCTAAATATATAGGTGGAGGGGAGAAGATTTTTTAAAGAATTTATGAATTTTCACCATATGATCTAAAACCCTATCCTAACAACAGAACCCCTGACTTTGGATCATGAATTTATTAGTGGGTTCAGTGCTTATTACAATCAAGACAACAGTTGAACTGCTTGATGTCATGGAGCAAAGAAAAAGATTTTTAAATATAGCACTCATCTTGATGGTTTTTGCCCTACCTCTCAATTCGCAATTTTTGTTCCCCTTCATTCATGAATGCTAATGCCAAAATTCGTTGAAATTGGTTTAGCGGTTAAAGAGCACGAACATGTTCAAATGCTAATGGACAACGCACATCGCACAGCGCACGACGACAGACAAAAACAGATAGCAATAGGTAACCTGTGTGACTCAGATGACCTAACAAAAGGCGCATGAGCCACAGCGCTCATCTGAGTAGCTTTGGTCCTGCTAGTCCTCAGAAGATTATCTCCAATGTAATATTTATTGTGGCCCCAACCTAGCTACTCTGTGGGGTCATGATATGAAGAAATTAGAATCTAAAATACCTTTGGTCACATAATTTTCAGCTTAATTGGTCCAGTTGTTCTTCAAGAGAACCTTTTTTTTTGGGGGGGGGATTTTTGATTCCCTATTGTGGCCCCAAACTACCCCAGAGCCATGATTTAATTTAGAATCTACACTTCAAATGGATGCTTTGTCATAAGTTTCCAGTGGTTCTTGAGAAGATGAAATATGAAGATAAGGAACAGCATTCAATCTCGAAAGTCCAATGAAACGATACAAATTTGGAGCACAGCAAACACGGACCTGAAAATTTAGAGGTGGGATCAGGTGCCATGGAGGATTGAGCATCCCCTTCCGACCGGTCACACCCACATTGTGCTTCTTGTCATGATCGGGGAATAACGGAAAAATCTGAAGACAGATCAGTGTATAAATAATTGCCTAACAATTAGTATGAAAAACGTTACTCAGCATTTGACTCAATGATAGGTTGTATGTGCTGACAAGGTCATTGTATCGACCGTAAAACTTGCAAAAAGATTACTTCAAAAGAGACTAATGATATCCTTGTTTCATCAATTTGTTTGTCCATAGCTTGCCTCGTTTTAGAAATTGTTCATACGTAGAGCATGCTCTTGCGTATCGAATCAACTGAGTGACATGAACCCCATATGCAGTTGATAAAAGTGATGAAGATTGAAAAGTTGAAGTCATCACGATTATCATAAAGCTTTGTTGTTATGTTACCATTAACGTCTTTTTTCTAGTCAAATATCTAAATTTGAAACATATGTGTCAGACGTTATGGTATCTTTTTTATTTCAAGCTCACTTGGATATTTCGAGTCGACATATGAATGATAGAAACTATTGTTAGGTAAAAAAAGCCTAATCTCATATTTACAATTTTCTTCAAGTAAAATATAAAAGTCATTGGGTTTAGCTTCCTTTGTTATGTCCTACCAAGCATAATATACAGCTATACATTGAATTAATTGTACGTGTGTACATGTGGTAGAGAAACAAGGAACAGTATTGAGATTAATTTCTTAGTTTTTGTGCACATTGTTATGATAAAATATAGAGATAACGAACAGTATTCAAGCTCTAAGTCCATTTAGACAATAAAAATTGGTAGCAGAGCAAACACGGACCTCAAAAACATCAGAGGTGGGATCAGGTGCCATGGAGGTGTAAGCATCCCCTGCCGACCGATCACGCCTTGTCATGATTGGGAGAAACTGAAAAATCCGTTGACAATTCAGTAAGTAAATAATTACCTAAAATAAGAATGAAAAACGTCAGTCAGCAATTGACTTAATGATAGGTTGAAATGGCGGACAAGGTCATTCTATCGACCATAGAATCGCCGAAATATGGCTGAAATATTGCCGACTCGGCGTTAAACAATAATAATCAATCGACCATAGAACTTACAAAATGATGACTCAAACGAGACAGATGATATCCTTGTTTCATCAACTTGTTCGTCAATAGGTTGCCTCATAGGCAAGTGATAAGGGTGTATTGCTACATATGTAAGTAGGTGTTTTTTCTTATATTCGTTGAATATGTTTAATTCCAACAATATATTAAGACATACACTGACGATAGACTCGGTTGTTATCTTTCTTACGTTCAACTTTTAGAATGAAATATATGGAGATAACGAACAGTATTCAAGCTAAAAGTCCATTAAACAATACAAAATAGGAGCAGAGCAAACACGGGTCTCAAAAACATCAGAGGTGGGATCAGGTGCTATGGAGGAGTGAGCATCCCCTGCCAACCAGTCACACCCGCCGTGTGCTTCTTGTCATGATCGGGAAAATACTAAAAAAATCCGTCGACAATTCAGTGTGTAAATAATAGCTTAACAATTAGAATGAAAATCGTCAGTCAGCATTTTACTCAATGATAATTGTATTTGCTGACAAGGTTATTTTATCGACCATAAAACCTACGAAATGATGACTTTA
This sequence comes from Saccostrea echinata, assembly GCF_033153115.1. Lineage (NCBI taxonomy): Eukaryota > Metazoa > Mollusca > Bivalvia > Ostreida > Ostreidae > Saccostrea > Saccostrea echinata. Next base: position 1,549,432 of record NW_026889761.1, read on the forward strand.
AACGAGACAGCTGATATTTTTGTTTCATCAACTTGTTTGTCAATAAATGTACATACGTAGAGCATGCTCTTGCGTATCGAATCAACTGAGAGATTTATACGCCGTATGCAGGTGATGAAGGTATATTGCTGCATAAGTAAGGGAAGTTGACTATTGAAAAGTTAAAGTCATCACGGTTATCATAAAGCTTGTTTGTTAGATTACCATTAACGTCTTTTTCAAATAAAATATCCACATATGAAACAGATGTGTTAGACTCTGTGGTATCTTTTATCTCAAGCTCACAAGGATATATCGTATCGACATAAGAATGGAAATAGCCATATAGATATTGTCAATCAGAAACTCAAGGATCTTTTTAATTTCAACTTCAGAGTACTTGTGTGTACAATCAGAATGTTTTTTTAACAAATTAATTTTGCAAATCACCATAGACAAGGAAAGTAAATTTACGTGTTCCATTTTTATTGAAAAAGCAGCTGTCAATGATATCAAAAAGCCTGGTCTTTAATTTATCGTGGGGAATGGTTGTGTATAAAGTTGAAAAGTCATACATTTTTAAGCTGTTTTGAATAGTTTGAATTACATCTTGACGTACATGGTAGCGATTAAATTGCCCTCTTCTTCACCAAAGGGTCCTTCCATGTTCTGGGATTCAACAAACCATAATGCTTCCTCCGAAATGTCGGCGCTAAATAACGCAGGCATCGAAGTAACGTTCTCTAGAATAATGGTAAGCCCTCACTGTAGCCTTAATAAAATTTCAACTCCTCCAAACAAAGAATTCCTGCTTAATCTCTGTTATTGAAAAGAGGATGCCTCGTACGCCACGCTAACTTGCAACACGGGGACGCCAGAGGAGATAAGGACGGATAGCAGGTCGTCGAGGACGAATGTTGACCAATTCCTTTTGAGGATTTATCCATCAATGTCCAAGAATGCTTCTAGTTGTCAAAGAAGCCTATTGGAATCGATTACGCTAATGTTACGTCAGTATATAACTGTCTTGCCGAAGTGAGGTAACACGCATGTGTCCTGATCGGTGGGCAGTCTCGAGCGGTGCCTTTTGCTGATATCGTATCCATAAAGCAGAGTTAATATGATCTCCAAATTGACTTGCCATCTTGGTTTTAAACATCCGGGCTTCCAGCATCCCAGTAGCATCACAACAGCACACAAACAATCATTTTCAATCTAATGCATGCAGGGTATGTCTAGAAGAAATTTTATACAAACAATTACGGCTAGGATAAGGCTCTCTGTGAACTCTCTAAATGCATTATTGCATATGACGTCAGGGGTCGTTTTACGAAAGAACTTACGACTAAGACCAAAAACTTCAACTGATTGTAAAAATTTGCAAAATAATAATTCTGTTTAAAATTACTAGAGTAAAAGTATCTTTCTACATATCTTTTAAAAAGATTGAAACCATTTTCTATTTACGCAGGTATGTTAAGGCAGTACCCAGATCATATTTCGGCGAATTTAGACTTTTTTCGTAAAATGTAACATTGATAAATCGGAAAAAAGCATAGATAAAACATTTACTATTATTATCCGTTGTATATACGTCATTGAGTCTTAGGCTAAAAGAAGCACTGCACTACGACGTCATCACGTGACGTCTATAAATAGAAAAATTGCCTTAATGAAAAAGTGAAAAGTTCAACACTACCCCGGAGATAATTCATTTCTTTTAGTGAAAATAATTATGTAAAAACATTACTGGGCCATGAAAAGTGCTGCTAGAATCCTACTCTCCTGACACAGAAAAAAATATTCCAAAGTTTCGCATGAAACCTTACCAAAATTTTTACATTTTATACATACGATCAAGGAATTTTTATCAATTCATGTTAACCACACGATTCTAGCAGCACTTTCCAAGTACTATAGAATACAAGCTTTCGATACAAACAAAAATTATATTTCAAAGTATGCGGCGTAGTGTTGAACTTTTGCATCTTTGTTGTTATAGAACGACAGAGGAACGGCTGATCGGGATTTCAAAGCACTGACTATGTTCATTATAAGAAAACATGATAAGAACATATCAGCGTACTTGATTCTTAATCTTTAATTCCTTATGAATCACACATAACATTCATGGTATATGCCTTAAAACTCACATTTCATATATTTGTTTATATGAATTCTCATTTCACTCGGCAAATATTTGATCATTATTTATGACGTCATGGGTTTGGTATTTAACCCCCCTGCTGAATAATTAGCTATTTATACCACTCAAAAACGACAAGATTTAGTTTATGTTATGTTTTGAATGATTCCATTCTTTTCTTGGACCTGAAATTAAACTTTAAAGATAGATATTAAGAAATCATTTTTTCTATAGTTCAAGTCATTCAGCTTACTATGACGTCATATTGTGAAGGCAAGTAGGATATCTCTGGGTGTAGCCTTAACATACCCGCGTATTTTAAATTAGAAAGTTTAAAGCAGAATTAGATTTTGGTCTTTGTCGTAAGTTCTTTTCTAAAACGGGTCCCAGGCTACTGCAAACTTGAGCTGTCATAACGGGGAGAGTATCTTAAGTTGAACATTCCGTTCTAATGACATGGTAGATAGTCTATTACGTTGATGTTGAATTCAGGTGTCAGGATTGTGGATTTAAGCTTCAGTGTGCTGTTATGGTGGTGAACATCGCTTTAGTATAGTGATTCCTTCTTCTTGTCTGATACACAGCATTTTCAAAGATTAAATAAAAGTTTGTTTGTTCGTCTGTTTGTATGTTGTTTAACGTCTTCTCGAGAATTTTCACTCATATGGAGACGCCACCACTTGCCGGTGGAGAGCTGCAAATTTTGTCCTATACTCGGCACTTACGGCCATTGAGCAGTGAGGGATCTTTTTCTTGCCAGCACCTACTGCGACACGGGACCTCGGTTTATACGGTCTCATCCGAAAGACCGGTCTCCACGTCCCGCACTGGGATTCGAACCCGCGACGTAAGGATCAACTCCTTACTTTGCGACTCTAGAGCAGACGCTCTAACCACTGCGCCACGCGGGCGACTACATAAAAGCAGAAGGTGAAATGCTACCCGTTACAAGTCAATAAAAGGGCTTATAATCTAACATCGTGTATATATTATACTGGCACAAACGATTATTGAGGAAAAATTAAATACATTATCTATGAATCTACAAGAGAAGTATGTTGTTTTGGTTAATCTTGCTGAGGGATAATATGATTTATCGTTTCTAGTCTATTTTATATAAATTGCGATGACGATCATATGTGTGGGTAAGATGGACTTCTCATGAAATATTCACTATACAAATAAAGCTCAGACTTGCCCCCAGCAGTTAAGTTTACCATAGGATATAATTAATTGATTTACATTAGAAAAAGCTCACAAAAATTATATTTATAACTTGAGCTAATGAGATTTTTGTGCAACATTTCGGAAATATTATAAATGACCGTCAAGTGACCACCGAACTCAAGTGTCAGCACAAAAATGTGTTATTACATTACCTGATAAAACTCCATTCGCAATTTGATTGTACATCTAAAAATAAAACAGTACGATTTTAATACATTTTAAACCTTTGGAAGCCTTAGCGAAACTGCGTTATTTTTTTCTATTTTAATAAACATACCACTGTCAATGAATGCCAAATATGATAAATGATTACTAACCACTTGTCACGAGGCTTGAATTTCAAGAAATGCGTGTGGCGTGCTATCGCAAAAAAGAGACAAAGAAACCAAATTGAGTACTAAAACACGCTTTTAGAATATCAAACTATAACTCTAAGAAAAAAGATCTTAAAAGAAAAGACGATCAAAGAATTCATTTTATTTCTCTATTAACTTTTTAGTAAACACAGTTCCTTTTTTCCACTAATATATATTTGTAATCATGATTTTGTTTCCTCTTTGCTCCTTATGTCTTTATAGAACAACACAAATTCCAAAATTTATGAATATGGAGATGATATTGCACTATCACATGATATTTATCAGAATATCGACTGCCTGTTTTTAATAATTTTGCAATGTCATTGCAACTTGTTTTCCAGTAGTTAGTGTATGTGTTACTAAGGACAACACTGATGCTGCTGTTTAATTAAACATAAAGTTTTTCAAACTGTTGCTATTACTTTAACGTTTTTTTTAAATTAATTAGAACTCATTTTGAATGACTGTAGTTCATTACAACAACAAAAGATAATAATTATTCCCAAAAGGGGGGAAATTTTTAATCATTATTTAATTTGCTGCGTAGGAAACATCGAAAAGAGACTTCATTTATTTCATTATTCCAAAGTCTCTAATTTATCCATCATGCAGTCAATTATTTCCTATCAATATGCACGATATTCTGAGGAATTAAGAACCCTCTCTACACTGCACACTAAAGAGTTCGGATTCTGCGGAATTTTTCTGCAGTAAGAGTGATTTGCCCTCAGATCTAATTTCAATTAAATGAAATCTACAGTGTATTTCTCAATTTGTAATCATCTTAAACATTCTGAACATTTTAAAAGGCCACGATAATTAACTGAACACTTCATTTGCATATATTTTATCCACTAAAGTAAACAACAGTGATTTCTGTTCATTGATATTTTGTTGTCTTTGAACATTTTTCCTGGGGGTAAATGCCACGTACCATATATTGAAAATTATATAGATAAGCTCAAAATTTACACCCATATACAATATAATTTTCTCAATGTCCAAAAAAATTTCACTGGTTTATAGAGGGACCTTAATCTCAATACTGTTTTCTGGTTACTCTACTTTAGTTAGGAGGAACGTTGTTCCATTAACCGACGAATTCCTGGAACAGAATTTCATTAAAAATATATCAATCAAAAGTGCTACTTATCCTCAATTGTTAAAGTCTTGAATAAAAAATATACGTAAAGTTTTCATAACTGAGTTGATTTCAATAATAAAAGCGTTTATAGCCCCGCCGACATTTTGTGTAGGCAAATCGCTAAACTCCAGAGGTCCGATGTAATAGAAATTCCAATGTAAGTACAAATATAAGTAAGAATATGAAAACCATAAAATCTTTCTCTTTACATTAGAGTACGAGTCTAGCAAGTTCTTTCCTGGGAAATATATGCAAACAAAATCTTCAAATTCCATTGGACGTCATGATAAGTTTAATACGTCTTGCACATTTGCACCTAACAAAGCATACCTTAAAAGGGTAAGAAAAACAGTAATCGTTAAATGTTAAGAAAACAAAAAGTATTCAAGCTCGAAAAAACCCATTTTTTTTTTATTTAAAAGTGTATTTTTGCTGCAATAATAATGATTATTAATCCCAAGAGAAATATGACTTATATTTATTTTGCTCTGTACAAAACATCAAAAAGGTATATATCATATTGTATTGTTATATCACTGTTTCACACATTCACACATTGTGCATTTAATGAGTTAATCAGTATGCACAACTGATCATTTGATTTCAATACGCTTTCCATCTTACTCAGTTAAATGGAGAATTGCTTTTAGATTCTTTAAGAAAACCAAGATTTTACCAAAATTTTACCAAAATCAACAGCTTAAAAACTTACGACTTTTCAACTTTATACACAACCATTCCCCACGATAAATTAAAGTCCAGGCTTTATAATATCATTTATAATATCATTGACAGCTGCTTTTTCAATAAAAATGGAACTCGTAAATTTACGCGGGTATGTTAAGGAAGCGTACAAATTATTTCTCGGGAAATTTAGACTTTTTAAGGAAAATTAAGTTTGATAATTTATCAAAGTCGCCGATAAAACGCCAAGAAGTGCACCACCACGACGACATCAGGTTTATAGCAAAATATTCCTTAATAAAAAGTTAAAAGAACAACACTACCCCGGGGTTTCATAAGTTCTTTGAGTAAGTAATAGAGTTTGGAAAACATCTCTTATGCATAAAAAGTACTGCTAGAATCCCACTGTCCTGTCGGGAAAATAATTATTCTATATATTCGTACGAAACTTTACCCGATGTTTTGCATTATATACATATAACCCGAGATATTTCTTCAAACTATGTTTACCTCAGGATTCTAGCAGCACTTTCCAAGAATTATAGAACGCAAGTTTTCGATATGTACAAATCTTATGTTTTGAAGTATCCATCTTAGTGTTGTTCTTTTGCATTATTGTTGTCACGAATGACGGTGCAAAGGCCGAACGGGATACGTAAATAGCTGACTGTATTCAATAGAAGATATATTCGATGAAAATAAATTAGCATATCTGTTTAACAATCTTTAACTTCACAGGAATCACACACGATATTCATGCTATTTGCTTCTAAACCCCCCATTTACTCTTTACATCCAGTCTTGGCCAAATTCTCGTTACACAACATTATCAATTCTCAAGTTACTTGTTGAAATGTTATGACGTCATCGGTGGGGAGAGTTTACTTCAAGTGACAGATACAGCATAATAAAATAAAAAAATATATTTTTGTTAATATTTGCAACTTTCTATTCATTTTTAGGAGTTAAATTATATCTCTAAATAACAATATTAAGAAAACTTGTGTTCTATAATTGACGTCATCTCGCCTACTACATGTATGACGTCATATTGTATCACTGATTTAGTCAAGATTATCTTAGTACTTCCTTAAGGAGGGATTCTTGTCTGGTTTCTGACTAGATGAAATATTCAAAGTATATTTGCTTATATGTTTTATATATTTAGATGTAAGAGAATTAAAAGATCATACTTTTCTTTCCTCATCACAATTGTACAACTGTAAATAGGAATGGTAGACTGAGTTTGAAATCTAGCAGGGACTATATTTTTGGCGGAATGGCGGTGTATGAAAATATCTTCTTTTCTGCCCCTCAAAATAATTATAGAACAATGAATTTTGTTATAATTTTTACACGATCAAAGACTTGGAGAAAATTCTTAAATGTAAGTTGAATTAATGATAAGGGACTAAAGTTTTAAAATATATAAAATAAATATGATTTTCCAAACAAACTACAATTATGTTAGCTTTTAAAAGCTTCTAATCTAAGTTCACATTTAAGCCAAAAATTCGTAAAAAGTGTTTTTTTCTCTCTTAGTAAACGGTCAAAACTTTTTGTTTTTATATCATTTTGTATCTTTATGTGACAACTTTACCATATGTGAAAATAAGAAAAATTTAAATATAGGAAGCATATAAAAGTGACTAAAATATCTTAAAATTCTAAGAAAAGTAGAGAAAATTCGGATTAGCCAATATCCATTTTAGTTTTATTATTTATGTCAATTTGGTAATATCATCTTATAGAACCATAATGGTAATATCACTTTATGCAAGAAGAAAAACATTTTATTTATTGAATTAGAAGTAGGCATCGCATGATTGGCAACAGTATTTTTTATTCTTAATGTCCAGTGAAAAGGTACTGACCTTGACCTGACCTTGCCTCTAATATAAAATGGACAAATTTAATCCCACTGATACCATCACTTAGTGATATTGTTTTCTTGATTCTATAAAAAAATCATTGATTTTTAAATATAAGAAATAAGTGTTCTTATGAGAAGAATCCCTCCTTAACACAACTGCGTACCTACCTTGTCATTGGTCATTTGAAAAATAATTTTGTTAAAAAATATTCTGATTGTACACACAAGTAATCTAAGATTGACATTGAAAAGATACTTGAGATTCTGATTGACAATATCTATGTGGTTTTTGGAGACCAGGTCTTCCAATAATCTATTGGAATTCCCATGGGTACCAATATCGCCCCGTTATTAGCAGACCTTTTTTAGTATTCATTAGAAGCAGAATTTGTCCAAACTCTTACACGTGAAAAGAAGAAAACACTTGCTGTGGCCTTCAACTCGACATTTAGATATATCGACGACGTATTGTCAATTAACAATGATTATTTCCATTCTTATGCCGATACGATATATCCAAGTGAGTTTGAGATAAAAGATACTACAGAGTCTGACACATCTGTTATATATTTGGATATTTTACTTGAAAAAGACGTTAATGGTAATCTAACAACCAAGCTTTTTGATAAACGTGATGACTTTAACTTTTCAATCGTTAACTTCCCTTACTTATGCAGCAATTAACCTTTATCACCTAGACACGGGGTTTATATCTCTCAGTTGATCCGATACGCAAGAGCATGCTCTGTGTATGTACAATTTCTAAAACGAGGTAAATTATTGACAAACAAGTTGTTGAAACAGGAATATCAGCAGTATCGTTTAAAATCATCATTTCGTAAGTTCTATGGTCGATACAATGACCTTGTCAGCAAAAACAATTTATCAATTGAGTCAAATCCTGACTGACGTTTTTCATACTTATTGTTAGGCCATTATTTACACACTGAATTGTGGACGGATTTTTCCGTTATTCCTGATCATCACAAGACGCACACGGCGGATGTTACTGGTCGGCAGGGAATGCTAACTCCTCCATGGCACCTGATCCCACCTCTGATGTTTTGGAGGTCCGTGTTTGCCCTGCACCTATTTTGTAATGTTTAATGGACTTTTGCGCTTGAATACTGTTCGTTATCTCCACATATTTCACAACAACCATCGTAACATCATTCTGCGTCGGAATACCACTAGACCGCACACTGCACGCTATTGTTACTATCTACAGCAGCAAATCTTTAATGTGCTACACGGACATGCAAAATCACCAGATTTATCTCCTACAGACCATGTTTGGAATGAAATGGAATGGCGTCTTTGTAAACAGCAAATATCCTACGTTAGAGACATTATATCGTTCTTGTGCATATGGCGGAACATTACCCAGGAAGTTCTGCATAAGCTGATTTGTTCAATGCATCGTAGGTTTGAAGACTGCATCAGTGCAAAGGGCGATCTTACACGCTATTAAACTTGTTAAACTTTTTTGCAGCCCCTTAATTGCAGTTGTTATTCGTATCAAACGTAATGGACATAATCCGTAATTTGATGATTGAATTGTAAGACAATGTATTATAAGATAAGATATTCTTTATCCCCCCCCCCCCCGTATTAATGGAGAGTTTGTACAATCAAATAATTATCTCGTGTGATAGCACAATACAAAAGAGGAAACAAATTTATAAGTATCCATTTTTCTAGTAGAACATTATAGGTTTTGACAATATATGGCAAAGAGGCCTTCGTTTTTATATATTGTTGATGCAACTATTATCATAATACGCTTCCATTTTGTAAAAGATTTTTTTTTCTAAACATGTTTTTGGGAGGCTAGTCAACGATTCCATTCAGGTAGATTATATCCCCCTCCTCATAATGCACCTCGGCTCCCTTTTAAAAGAAAATTAATCTTACATACGTGCCTGACATTAACTTTGTTACTTCACACTTGAATAGGATTTATAAATTCAAATTAATACAAATGTTTATTGTGATTGAACCGCTTTTCTCTCATTATGTTTGGCTAGGACATCAGCAAATGTAAACAAATAAGACGGCAGGGATTGCTTACTGAGTTTCTATTATTTAATTTTTGAATCATATAATAAGATATTTAATGATGGTTTTAATATGGACATTACGATGATTTTACCTCCTTTGAATTATAATAATTACACCCGGCGCAGCGGATACTGTACTCCTCAGATGTCTAAATAAAAACAACAATAATTGTACGAAGTAATGTAGATACTTAAGATTGCAAATACGAATAGAAGATGTCTTTGTTTTCTGCAATGAAATTTGAGAAAATGTAGTAGATAAGATCTTGAGAACATTCATTATTTTTATTTTTAAAAATAGGATAAAAGTTTCAAATATAAACAACAATAAAATTAAGATCAGTACAATCTTTCAAAAACTTAACAATTCAATCAATAACACAAATGATACTATCACGTGATGCCTCATCAATCATAATGAACAGACCTTAGCAATATGTATATATGATACAGGAGTGTAGAAAACTCAAACAGTTCATTATTCTGGTAGCACTCGTCGACAATGAAATCTGACCACTAAATCGTTGCAGAAAACTGTTGAAATGGAATTAGCGGCGAGTCCTAAGGTGATCAGTGTGTACCTCATTGGACAAACCCTAACTCTTTTACAGACATGCTACTCTCAGTGCTTCGACCCAAAGACTTTAATCATTAGCAATTATGAAAACCCCTCAGTACCTGGTTTTAACCTTTTGAACAATGCTGGAATAAGAATGTGCATGATGGTTTGTAACAAATTTGAGTTGTGTCGCTCAGTGGATTGGATACGCGAAAAAAAGATATGCCGGATAAACACAAGATTTGCCACAAAAAATGTCAGTGGATTAATGACCGAAGGTCGCACCATTCATGTTGACCGAGAAAATTTTCCGAAGGTAAGCAATGTATGGGACATTAAGAAACAAATATTGAAGTAGTCAGATTAGAAGCATTTCGATCAAATAAACAAGTTTTCACTCTAAGCTGAATGACTTTCAGCACCTGGCTGCCGATTGTCCCAAGCATGCCTGTACCGAGGATGCCATTTGTCTTCGGGGCAACTGTATGCCTGTTTTAAAAGGTAACACATAAGATTCTTAACACATTTCTATAGGAGATGATTATAAAACTGCACTTTGGGTAGGATCCAAATCAAAGTTTATTGGAATTCAATTAGCGTAAACGGCTCCACGTCAAACCTAAGACGTTTAACATAGGTAGTGCTATTCCTTCGCCAAGCACCCATCACCAGAAGTGAAAGTCAGGGGTCCTTGGAATAAACCTTAAAATCCAAGGTTCCCTGTCACATAAGGCGTTGGTACGATAGAGTTCCTTCACTGCTTCGGCATTAATCACCATACATAGGTCAAAATTTGTGGCACTTCACCTAAAGCGGGTGCCATCTCTATATGAGTGAAACGTTCTCGAAAGGGACGTTGAACAAATTCAATCAATTAATTTTACGATGTTTTGTTTAATACAAATCTCTTGTGCTAATAAGGGTAACTGGACATTAGTATCTTCCCGATTAGATTTTTTTTGGCATTTAGAAAGAATAGGGGATGTTGTCAAACTATGTAGTAAAAACTTTTTGATTTGAGAGTATCAAAATCGTCTAATAATCATATTTTTGAATGCAGTGACTGATTATTTTACCTGCATGTTTCTATAAGCATGCTTATAACTTAAAGAATTAAGACATTCAAATTTAAAATCAATAAAAATGGAAAATAAAATAATTTGGAAAGAATTTATCCTGTTTCCTTCTTATACGAAACATCTTATATAGGAATAGTTCTTGTGTTGATGAAACACACAAACACAGGCACCTGATGTTAGTTATTTTAACTGTATCTCTACCTAAAATTTACAAAAAATAAAATTCAAAATATGCGTTCTTCAAGAATTTGTAAAATCGAACAGAAATGATTGAAATATATTTACATTCTTCAAAGTAATTGAGATAAATTAATTACATTTGTAAAAATCAATTGTACAGTCATGTAATTTTAATTGCAAATAATTAACAAAATTAATAATATATTTCAAAGTATTTAATTACATATTATTAACCACATACAAAGTAATTGATCCCAACCTTCCCTAACAAAAAATACTATACTTAACTATAGTTTACTATAGGTAACTACAGTATCAAAGTAAAAACTTTGGAACTTTGATTTACACATTGAATTGTCGACGGATTTTTCCGTTATTTCCCGATCATGACACGGCTGGTGTGACCGGTCGGCAGGGGATGCTCACTCCTCCATGGCACCTGATCCCACCTCTGATGTTTGGAGGTCCGTGTTTGCTCTGCTCCTATTTTGTATTGATTAATGGACTTTTGAGCTTGAATACTGTTCGTTATCTCCATATATTTCATTACTATGGTTTAAACTTTGGAAATTTTTATTTACTATAGTGAAAACTTTGGAACTTTGATTTACTATAGTAAAATCTTTGGAACTTTGATTTACTATAGTAAAAACTTTGGAACTTTGATTTACTATACTGAAAACTTTGGAACTTTGATTTACTATAGTAAAAACTTTGGAACTTAGATTTACCATAGTTTAACCCGTAGAATTATGTTTTTGATTCCCATTCTTGACATTCTTTGATATTCTATGGTAAAAATTCATAAAAGCTTCAGAGAACTTTTTTATAAACCCGACCCCTCCACTAACAAATTTAATGTACAAGAAATGAATTTTAATGTAAGGTTGTCTCATTTATTTCAATGTATTTAATTTAATACAGATGTAGTTTTTTTTTATGGAGAAAGGAAAATAATATACTATGAAATAAAATTTGCGTCATTTATAACCAAAATACTGAAAATACATTTGAATTAACTAACTTGTAAATTTAAACTACCATGTACAACAACCCCAAGCCCCTATCCAATCCCACCTCCAACCCCTGACAAAAAATTCAAAATATGCAAAAAATTATTTAAAAAATTTAATGAGTTGATAAACTATTGTAAAAACTTAGAAACTATCAACTATAGTAAAAACTTTGGAACTTTGATTTACTAGAGTAAAAACTTTGGAACTTTGATTTACTACAGTGAAAACTTTGGAACTTTGTTTAAGTATAGTAAAAACTTTGGAACTTTAATTTACTATTGTAAAAACTTTAGAACTTTGATTTAATATAGTGTAAGCTTTGGAACTTTGATTTACAATAGTTAAAACTTTGGAACTTTGATTTACAATAGTGAGAACTTTGGAACTTTGATTTACTATAGTGAAAACTTTGGAACTTTGATTAACTATAGTTTTCAATAGTATTTTTGTTAGGGTTCTTACTAACTGTTATTATTTTTCTGCTACTAGTTTCCTTGTTAAATACTAGTCTTAATGCGATAAAAGTGTCTTTAACGAAACATAACTCTTAAGCCGGTCTGTAAAGAAATATATGGAGATAACAAACAGTATTCAGGCTCAAAATCCCATTAAACAATATAAAATAGGAGCAGAGCAAACATGGACCTCCAAAACATCAGTGGGATCAGATGCCATGGAGGAGAGAGCATTCCCTGCCGACCAATCGCATCCGCCGTGTGCTTCTTGTCATGGTCGGGAAATAACGGGAAAATACGCGACAATTCAGTGTGTAAATAATTGACAATTAGTATGAAAAACGTCAGTCTGCATTTGACTCAATGATAAATTGTATTTGCTGACAAGGTCATTGTATTGATCATAAAACGTACGAAATGATGACTTTAAACTAAACTGCTGATATTCTTGTTTCATCAACTTGTTTGTCAATAATTTACCTCGTTTTAGAAATTGTACTTACGTAGAGCATGCTCTTGCGTATCGAATCAACTGAGAGACTTATACGCCGTATGCAGGTGATGAAGGTATATTGCTGCATAAGTAAGGGAAGTTGACGATTGAAAAGTTAAAGTCATCACGTTTATCATAAAGCTTGGTTGTTAGATTACCATTAACGTCTTTTTCAAGTAAAATATCCAGATATGAAACAGATGTGTCAGCGTTAGGTATCAAAGTTGATTTTCCTTCGTAGGAAAATCTTAGAAAAAAGATTTAGAGATAAGATGATAATTTGCTTGTTTGTTTTAAGGAATGCAAGCTTTTGTTTACATAATACATGTTTTCACATTTACCATTTCACATCATATGTAATCTATCAAATTAATCAAGATAAGTCAGTAAAGAAGATATTAAAAATTTACTTCGTCAGGTATACAGTGAAAATGCATTAAGCTCTAACATTTAAACAAATACTATGAAATACTTTGTTTATACAGGAATTTTGGTTAAACAATGCAGAAATATACATATTGTATTTTTCTGCAATCATTACCGAATGCAATCTTTTTCCTGTACAAACAAAAAAAGGGTTAACATTTTCTGGTTAATATTTATATCGGTATTAATTATTTATATAAATAGATGAAAGTGCCTAACAATGGATATCAGTGTGTCTATCACCTTGATACAAGAACATTGAAAAAAAATTACTAAAGCGTTGAAAAAAAAACTTCCTTCAACAGTTGCTTTGAAATATATTATGCATAAATCATATACTTTAAAATCCGAATATTATTTCTAAACAACAATTGGTTTTCAAAAGATATAAAGGAGCTGAAAAATTAATACCTGAAATTAAACATTCGCTCCATTTTCTCTATAACCCTTAACATGACCAACCACTGCATTCCGTTTAATCCAATCGGTATTATTCCATACACATTTTAACACTGGTTGATGTATATGTATTTGTACCACGTAAAGACTCACCAAGACTTTCCAAAATAATTGATATCTTCATAGATTTTGTCAATGTCAATGAATTTATAACCTAAAATTCTCCAGATAATGTTAATTTTCTTTTTAACCAAAATTGTTAATCATGATAGACTTCCAAGTAATTCTTATTTAACATTTTAATTTACTATGACTGATGGCTAGATATTTTACTCTCCAGACTGCAACTTCTTAACCTTCGGTTTCTGAAAAAGTATTTTAAAGGGTCTAAAAAGAAAATATTTCGGTTAAAAGGGCTTTCGTTTATAAATAAACAAACACTAAATAAAACCTATCAATCTCCATTGAATTATATGTTTGAAAACATGTGAAACGAATAGCAAGTTTAATGAAAATAATTATTCATTTATTTTTTTTTTTTACATTTTTTACATTGAATAGAAAAAATATATAAAGATTGTTCAGATATTGTGAAAAGAAACCCAAGCAAGAAAGGACAAAATGGAGTGTATGTTATTTACCCTGACATTCTGAGAGAAGTCTTCTGTGACATGACGACTGATGGAGGAGGGTGGACGGTGAGTAGTGTTTAAGTTTTTGAAAGATTAACGAATACGCAAAAAAAATCCTTTTATTATCTATTTAAACTTTAACTGTAGAAAATCTAAGACAGGTACAGATGATATAGCTTATCATGAAAACAAGTTTAACAAAACTTTATCATGATGACATTATGGCTGCGTAACGTGAAGCTGTCCCGCATTATAAGAACCTGAAAAAGGGATGACAATCGAAACAATGCCATAAATCTTGACCATAACATTTACCAAACATCAAGGCACGAACACTAACATAACATAACAAAGAACAGAAGAATTTAAATGTGGAATTAACTGTACTCACAAGCAGAGTCAAAACAAAGAAACTACCCACACAACTTTGAATTGGATTTGGTTTCTAAACCCTTTTACACATTGACAATTATAGATTTTCAAATAATTCTATATTATTCAGTTTTGTTTCATACCGCTGCTATATCACCAAATAGTAACACTGATATATATTCTAGCTTGAAACTTTACATAAAATTGAGAAGAATGTAAAATAGTGGTCGGTGTTTATTTTTACATGAAACAATATAATAAAATATCTAGCGTTGTTTACAGGTTATTCAGAAACGACAGGATGGTGACGTCGATTTTTACAGGACATGGATAGAGTATAAAAACGGATTTGGGAATGCCACTAAAAATTATTGGATAGGTATGGTTTTATATATATATATATATATATATATATATATATATATATATATATATATATATATATATATATATATATATATATATATATATATATATATATATATATATATATATATATATAGGGAATGAAGCAATCTACGCCTTAACAAAGGATAAAAACCAAGAACTCCGTGTTGATCTCCACAGACATAATGGAGAACAGGCCTATGCTTTATATACCACATTTTACCTCGGAGACGAAAACAATAAATATACCCTTACAGTATCTGGATATAACGGAACAGCGGGTGAGTAGTGTAATCCCCCAATTTATTGAGCCTTATTTTCCTCCTGCATAATGAACGACAAAATGTACAGTCAAGCACCAGCACATATTGTCGTCAGCGACAATATGTGCAGTCAAGGTCGACACATATTGTCGTCGATATATTGTTTTGACGAATATTTACTTGAGAAAGGAGAGATTGACAAACACACACACACGCACGGAGAGAGACAGTCAGCATTATTCGGAATACTATAGGGAGAAAACATTTTGGTCAGAAAACTGTGTCCAGGATTAATTTAGATCACTGTGATATGTCAAGATACCGTACTTCTTGAGATATCTGATAAATCAGCCTATTCTTTTTTCTTGAAATACATACTTGGAGATTGAATACATGTACTAGTTTTTTGTTCAGTAGTAATGATTTTTTGGAAATTATTTTTGGTTTTATTCCTATATACAATCATGTGCCGATATATTTGGCGTTGGGGTTGACATTTTTAGATCACCTGAACTGGAAGTTCAAGTGAGCTTTTCTGATCACATTTTGTCTGACCGTCCTTCTGTCTGTAAACTTTTCACAATTTCATGTTCTTCTCAAGAACTACTCGGTCAATTTCAACTAAACTTGCCACAAAGAATCAGTGGATAAAGAGGATTCAAGTTTGTTAAAATGAAAGGCCATGCCCTCTTTCAAGGAAGTAGTTAGGAATTAGTGAGAATTAAGTGACATCTTTTAAAAATCTTCTCAAGCACCACTGTGTCAGAAAAGACGAAACTTACATGAAAGCTTCATTATGAAGTGTAGATTCAGTTTTATTCAGATCATGTCCCTCCGGGGAAGGGAGTGGCTTCAATCGGTGATCAAAGATTTTCATTGAATATTTACAAAAAATCTTTCATTTTTTTTCAAAAAGTGCTGAGTTACAAGAGAGGATACATATGTGAAAGCTTCGTTACATAGCGTACGATCAACTTTGGTGTGCTGGCACGAAAAAGACCCCTCACTGCTCAATGACCCTGAGTGCCAAGTATAGGTATAAATTTGAGGCCCTCCAGCGGCAAGTGGAGACGTCTACATACGAACGAACAATTATCGAAATGGACATTATAACAACAAACAAACAAAAACAAAATCAATTTTGTTCATATCATGATCACAGGGATAGGGTGTGGCTACAATGAGCGATCAAAGTTTTACATAGGAAGATATATAGAAAATCCTTAAAAATATTCTTAAAAGCCAGATAGATGTAGCACCGGCGCAGATTTCAAGTATCTTCAAATCAAACCGGGTCTAGGGTTGGGCGATCAAAGTTATACATAGGAATATATGCGAAATTTCTGTAAAAAAAAAATCTTCTAAAAACAGCAGAGCAATTATAGTCATATTTATATGGATTGATTGTAGGTACACATTGTCGCCGGCGACAATATGAACAGGACGATAAGTTGTACCGTCACAATCACTTTGCATGAAATAGCATACGAGACACGTTAGTATGATTCACACACCAATTGCATTCACAAAACTACTAAAAAAAGCAACAACAAAAGAAATCTTTAAGCAGCAATTTCTGTGGGACGACAATATTTGCATGTGTTACTTTTCAGCTGGTGTAAAGACAAATAATGACCCCCATAGAATTATGACCTGGGGTCATTTTTCAACGACAATGATGACCCCCCCCCCTCCAGCCGTAGAAAAAATTATATTTTTGTAGAAAAAGAGCCCTAGGGGTGATATTTTCATATGTGCCTCTTATAAAAAATTGACCCCCGCTGAAAAATGACCCCTTTTCCAATAGAATGATACAAATTTATAGAAGGTGATTGATGCCAAGGTTTGAACCTCAATGTTCAATTCTTCTTTATGCCCTTTTTGACCAACACGGGACGAGCGCGCAATTAAAATGCAATAAAACAGCATTACATTTACATGCATAGTTCTATCTTTCAAGCCTATTTTCTTCTCAGCACAAATTGCAAATCGCAAAATGGCTATTATTGGTTATAACTCTTAACGTAATCTTCCGATATGACGGTCTTCCATTTGTTTCATATCTGGATATCTGACCGGTCATAGACATTCATAGCTAAATAACAGACAAGGGGGTGTTCTGGCTTTTTAATGGTAAACATCCCAAAGTATTTAGCATGCTTTGAGTACGGTCAACTTTTTTTTTTAAAAAGTTAAGAGAAAGATGAATGAGTTTTCGGAAATAAATATGGAAAGTTATGCAATGTAATATATATTTTTTGAATGACATAAGAAGTCGTATAAATGAGGTAGATTGTATTGCAAATGACAATATCTCGTGCGAATGACATACTGTGGATATATTTCCTAATAGAAAAAAAAGGTAAAGATCACGAACAATGATTATTTTGAAGTATCCACAATCAGTACAGATCTGTTAACAGGGCATAAAAAAGGACCCCCCGAAAATTGCAGAAGTGGGTTCAGGTACCTAGAAAGAGTAAGCATCCCCTGTTGACCCGTCACACCGTCGTGAGCCCTATGAAGAAATCAGGTAAACGGGACATTCCGTTGTCGAATTTAGTATAAAAACAAAGGCAAAACAGTTGACTAAATTATAGGTTTGCTTATATTTGTTGACAGGGTCATTGATACGACCATTGAATTTACGAAATGCTGACTTTAAACGAGGTTTTGAAACCCCTGTTACATCAACTTACATGTATCTGCCAGTAGCCTGCCTCGATTCAAAAATTAATCGTTCTCTTGGGTATCGAATAAGTTGGTAGACATAAACTTCATATGCAAATGATAGCGGAATATTACTAAATAAACAAGCATTCTGAGAGTATTGCATAAGCAATACTAGTCCCCTAACGGCAAGTGTAATCTGGTTCCCGTTAAAAATTGAAAACATCATAATTCAGTCAAAAATCAATGAAGTGGAACAATATGGAAACTTGATCTATAACTCATCAAGGTAAAGTTACATGCCAAAAATCAGCTCAATATCTGCAAGCGTTTAGGAAAAAATTGCAGAAAACCCTGAAAAATTGAAAAGGCCGTAATTCCGTCAAAAATTATTGAAGCGGAACGAAATGCAAACTTGATCTGTAGCTCATCAAGATACACCCACATATCAAAAACCAGCTCAATATCTGCAAGCGTTTAGAAAAAAAAGTGCGGAAAACTAAGTGGGACAGACTGACAGACAGACAGAAGGACTAATAAGGAAAGCTGACAATGGAAATAGCTAAAATCATCCCGATTGTCGGACAATTTAGTTGCTAGTTGGTCTTTATCGTCTATAGTCAGTAGAACGTCCAAATATGAAGCAGACGTGGCAAACATAAGAAGAACATAAAATTTCTGCATGTCTGAAATATATACAATAATATAATGTGCATTCAATTTTATTTATAAATAGAGGTCTGTAGGAATTTCAAATATATAGAAGTAATAAAGAAGAATCCCAGTATAATGTACATTAAAGTCTGTTAACATGGTCGTCTGAGAATGGGATACATGCATGTAAGAGGAATATATATTTTTTTAAATCCACTTTAAAACAGTGATACATTTGTCAAATCAATATGGAAACATTTCAATACAGTGTATATTGAAGTAGATTGATGTTTTTAATTCATCATTAATTTACCTTCGAGGTGAAGATAAGTATTCTTTTTTCTACATTGAACTAAAAATAGATTGAAAACAATTCTGAAAAGTTACTTCACCTGCATCCGAATTCAACTCAAGTGAACATAATATTCAGGCACATAGATTAGGAGAAGGGGAGAAATTGTCCCCCTTCCCAATTTTTTCTGAGTGTAAATTTTAGCAATTTCTAGTTTGAAAATGTTCATTGAAAGTCCTGTAACACCCCCTCTTTTTTATACTGTATATAGTTAAAAAATTCTCCTACTTGAGTGGACAAGGTGAACATAACATTCAGGCGCATAGAATCAGGGCTAGGATAGGGAGTCCTCTCCCTTCCATTTTCATGAACGTAAATTTTTATTTTCCTCTTGAAAATGTTCATTGCAAGTCTAGTTGACCTACCCCCCCCCCCCCAACTTTTTGATAAAATAGAATAAAAGGAAATCCCTCTTACATCAATAAACTTTTTGAGGGGTTCATCAAAGATATTTTTAAGGTAACGTCATTTTTGCCTTTTATAATGCCCCATTTCTCCTTCCGATGCTATGCCTGACATTTATTTTTTCTACATTGCACCAAAAATAGATTTCAAATGCAAAATTAATACTGGTTATGCTTATGTTAACTCCGATTCTCTCACTGTGTTTGTCTAGGACTTGAGCAAATGTAAGCAAGAAACTTGACATGTCTGCTTAATCATTCTGTATCAATTTAATCGTTGAATCCTATAATAAATCAATTATATATTGCTGTTTTTCTTTTTTCTGTCAGTACGATGATTTTCCACCAACAATGTTCACTTCGCCCTTTCAGCTCGATAAATCATTCTGAATCATTGCATTGACCTTAAAAACAGCAATAATTGTATAATGTTGCAAAAAACAGAGCAGAGGAATCTCATGGATGGAGAAAATAAATTATATTGAGGGAAGTTGAAGACGATGGTATAATTGTATAATGTAATGAGTTCAACATATCATCAATTTATTCCCACTTTAGCTCAGGTGCGCATTATGGCCAACAGGTCTCTTGATTTTTTTTTTTTTTTTTTTTTTTGGCATCTTAAAATTTCAACTTCAATCCACAAGGGGTCATTATTCTACGGCGGTCATTTTTCTTCACGTGGAGTATGCTGATTTTTTCTACGGGCAAAACGGTCATTTTTCGACGTCGAATAATGACCGGGGGTCAATTTTCGCCGTTGAATAATGACCGGGGGTCTTTATTCGATGGCGAAAAATGACCCCCGGTCATCATTCTATGGGGGTCATTGTTCGTCTTGACACCGGCGACAATATGTACCGATTGACGACAATATGTGCAGTTAGGGAAGTTACATATTGTCGCCGACGACAATATGTAGAAAGCGACAATACAAGTATGTACCGTCACAAGCCTTCTGTTTGCTTGCCAAATGTCCCTGGCTACTGAACCATGAGCTCAAATCTTTTATTTTCAATAACTTTAAGATTCCAATGGACATATGGTACTACGATATGTTTAATCAAAATTTGATTTTAAAAAATCTTCAAATATTGTCTAAAAATCTTGATAAACACCCTGACGTTTTAAAAGCTCGAATTTAAAAGTACGAGCTTGCAATAGTTAACACTTGATTTCATATGTATTTTTCATATAAAATACTCACTGTTAAAATTTAGTTATCGTTCTTTACAACATATTCAATGTCCAATTCTAGTTCACTCTTATATTAGAAAGATTGAAACGTAAAGCAGAGTTACGTATGTGTATTTTCAAAATTTCTCATAGTAACATCTTCTCATCGTTCATAACAAATACCTCGATCCGGCAATCATTGCAAGTTTCCTTTTTCTCATTGATGCCGATCTGAAGACGTTACTAGCCGTGAAGATTGGCGAAATTACGAATAGGTAGTTTACAGAGAATTGTGGAACCAAGTTTCAGATTAACATATTCACGGTACACACATCAATCATATTTTAGCTTTTTTTTTCTTTTCTTGATGCTAAAAATATCATTTATATATTGTCAATATCCTAAAACAGGTCATAGAGTGACTCGTTGCATGGTATAACATTAACTACTTAAGACTTGGACAATGATATGGTGTAAATGTATTACGATAAATCATTTATTAATAATTTGTAGACGTTGATGTTATCTATACTCTGTTACAGGAGACAGTTTGGATTATCACAATGGTATGAAATTCAGCACAAAGGACCAAGACAACGATAACGGGAGTGGTTTTAGTTGTGCTACAGACCGACACGGAGCCTGGTGGTACAACAGCTGTGACCACTCAAACCTTAACGGACAGTACGCCACATCAGCTGTGTCTGGTGACAAATACCCGGTATGGGATCACTGGAAAGGATGGGAAGCATTAAAGCAGACTGTGATGATGATAAGACACAAAAACTAGAGTTAATCTTTCATTAATCTTGAAATATTTATAACGAAATTATGATGAATATTGACTGTTCCTACGTTCTAGCTCGCTGGAGGGCGTAGTTTCATCATTCAGAGGGTATAACCGTGTTATGTAATTAATGTTTCTCGACGAATCAAATTAAAGTTATTTAGATGAAAGTAAGATATCGTTGGTTAGGTGCAGATACCAGATTGGCGTGGTCATAATGACAAGAGCGGGCATAGCTCATAGTTTATTTATGACCAAGGCCATCGGGTATCTGCACAATATCAACAATATTATATGGGGTACGTAACCTTTATCAGTTTAGTTAAATTGATCACAACTAAGTCTTTTGCATGTTGAATTATTTGTTTTATTGAAAATGTGCTAGTTTTCAATGAGGCGTGTTGATTTGCTTTGATTTTTTTCGTACATGTAAAATGTCAAAGTCAAATAATTCAAAATATTATTTGAACTTAACGATTTTTTTTATTAATCTGTTACCTATGCTCCTGTGGCATAGTGCATGGTGACACACAGGGCCTTGTTTTTTTGTTTTTGTTTTTTGTTTTGTTTTTTTTTTTTACAATTATTTAAAGCATTTAATAGTGAAGGAATTTGTACATTTAGAATAGATTAGATGCAATCTAAAATTCAATTATTTAAGAACTTTATTTTTTATTTAATGCATCAAGTTTTCTTAGTTGGTTATAAATAGACCGATATTGAAATCATTTAAGAGATACCAACGATAATACCAATACTAAGGTAATGTCTCATTGGTCTCAAAGAGCGATTTCTAAACTTATTTATCATTTTTTAACGAAAGTCAAAGTCTAAAATGCAAGTTCTCAACTGATATTTTTTTATTATGATTTTTTGGATCAATATGGATATATCTAGTCCGGATGGTTGTTCGAAAAAAAATTAAAACGGGGCTTGGCTTTTTTTTTTCTTTTTTTTTATGAAATGCTCTTTTGTCCAGACTCGATGGGCGGAAAAGAGTAGGTTATATACAGATAACCCATACTTCACAAAGAAATCACGCCTAACTATTATACAAATAGAAGACATTATTCATGTTTATCGTTTATAGGATGATATCTTGGATACCTCTAATTAATGTTTTAAAAAAATCTCAGATTTATAAAGAATATACATTCCTGTTTTGTTAAATGAAAATAGTTAAGATATGTAAAATGTGAAAGATTGTATTCAAAACTAAAAGTAGGGTTGGTTACTTCTCCGTGTATTAAAAAAAGTGGATAGGATTTTAAGAACAGACACAATCTGTGTATATTTAAACTTCCTTCAACTATTTCCTGGAATTTTAAAATACGATCCGAGAACTACTGTTACATGGATATGAAAAGTTGCAAGGCCTGAGAGGTATATCTTTGATTTTCAAACTAGTGCTATAACAAATTATACTTTGTAATGCGTCGACGATAAAACTGAATGGCAATTTCAACAAATGAAAGATCAATTACCTTATATTCATGCTAATTTCCCAGGCTAACATTGTGTCTGACATTAGTAGGCGGGGAATATGGAAATTAACATGGAATTTGTATTTTCAATTCATTTTTGTGTCGCCTGCAGAACAGAGCGACAATTGGATCGCTTTTGTTTAAATTATGGTTTAGATATTTGGCTCATGTATTGCTTGAAAGAATGGCTTTTCTAAAATACCAGGTGGCCTTTGAACTTTACC
This sequence comes from Saccostrea echinata, assembly GCF_033153115.1. Taxonomy (NCBI): domain Eukaryota; kingdom Metazoa; phylum Mollusca; class Bivalvia; order Ostreida; family Ostreidae; genus Saccostrea; species Saccostrea echinata. Next base: position 1,572,916 of record NW_026889761.1, read on the forward strand.
TTTGACGTTCTTTTCAAAATACATACATTCACAAAATATCATGACTTATATGTTGTTAGAGCATTTCACACCGAAATATATTAAAAACTTGCTTAGAAACTTCTTTTATCTGAAAATTGTTAAAACTACGAATTTTGGATCGCGTTTGATTGACACATATCTTTGCACTTTCACAAAGTAAACTTTATTCATAATACTTCAAAAAGTAAAAAATTGTTGTGTATTTATAAAATATATGAAAACTATCACCCAGAAAGTTAAGAGTAGAAATCCAAGAAAGCAAAACCTACTTATCAGTATTATCAGTCCTTGCCGAGTGATGTGTGCAGAAAAAAACAAATTGAACACACCCGGTAAAACATAAACACTAACAATAACAGAGCTCGTGCCCCGTTAACAAACACAGGTGTCTGACGTTATGTTAGGAAGAATGTCGTTGTCATTGAATTCCTAGAATATTTATGTAAGTTCAAACCATTAAACTGAAGTTTATTTTTTTTTTTTACAAAATGGACATTTAAAATTGTAAACAATGAAAATGTGTCCAGGCTCCTTTAACCAAAAAAAAAAAAAAAAAGGATGATTACCTTTTCATTAATGTAATTTCATTATTCATTTTAACTTGAATTTATATTGATTTTATCTTTTAGGTAATTCTTTTTTAATTGTTGTCTTGCTATCCGTGGATTTTGTTTTCTTTTCAGTATTTAAAATGCTAATCTAATATTAACAAAATATTTTTTTGTTTAATGGCGCTAAAGCAGGCGGCACATGGATACCTTGGAACACTCTAGTTCATCTATTTTTTGCATAATTATTTCACATATAAATGTAAATGTCAAAACAATCAATATTACTATGCCCTTTTTTCTAGACAAAAAATAAATGGCAAAATTTTTATTTTGCAAGGAAATTAATGAAATATTTGGTAAAAATCTGGAGCTTCTGGGCCCTCACCAGCAGGCACGTTCTGTAGGAGAGCCTGGAGGGTAGCCTGCCACCCCCCCCCCCCCACTTATTTCCAAACCTTACCTTTTACTATTGAACATGTTCATTGAAAGGGTGATTGTCACCTCCAACCCCCACAAACTTTTTGTTGTAGCATAGTTAAATCATAATAGTTTGGTAATGTATTAATAAAATTTTGATTTGTGAAAGTTCAAACCTAACCACCATCCCCACCCCCACCATTCCTTGTGTACACTAAGTCCATTCTCACTACGCGTATGAATATCACATTAATGTAGTACAAATAGGAGTTTGTAATCAGTCATTGTTACAAAACCACATTAATGTAGTACAAATGAGAGTTTGTAATCAGTCATTGTTACAATACCACATTAATGTAGTACATATAAGACTTTGTAATCAGTCATTGTTACAATACCACATTAATGTAATACAAATAAGAGTTTGTAATCAGTCACTGTTACAATACCACGTTAATGTAGTACAAATAAGAGTTTGTAATTAGTCATTGTTACAATACCACGTTAATGTAGTACAAATAAGAGTTTGTAATCCGTCATTGTTACAATACCACATTAATGTAGTACAAATAAGAGTTTGTAATCAGTCACTGTTACAATACCACATTAATGTAGTACAAATAAGAGTTTGTAATCAGTCATTGTTACAATACCACATTAATGTAGTACAAATAAGAGTTTGTAATCAGTCATTGTTACAATACCACATTAATGTAGTACAAATAAGAGTTTGTAATCAGTCATTGTTACAATACCACATTAATGTAGTACAAATAAGAGTTTGTAATCAGTCGATCCTACAATACCACATCAATGTAGTACAAAAATACTTTTTAAAGTGTCAGTTCCTAAAACAAAAGTGTTTATATTGTACTGTGTAATTTTTCTCCGATAAAATAATGTAACACAGACTGCAATGTGACAGTTATAAAACACAATGTAGTGCAATTTAGTCTCTGTAATGTGTAAAAGGTCTGTGTGCATTTGGATTAAAAGATCCGAAAATTTTTATTGATATTGGTATTTTTGCAGTAAATGTTAAACAAGAAGATAACGAACAGTGATTATCCTAATAAATACCGTAAACAAAACAAATCATGAACAACACGGACCCCTGGAAACCAAGAGGCGGGATCAGTAAAAAGTAAGCATAAACTTTCTAAGGTCCACTTGTAATAAATTTTAAATGAAGGAAAACCTGTCATTGAAGAACACAGGCAAATTCTACTAATACACAGTAGTGAAACACGTACTGACCGCAGTGTTTTACATCAGGTAAATTTTTTGAAAAGAATTTGACGTTTTAAAACAAATTAGAACGGTTCACTTTAAACAACTGCCATTTTGACGGAACAGAAAACAGACGCACAGAGTAACCATGTTCAAATATCTTTTACACTGTTACGGATCACTGTTTTGAATTGTGAATTTCAGCCTAAAATATCACATGAAATTTTTCCCTTGTCCACTAATGGTTATTTTTTTTCTTTCCTTATTCAAGCAAATTCTTACTCTTTAGGTCTGTGTTTCTGCTCCGACAAAGTGAAACATTGTACATAAAGCATTCTTATATTTCTGTACTAGCCCACGTTACGTATTGGGAGGTAAAAAATGGTATTTGTTTTTTAATTGCAAATTATAGTGTAAAGTTCTTAATTGTTGTGCTTTTTTTTATAATAAAATCATAAATGTTTTTGTTGTCTTTTCTTTGATTTTACCTTGTCACTGACATGTGAGGAAATGATTATTTATTTGTTAATGATCAGTACAAGCTAATTATATTTATATTCATATACATGTTATACCATTTCTGTCACATTAAATTAACGGGGAAAATCAGCTAAGTTATAGGAGGAGTCGACATCTATACATCTCTGTAAATCATGGGATTAGGTGGCACTTAGTTCAGGTTAAATCAGTGGATTAGTGCCACCTTGATTATGATACATCACAGGATTAGTGACATAAATATACTTATTCTTTAGGAATAGTGGACGTCTAAATCTACTAATACCTTAGGATTATAGTGGACACTTAAATCTAGTTATACCTCAGGACTAGTGGAAACCTTAATCTAGTTATACCTAAAGACTAGTGGATATCTAGTTATACCTTAGGATAAGTGGCATCTTAAATCTAGTTTCACCTTAGGACGAGTGGACGCCTAAATCTAGTTATACCTTAGGACTAATGGAAGCCTTAATCTAGTTATTCCATATGACTAGTGGATACTTATGTCTAGTTAAACCTTAGGACAAGTGGACACTTAAATTTACTTATACCTTAGGACTAGTAAACGCATAAACCTAGTTATACCTTAGGCTTAGTGGACGCCTAAATCTTGTTATTCTTTAGGACTAGTGAACGCTTAAAATTAGTTATACCTTAGGACTAGTGCACGCCTTAATTTAGTCATACCTTAGGACTAATAAACGCCTAAATCTAGGTATACCTTATAATTAGGACTAGTGGACACTTAAATTAGTTATACCTGAGGACAAGTGGAAACTTAAATGTACTGCTATATACTTTGGGTTCAGTGGACACCTAAACCTAGTTATATCAGCGTACACTAGTGGGCATCTTGATATGTTTTAGAAAAAGTTAAATATATTATAGTAGAGAAGACCTAGATCTATAAGTGTCCACTAGATCATAGGACTTGACGAGCGGACGCATTCATCCCTTCTAAACCCATAAGATTAATGGATCAAGTTATTAAAATGTGAAGATATTGAACAATGATCAACGTCATAAATCTTCAAACAATCTGAAACGTGAACAAGGCAAACAAGAGACACTTGGAAACATCAGAGAAGAAATCAGGTGTCTAATTGGAGAAAGCATTCCCATCTGGCCGGTCAAGCCAGTCGTGAGCCCTCTGTATTGATCGACTGGTCACTATTGGTCTGAAAATCGGAGAAGTCAGTAATCGATATTGGTATAAAAACAATGGATTAAAACTGTTTGCCAACGTAAAAGTTGGGCATTTGTTCCCGCAGCTTAATTTATCAAAATTGTAAATATCTTCTTCCATTCAGATACAGACTGTCACCGAGCAATGGACAGAAATGACTATTCAAGAGATAAATTTTCTAATCAAACAAAAAGATAGCAAACTCCAACACCACACAAAGCAGCATTTTACAAATCCTATCAATGAACACATTAACTCACCCCCCCCACCCCCCCCCCACCCCCACCCGCCAAAAAGAAAACCAACAAAAATCCCACATGCAGAATGAATGAGTTAATTGTGTTTAGGGCAACTAAATCAGAGCAACAGAAACTTACAGCACTCTACAAAAGTTCTCACACAGATCTGAAGGAAACTTGCTATAGTACTGTACAAGAGTTTTCACAAGGATCTGATACTAAAACATCACATTTATTATGTCAGCATCGGTCATTTTTTGTTTGACAGGAATAAAGTCAGAATGTTTGCATGAAATGTACAGACAGAATTTAAGGCAGAATTTAAATGTGATAATTTTGTCTTCCCCTCATTTGTCTGTAACTACTTATGTTACAATTTGTTTGCTTACTCAAGAAATCATGGACAAAATACGTCACCAAAACAACAGCATGTAATGTACAGACAGAAGCTAAAACGGAATTTAAAAGTAAAACTCACCAACATATCTCCTAATATGGATATTTACAGAAAGTACATCCCACTAAATATTTTTTACAACATTGAACAAAATTTGTATATATTAATATTATTTAAAGGTTTTTTTGGCACCATTATACTAAAACTTAACATTAATAGTTCCATTTATACCAACATAACAAAGGAAATACATTGCAACAAAAATTATATATCAAAGAATTTGTTTAGAATTCATACATTACAAGAGTTTATAACAAAAATAAATGACAATCTTTCACTTGTTACAGCATACTATTTGTTTTGAATACATTGTTGCTAACAATCTTCAAATCCTACATGCTGGCTTCATCTAATTCAGATAGTCAATTCAGAAAAGAACAACTTATATGTGCAGTAGAAAAGTATGAGGTCATGATATAAAAATAGCCATGATAACAGTTACAATGCCAACAGAATACAAGTACAACCATTGTCTCTTTCTCTCAATCCTGACTAATACTTCCACTGTGTCTGATACTAACTTCTGGACTACACATAAATTATATACACTTGATATTTACTTTCTGACACGACTATCACACGGTGACGTGATTTGGGTGTACCACCAGCTCTCACTATACCACTTTCAGACATAGGGGATGAGATTTACAAAACAGTTACTATGGCCTCCTCACAATTGCAGAACGGAATGACTAGCTGGCCTCTGGTTCTGTGAGTTTCCATGTATTATTTAGTTATTGTATTACTGGTGGGTCAGAGTTTATGCTACATGTGTCCTTAACCTTTCATATACTGATTCTGGATAAAGCCATATTTGAGAGCCATTTTCTTTATGTGCATAAATGAGATATGGATTTGAGTAGGAATGTAGAAGTTTATGGTTGACATGGCGATGATGTACACACTTGTTCCCTGCCCTTATCTGGTTCACAAACACTCACACGACTATGTCTATTCCTGAAAAAAAATACCACTATGGTTTTTCACAAGTTAATACTAAATTAATCTTCCTAAAACATAACCCCATTAAACACTTCATTGATAAAATATGAAGACTTAGATGTAATCAGAATGTGATAAGTGATGATAACTGGAAGTTCACAAGACTAAAAAAAAACATCATGTAACAAGATCTAAATCACATTCAACCTTTCCTGTAAGGAAATAAGAGATGATTATCAAATTTTTAATCCACAAAGGAACAGAGTAGAAATAGTACAATTTTTTTAGATCAAGATCAGCTCAAAATTGGAAACATTTCATTGTGTCTCACACTATGATCCTCGAGAAAATAAATTACTTATTAAGCTTGTTACTGACTGTATATAGAAATATATCGGGTTGATCTATCTTATAGACGGCTCGGCTCCACCTCCGTCGTCTATGAAATTGATCAACCCGATATATTTCTGGGGACAGTTAGTAACATACCTAATTAGTAATATTATCCTTCTTAATACCTGAATGATGGAGACAAGATGACGATTCGCATTTATAATGCTCCAAAGGGATCCTGATTGGTTTGTGAAAGTGGGCTGGGCTCTGGCATCATGGGTCCTATCCCAGGTTGCATTCCGTACATCATAGGTTGCTGCATTCCCATGGGTTGTTGCATCTCCATGCCAGGTTGTATTCCCATCCCGAGTTGCATACCCATTGGTCCAATGGTTATCATTCCTGATTGCTGGAAGTTGGCACAAGGGAAAAAATAACAGGTGAAGTGGTTTGTAAACAATTCAAAATAAATGATAGATTGATAAAAAATTAATGTAAAAAGATAAAATAATAGCAGTATCTAAAAAATGGAATACACTAACAGGTCTTCATCTGATTAAGTTCATACCTGCATCACTGGTTGTACACCGTATCCTATGACTGGAGCCATCATCTACAAGAATTAAACCATAACAGCCTTACAGCTATTTGTCGTTATGTCAATGGAGGATCTATAACCTTTATCTCTTAGCAAATCAAACCAATTTTTGAGCATTATTTTAGTTAATCATATCAAAGAATCTTTCTTATAAGCACAGCAGGTCCATTCTGAAATATCACTTATCTGTGTTAAAATGCTTACTACAATAATTCTCTAGTAGTATACAACCATAACATATCATCTACCAAATAAATACAATCAAAAATAAAAATCTACAACAACTTAAGCAGCAAATCAACGGAAGTTTTGAAAGCAAGGCCTTGGGTGGAGAGTAAATCGCAATAAAATCTTACCTAAAACGAAACAGTTGTGACCAGTGGACAATAAAAAGCCTATATGTGGAGTAAATCTGGTATATTCCTACCTGGTGTAAATCTTGTGTAATCTTATCTGGTGTAAGTCTTGTGTATACCTATTTGGTGGAAGTCTGGTGTATTCCTATCAGTTGTAAGTCTGGTGTATTCCTTTCTGGTGTAAGTCTGGTGTACACTAGACAAAATGGTTAACGGATCACCTAAATAAATTAACATTTTTCTTTTCAAAACTTGTTTATGATGTTTTTGATATATAATTATGTTACTTTGATAAAAAATGAGACATTTAAATGCTTTAACTGATAAATAACAACAATGTTTACTGAAGCGTAACCACTTCATAGAAAAAAAAAAATCATATCCATACTTTTTTGGTGGAATAATTTTCTAATTTTTTTCTTTTTGGTTGTGTTCTTTATGTTTATACTAATTAAAAACTCAGATAAAAAGATAACACCGTATGCAGCGTTTGACTCTAGAAGAGCGTGCTAAGGCAGCCAGTATGGTGTCTGCAGGGTGTTCCTTTGAAGAAATTTGTGAAAAATTTAAAAAAAAAAAAATTAGATGATTATGAATCTCTCTGGTGAAAAACTGTTGAATATGAATTAACGATAATAAAAATGTTTACAAAAGATATTGACGGCATTAAGTGAGCACCACACAATAATTTCAAGATTGTTCCACAAAACTGGGGCAACCGGAAGTTGGGTGGATTTGGTAGGGACACCAAGGCACTGGATGACTACTAAGCGATATGGTAGTCAATCAGGGTATATCATTTGATTTTTAAGTGGGATTCTGCTCCAGTCGCAACGTCACGGACCACCATCGGTAATCACCAACTTCATATCTTGGCAAAAAAGGTGCGCGGTGCGCGTCGGGAAATTGGTTTTCGGACAAGAAGGTCCTTTAAGGGTCTTGACATGACACCAAGACATTTGTCAATCCAACTGTTTTGGAAAAGATTGCATATTTTATATACTACTACCAATCAGGAAAATGATCAATTCACAAATAAGAATAATAAGTGGTGCGTTAGCAATTTTGTCTAGTGTATTCCTATCTGGTGATAGTCTGGTGTATTCCTGCCTGATGTAAGTCTGGTGTATTCCTATCTGGTGTAAGTCTGATGTTTTCCTAGCTGGTGTAAGTCTGATGTATTCCTATCTGGTGTAAGTCTGGTGTATTTCTATCTGGTGAAAGTTTGGTGTATTTCTATCTGGTGAAAGTCTGGTGTATTTCTATTTGGTGTAAGTCTGGTGTATATTTATATGGTGTATGGTATAGTATTCCTATCTGGTGTATGTATGGTGTATTCCTATCTGGTGTACGTCTGGTGTATTCCTATCTGTTGTAAGTTTGATGTATTCTTATCTGGCGTAAGTCTGGTGTATTCCCATCTGGTGTAAGTCTGGTGTATTCCTATCTGGTGTTAGTCTGGTGTATTCCTATCTGGTGTAAGTCTGGTGTATTCCTATCTGGTGTAAGTCTGGTGTATTCCTATCTGATGTTAGAATTGTGTATTCCTATCTGGTGTATGTCTGGTGTATTCCTATCTGGTGTTAGTCTGGTGTATTTCTATCTTGTGTAAGTCTGTCGTATTCTTATCTGGTGTATTCCTATCTGGTATAAGTCCTATCTGGAGAAATAAGTCATTTCTCTGAATTGTAAATATGAAGTAATAATGTGTAAATCAATAAGAATTTCAGTGTAATATCATTGTAATATAGGTTGTAAGCTAACTGAGTAATTTGTGATAAAATATATACCTATGTTAACGTTATGAACTATTTATTATGTTTACATGTTTTGTAGGGTTGATATATTTATTTATCTGTCCATATTGTCCATATTGTCCGAATTAAAAGAACTCTTCAAACTACGTTTTCTTCATTGCAGGAAAACCTGGTTAAAAAATTTTGCGCCCAACATGAATTTCTGACAATGGACATTTGAAATTCCCGCCAGTCATGACGTCACCATCACATACCGGTTATTAGGACAACTTTGCACTCGACTAATAGTGTTGTAATATTTTTTTTATTCATTGGACTATAATGGTTTCCATGGACTAACATTGAAAGACTTCCCTGCCACTGTTGTAAGAAAGCAGAGACAAACTTACAAACATTGCAATTGTATATATGTGACATATTTATTGCAGTTTAAGTGTTATATAAACCATGTGGTATTTCAAAACAGCTGGTTTTCAGGAACAGCTGATTGTAGTAGATTGTTTATTTTTTCTTCAATTATTCCAGTCCTGTCTGTGTTTATTCAATCCTTCATTTCTTTCAATGATTGATTTACAATCATATACTGTAGAACAGTATTGAACATTGATGAAAGTGAAAGTAGAGTGTTTTGATAGTTTGGAAGCAAGGGTAGCAGATTTTAAAATTTTGAATTGATATATGTTGAATTCAGTCATTTTGATTCTCACTTCTTGCGGGCTGATTGTTCTACGGAGGTCAGGGAGTGTGTGTGTGTGGGGGGGGGGGTCGGAGGGGGGGGGGCACCCACTGTTTTTAGAATAGTGTTTGTTGTAGAGTATGATAAATCATTCAAACGCCATAACCCCCTCTTCATTCCACACACACACACACATACACGCACACTTTTTGTTGTAGTGGGGTAGAGGTATGCAATGTTTTTGCACTAAACAATCCCAACAATTTCGAGGAAGATTCTAACGCCTCCCAAGTTTAATCAGTTATTATTTCATTTTTATTTTTTCTTTTGGCTTGTCCTTCTTTACGGCTTCCAACTCCCCTTTCATGAAACTGCTATGGGCCTTTCTTGTGTTTATGTCACTCACACTATGATCCTCGAGAGAATATATTACTTATTAGGCTCCGCCTCGACGTCTATAAGATTGATGATCAACCCCATATATTTCTGTAGACAGCCAGTAACAAACCTGATCAGTAATATTATATTGCGCATTGTATATTTCTTGATATGCAATCTTTGTGGACTTGTTTATGTTGGTGAAACTAAGGGATCACTCAATAAAAGAACATCAGGTCATAGATTTCAGATAAATAGCGGGGTCAGCAACTTTTATACAAACATTTAAATTTACCTGATCATTCTATTTTGTCAATGAATTAGAATTCTAGAAAAGATTTACCACCACACAAACAGTCCATCACTGAGTACACCTTTCCGTAGACAACGAGAAGAATTTTGGATTAGAAAGCTAGGGACAGCCTTTCCCAATGGATGTAATGACAATGTCGATAGTGTTGGAAATCTTTCCAGTCCACAGTGTAGCAATGTAAATGTGATGGGACTTTTTAACCATACACAGAGACGTAAGCGTAGTCATGGGCATCGGTTTTACAATAAATCTTTAATACACGATGTCTCTTTTGATTCATTACTACCTTACGTAAATCAACAGTTAGGTCTACATCATATTCGCACCAAACTTTACTCTGTCCCTTTGAAACTTTTAAATAGTCTTCTTGAAAAGGTCAAGGAAAGTCCATTTTTTGATTCCTCGACACCAGAATATAGGCTCGGATCTGTGATAATGGATATTGCAAATCATAGGCTTTTTAAACCCCCGCGTTTTACTGAAGAAAATGCAGCTAAAACAATCCGTTTTTTCCTTAAACTTCAATATGCCAACAAAGGAATTGACGCGGTTAATATAAGTAACATTCTTAGTCACAAATGGGTCCAGTCTTGTATTCCACCATATTTCAAGTTAAAGACTACACCTTGTATTTCCTACAAATATACATCGACTATTGCTTCCAAACTTTCTAATTACAAGAAAACTTTACAGGGCCTGGATATCGAATACCTGAAACATAATCCTCCATCGTGTTCATGTTCTTCTTCGCCCTGTATTACTGGTGACGTTAATATAGTTAATAATGAGGACCTTAGATCACTTATTTTAAAAGTTCCTAAATTTAGGGAACCCCGATCCTTCAACTGGCGTCGGAATTTCATAAATATTATGGATTCTGTAGAGGAATACGCCAGGCGATGGGCCAGACATGAAAAAGATGACCTTGACACTTTGTCAGAATGGATTAAATGTATCAGATGTATGTTAAAATCACGCATTAAAAGATTGAGGGGCAATATGAGAACCATCTATCCTTCTGTATTAATAATCCAGAAGTAAAAAAAGAATTAGATAGATTACATGATCAGTACGTACTGGTCCCTGCTGACAAAGCAGGTAACAACATTGTCTTTGTTTGTAAGGCTCATTATATTAAATGTATTTTAGAGGAACTTGGATTTAATTCTGCAAGTGGTAATCCAACTTATACTCGTAGTTCCCTTTCTAAGGAAGAAATTCTTCCAAATCATATGTCGGTTTTGAATATTTTTAATATTCCAAACAACCAAAATGAATTTGAACTACCATATTTATACTGGATTCCGAAACTTCATAAAAATCCTTACAAACAAAGATATATAGCGGGTTCCAGTAAATGTTCAACCAAGCCTCTTTCTTTACTCCTCACTAAGATATTAACAGTGGTGAAGGAGAAACTTCAAGAGTACTGTGCAACAATATATTCGAGAAGTGGTGTAAATCAGATGTGGATACTTAAAAATTCCAAGGAACTTTTGGAAAATTTGAAATCGCAAGATTTTACCAAAATCAACAGCTTAAAAACTTATGACTTTTCTACTTTATACACAACCATTCCCCACGATAAATTAAAGTCCAGGCTTTTTGATATAATTGACAGCTGCTTTTTCAATAAAAATGGAACTCGTGAATATACTTACCTTGTCATTGGTCATTTGCAAAATTATTTTGTTAAAAAACATTCTGATTGTACACACAAGTACTCTGAAGTTGACATTAAAAAGATGCTTGAGTTTCTGATTGACAATATCTATGTGGTTTTTGGAGACCAGGTCTTCCAACAATCTATTGGAATTCCCATGGGTACCAATTGCGCCCCGTTATTAGCAGACCTTTTTTTGTATTCATATGAAGCAGAATTTGTCCAAAATCTTGTACGTGAAAAGAAGAAAACACTTGCTGTGGCCTTCAACTCGACATTTAGATATATCGACGATGTATTGTCAATTAACAATGGCTATTTTCGTTCTTATTATGTCGATACGATATATCCTGGTGAGCTTGAGATAAAAGATACCACAGAGTCTGACACATCTGTTTCATATTTGGATATTTTACTTGAAAAAGACGTTAATGGTAATCTAACAACCAAGCTTTATGATAAACGTGATGACTTTAACTTTTCAATCGTCAACTTCCCTTACTTATGCAGCAATATACCTTCATCACCTGCATACGGGGTATACATCTCTCAGTTGATTCGATACACAAGAGCATGCTCTACGTATGAACAATTTCTTAAAGGAGGTAAATTATTGACAAACAAGCTGATGAAACAAGAATATCAGCTGTCTCGTTTAAAGTCATCATTTCGTAAGTTCTATGGTCGATACAATGACCTTGTCAGCAAATACAATTTATCACTTAGTCAAATGCTGATGTTTTTCATACTAATTGTTAGGCCATTATTTACACACTGAATTGTCGACGGATTTTTCCGTTATTTCCCGATCATGACAATGAGCACAAGGCGGGTGTGACCGGTCGGCAGGGGATGCTCACTCCTCCATGGCACCTGATCCCACCTCTGATGTTTAGAGGTCCGTGTTTGCTCTGCTCCTATTTTGTATTGTTTAATGGACTTTTGGGCTTGAATACTGTTCGTTATCTCCATATATTTCATTGTAATTATGAATGATAAGAACGGATTGTCAGTTTAATAAAGAGTGGCGAACGAATTATTTCTCATTTGTTGAATTTATACAGGTTGAGTAACAGGGCACTCCCTATAACCTGTAATGCGCTATAAACAGGAAGGTCATGAACCACTGGAGGTATACCTTTGTATATGAAGTGTCCTTTTGAGAAAATAAAAGTGGAAAATTGATAAAATATCCTAAGAATATTAACTAACTTGGGCCGCTCTGATCAAGTACACAAGATTGTAATAAGATTTGTCCTCCTTGGTTTATATCCTTTCACTATCAGAAGCGTACAAAGATCTCGGAACTAAGAAGTGTTCGGAATCAGATTTATGGAGAATCAAGCGGTTCCGAGGCCTGAAACACCAATAGAACGTGTGAAGCCTGTGGATGAAGTGGTGCCGTTTTTTTTCTCTAGATACATTTATGCAACAAGATTGGGATGACATTTAAATGAATATATGGAGATAATGAACGTTATTCAAGCTCAAAAGTCCATTAAACATTACAAAATAGGTGCAGAGCAAACACGGACCTCCAAAAGATCAGAGGTGGGATCAGGTGCCATGGAGGAGTGAGCATCCCCTGCCGACCGGTCACACTCGTCGTGTGCTCCTTGTCATGATCGGGAAATAACGGAAAAATCCATCGACAATTCATTGTGTAAATAATGACCTAACAATTAACATGAAAAACGCCGGTCAGCATTTGACTCAATGATAAACTGTATTTGCTGACTAGGTCATTGTATCGACCATAGAACTTACGAAATGATAACTTTAAACGAGACTACTGATATTCTTTTTCATCAAGGCGCGCCTGATTAGAACCAGGGAGACAACGATTTACATCGCCAAAACAATTCTGGGAAATAATTTCGATACAACAAATATAGTTTTGGTAAGAACTGATTCGGTAGCCGAAAAAAATATTCATTATCAGTAACAATGAATGGGCTAAAAAATGATATAAGAACTGAATTCAAAATCTGACCAATAGATGTGTGTGTGGTCATGCAAAAGAATATGTATGGGTTCGGATCCAAAGGGGTGTATAGCTATGTCACTACATACCCATGTTAGTAAAGAATGAACAGAATGAAACTTTAATAAAACAAAAATTATCATTTATGCATTTATAACATGTTTAATAGTTTATTTAGTTTATTTAACTTTTATAATATTTAATAGAAGTACCTCTACTACATTTGCATACAATTTATCAGAACTGGACAAGTGTAATTTTTTTCATCATTCAATTAGGATGATAAACCAAGCAAATCACAACCATATCGCACATCTACAAAGGCTAAGAAAGAAATTGAAAAACAAATAAATGAAATGTTAAAGCAAAACTTTATTGAAGAGAATACCTCTTCATACATGTCCCTAGTTATATTTTTAGTTAAAAAAAAAAATAATGAATACAGATTTGCAATTGATTATATTATGCAATTGAACAAAAAAAAGCAAAATATTTTGAACTGTTTGGCTTCAGGCTATTAGCAAGTCGCAATAGATGAAAACACAAAACCGCATTCATTACTCAAGATAACTTATGTCTATTTGAAAGAATGCCTTTTCGTCTTGTCAATGCCTCAGCAACTTTTTAAATGCTCATGAATATGGATTTAAAAAGTCTAACTTGGAAACATTATTTGGTTTATATTCATGACATCCCTGTATTGTCAGTTACTTTTTGAAAATCATTTGACACATCTTAATTTTGTTTTACGACAAGCACACATAAAAAAGTTCATTTGCGAAACAAGTGGTCACATATTTGGGTCATATAATATCTACAGAAGGAATAAAGGTCGACCGTTCAAAATTGACGCAGTGAAATCATCCCCGTTACCACAAAATCAGCATGATATTCCCAGCTTTCTGGAATTGGCAAATTTATTATTATAAGAAATTTGTAAAAAGGGTATTCCAAAAATGCTTTACCTTTAAATAGGTTATTAACTAAAGATACTCCTTTTAGATGGACTAAAGATTGTAAATTTGCTTTCGAAACTCTGAAATAAGCTATAAAAACGACACCGGTTTAAGCCTTTGCAGATTTTCAAAACAAAAAAAAATATTTTATCATGTGACGCGTCGGGAATGGCTATCGAATATCTGTTGTCTCAAATGTGAGATGATAATAAAGAACATGTAATTGTATACAGAGGAAGTGTCTGAAATAGATTTGAAAAGCAGTTTTCTTGACCGAACCGAGATGCTCCCCTTGGTGTCAGCAATTTTTGGGTATACTTGTTAAACAATAAATTTCCTGTCTATTCTGATGACAAAGCATTAACATGGTTAAAAATAATAACACACACACACACACACACACACACACACACACACACACACAGAAAAATGTAAATAAGAGAAAAACGAGATGATAAAAATTCGAAAGTACCAAAATTCAAAATACGAGATGAAGTGTTGTTAAAAGTTATGAAACAAACTCCAGAAAGACATCAGAATTTACAGCCTATATGGGAAGGACCTTACTATATAATAAAAGTAAATCCGAAACATTCATTTAGGTTGAGAAGATCAAATGATCATGTGAACTTAAAGCGTTGCGCATGTAAATAGTTTAAAATTGTAGAAAGACCCAAGGGATTTTCGTCAGTCGCCGCAAGTGCAAAATCCCCAAAGACAAAATAATGAAAATAATAATGCTAATAAATAACGATGCCCCCCCCTCCCCCCCCCCAAAAAAAAAAAAAAAAAAAAAAAACTAAAGATGAATAGCACATGGTAAAAACCTTGTTGAAATCAAAATGGATAAATAATAAACGATATTACTTAGTTTAATGTGTAGATTGGTCATAACCTACTTGGGAAACTCGGAATAATATTTCTCCTCTGTTAAAACAACTGTATCATTCGTCAACAAAGCGAAAAAAGAGGCGAATGTAAATTGGATATTTATTAAACAAAGTAATCGTCTGAAGATTTAAAGTAAATGAAAAACAGAGAATACAAAAAGGAAGGAAAAGGTATCGTAAAGGAAGGGTAAGATTTTGACTTGAACTTCTACACAAATCATTCAATTATTTCTTCAATCTGGATCAGACTCTTCTAGATCTCTTTGCTCCTACTTCATTGTAATTACGTAAGCTTCAAGTAAATTCTTCAACTTCCGTTTTGCGAGTGTTATCTTTTTTGCGAGTCTTTAACCCTTTCAAGATAACACAGACTTCACATGGGAGAATTTTTCAAAGAAAATAAAAGCATATAGATTTTGGGTCAAAAGTATGGGTTTATATTAAAGAAGTCTCAGAATGGTCGTGGTCAAATCAAAAATATTGTCAAATGTTTGATTTTTGTATACATTGGTTCCACAAATAAAGTAACCATTAAAGTCCATTTGCCTTTTGTGCAGGGAAAACTTACTTTTACAATAGCAACAACTATAAAGATGTAAAGTCTTAGCACAACTTATAATGAAATATATGGAGATAACGAATAGTATTCAAGCTCCATTTAAACAAAACAAATCAGGAGCAGAGCAAACACGGACCTCTAAACATAAGAGTTGGGATCAGGTGCCATGGAAGAGTGAGCATCCCCTGCCGACCGGTCACACCCGCCGTGTGCTCCTTGTCATGATCGGGAAATTACGGAAAAATCCGTCGACAATTCAGTGTGTAAATAATGGCCTAACAATTAGTATGAAAAACGTTAGTCAGCATTTGAATTAATGAGAGATCGTAGTTGCTGACAAGGTCATTGTATCGACCATAGTAATAAGATAATGTATATTGCACACAAAATTTCAAAGGCACTGCAAAGATAATCAAATGATTTTTCTGTTTTTAATACATATGTCGATATTAGACTGGATAAAAAATGGGAAGAAAAAGAGAAATGGGATATTTTTGGTTGCAATATTTACATGTATTTTTATTTGTTTTTGCATGTGTTTGTTATCAAAAATGTAACACCTAAAAATAACTCTGAAACGCTAGCTTTGGTAATCACTGATTCCAAATAGTGCTGTTATTAGGCCCTTAAATCTCCCGATGTGTTTATCTCACTGGAATGTAATTGAAATGGATAGATGTCCTAAACCGACAGCTAATTGGCAAAACTCGGTGTTTACAAGCAAATTAAAAGTTCATTGTACCTTCAAATAAGTTTCAGGACTACTATTAGCAATGAAAAATTTAATAACTCAAATTTAGGAGTTTTGTGTTCGTACATTAATATATTACCCACTGAACAATGACAACCAAGTTAACATGACAACATCTACACACAGTTACACGTGTATACTTTCTTTTTAAAAAAAACCTCACCACATATTTTGTCCTCTGTAATCATTTCTTCAGTATTTTACTTTACTTTATCAGCTTGTAAATTATAAGCATTTTAAAAGAAATTTTCTCTGCTGACAGAGTAGTTCTTTAAAATTTTCGAATTTTTCTTTTATAAAATTTCTAGCAAAATTCTTTTCTGTTTTCAAAATAAAATATGCTCTTACTATTTTTGATTATTTGAAGTTATATTACGTTTACTGATTATTTGAGATAAAATCAGATTATATTTCTTTGTTTTACTATCATACCTATATATTGATTTATTCGAGCGTCGTACTGAGTTTTTTCTTTATACATGCTATTATTGATTGTTATTTTTTTATTTATTTTTTTCATTTTCTTTTTTTTTTCTAATTTTTTTCTTTATTTATTATTATTATTTTTTTTTATGTTGACAATAATTCTTTTATTTTTGTTTTTCTTAAACATGCTGAGTTTTGAGCTTTTAAAAACAAAAAAAAACTAATGAAGTTTTTTTTTTCGATTTTTCTAATATATTTTTGTAAACCTAATCATCCAGAGTTTCTTTCATTTTCGACATTGTATTCTCGATGTTGTTTGAATATCGACTTTACATGTATATGTACAATTACAGTGGTTTTATATTTTGTAGAAAAAGATCTGTATTTTTTTATTAAGTGTTGCGTTGAATAAAGAGTGAGAACCTTGTGGGACAGTGAAAAGTATTTTAGGTAATAGACAATGAAATTAATTTGTGGTAACTTTTGATTGAGAGTCAAGCGAATAGTTTATTTATCTGTAGTTCAAGTGTTTTTAATTGCAATAGTTTTTTTAAGTGCAATCACTAACTGCGATACGGAACCTCGGTTTATACGGTCTCATCCGAAGGACCCTACGTCCTGCAGTGAGATTCAAACCCGCGACGTAAGGATCAACTCCTTACTGCTCTATTCTGGAGCGTTTGCTCTATTTGTCGTCATTTGAAGCAAAACATATATTGTCTATGATATTCAATACTTAACTATGATCGATGCATGGCTCAAAAATGTGTAAAAGGGATAGAAATAGATTGTTCCTACATTAAAAAGATATTAAGCTAAGGTTCAGTTTGAGGGAAGATTTTTCCGAGACATAGTCACATAGTTAGATAATTTTGTCTATATACATGTATAGGATAAAAGTGAATCCCTTAAATTTGCAGTTGCGACAAAGACTGCAATATGAAGTAAATTTACAAGTGTTATTTATTGTCATAGACTGATCGTGATGTTTATAAGATAAATGGCTTTTCTTGAAGCTGACATGAACTCTTCAATATGCATTATTTTCATCCTTGTAGGACATTTCATTCCTGGCCCTCCTTTTTGGCCGTGTTTCTTTTATTCATCGAATTTCTTTTAGATACCTGTCTTATTTTACCCGCTATATAAACCATTATGCATTTGTTACACTCGAGAGATTTTCTGGCTTGGCTGTCAACATATACACATCTCCGATTGCAAAGCTTTAAGGAACACCATGAACTGACCGAAACCTTGTTTTAAACATAAAAATCCAAGTAAAACCAGGACTAGTCAGAAGAAAAGAAATTGTGAATTCTTTAGATGCAATGTAGACAAATCAAAAGTGGCATGTGCATGGTTTAATGCACATAAATATCAGAACAACAAACAAGAAAAGGCTACCCGAAGTATCTTTTCCAATTACACTGTATGCACTATTAAAGCTTTACGCATGATATACAGTATATGCACATATCATGCAATCATGTACAACAAATTGAGTTGTTTAGATATCCGAGCTGTAAAAACATTACCTGAAATACTGCTATCGTTACAGGGATATGCAGATGTCGAGAGAATTACATTCTATTTTACTTTTATTGAAATATGCATTAAAAAAAGGTAAAATTCAATTTACAACTCAACTGTAAATACATTGTCACTGTATAGCACTTGGACACACGTGGTTTCTGCCGATCTTCACTTTTTGGCTAGGGAAAATTTCAGTGGGGGAAATTTCAGTGGTATTTTGCATGATTGGAGAAAATAAACAAATAAAAAGTTTTACAAAGTGAAATCAGTGCTCTCGGTTCGTGTAATAAATCATATATATATAAGGCTGAATAGTATCAAGTTTACAACATAAATATGCATTATTGTTCCGAATCTTTCATCTTTCAAAGCAAATGTTCTAGCGGTGGCAAACGGAATATGTATAACACTTTCCTTAAATACTTTAAACAAATTTTGAAAAAAGATCAAATATATTCAAATACGCATAATGTTCTGGCTATAACTGGTTAAGATATAAAACTAATAGAACTTGAATGCAAGTAATTCATAAACGATAAAGGATTTTGATATTGTGGTAAATGAATGATTAAAATGTAATTGCACTAGATGAGGTCCCGGGGAAAAAGCAGGGGGACTTGAATTTTACCACTGCTTGCTGAACAATTCCAATAATATATTTTATAGTTTCTACTGACAATTAATTACTGGCTTATAGTAAGAAGAAATACTTTGTTCAAAATCCTGCAGTTTAGTAGCAGGAGTAAATATACGCCCCTCCCATTTTTCTTATTTTTAACTTATCAAATATCATTTTCATTAATTGACGTTTTTTCTTTACATGTTAGAAACTTTTTTATATCTGTTATACTATGTTATTCACATTGTACTACGGGTTCTTATATATTGACTTTTTCTCTTCACATGTTATCAACTTTATTTGGATACCTGTTGTATTATGTTATTACATATCATACTTCGGGTGCTCTGTTTCCATTTCCATCAAGGATAAAACAGCAAAAGGAGCATTCATTAAGGTAGTCAGTACATTTTTGGTAAAAATTAGCTTTTCATCAATTGTGTATATAGGCCTAGTATTAGAAAAGATTGTATGTAGAAAAAAACCCATTGAAATGTATCGATTAAAACACACATTCTTAACAGCTTTAGTAGAATGTGAAAACTTAAAATGCACAACTTTTACTTCATACATTTGAAAAAAAAAAAAAGAACATTGACATTTTCTCTTTAGCAAGTTTATTACTATATACAAATTGTACTTCGGGTTCGTTGCCATGACCCTCTCAGTCGCAAATATGACCATTCATTAAGTAAATTTATTAGCAAAACTTACCAAGAGTCTTCCAATATATAAACATATTCATAGCACATCGTGTTATAGTGGAGGAGCGAGAATCCCCTGCCGACAGGTAACACCCGTCCTGTGCTAATTGTCATGATCAGGAAAAGCGGAAAAAATCCTATACAATTCAGTGTGTAAATAATGGCCTAACAATTAGTATGAAAAACGTAAGTCAGAATTTGAATTAATGATAGTTAAAATTTGCTGACAAGGTCATTGTATCGACCATAGAACTTGCGAAATGACTTTAAACGAGACTGTTGATATCTTTGTTTCATCAACATGTTTGTCAATATCTTGCCACGATTAAAAAACTGTTCTTACATAGAGCATGTTCGTTCACATCGAACCAACTGAGAGACATGAACCCCATATGCAGGTAATAAGGGTATATTGCAATACATACATTTGTAAGTAAGGGAATTTGACGATTAATGTCGTTTATGATAGAAGTATTTGCAATTTTATTTCTGAAATTCATTTACTCTCCAAATGAATTGCAATGCTACACGTTTCATAACTTCTTAGATTTGCAAATGCATCTTTGTTTTACAAATTATCCTTGAGAGAAAGAATGAGTGTAATATAAAAATGCAGAATATTTTGCTTTTACGAATATTCTTTCTTTATTACATTTTCAACAGTAAAATACTGTAATTTTTTATTGAATAAAAGTTATATTCTGTCACAGTATGATATCAAAATGATATCCTTTCACAGTGTGACAAATATCAGAAGTGCGGTAAAACTCTCAATTTTCCTTCCCATAACGAAGAATGTTATAAAAAATACCCATTGGCCTGTCATAAGATGGACGGAGCAAATAAACCAATCTGACAGAGACTAAATTTACTATATTTCCTCCAAATATGTTCTTGGAATCCATGTTTAAAATGTTTTCAATCTCACACCACTTAGTTTTGATGTCTCAACTGCTCAACTAAGACGTAATGTAGCCTAAACATAAACTGTATGACACTGTGTTACAAAAAAGACAGGCAAAACGAAATCAAAACACTGTATTACAAAAAGACAGAGACAAAGCAAAATCAAAGAAAATGTAATAAACAGAAAATTCAATGTTTTGTCGTTGAATATGGAATTTATTTTCACGAGTGGGACAGGATTTTTTGATATTTTCACTCGTGCTTCGTACTGGAAAAAAATATCCTGTCCTACTCGTGAAAAATTTCCATATTCAACTACAAAACATTAAATATCCTCTATTCATGTAACCAGAAACAATCTGTGCTGTAGAAAACAGAAAATTTAGCTTAAATACAGAGCGCTTTTTACTCAGGATGCACAAGTCTTACGAACAGGATATACGCCTGTATCATCAGTATATTGCATTCTAAAATTGTTTGAAATTGGAACTTGGTCATCGATGTATACAGGGACCTATATCAGAGAAGTGTTTTAAAGTCCATTTAAATATTTAAAATCTTTTCATTTTTGTTAAACTGCTGCTTTTATTTTCTAAGGTTTATAACAAGTGAAATGTTTCTAATTGGAATAATTTTCTACAAAACACTCAATACTTTTTCTTTTAATTATTCATGTTTTAAAATCACCCTCTTTGTTAAGTAAGACATTAAAGAAACAAAGGTTCAATAGCGTACTTTGGATTTTATTTTTCAATATTTTCAAGATTCCTTTTAAAAAACCAAGAACTATTCAAATGATTATTACAAACAGTAATCGTGAAAAGAGTTATTACCTAAAAAGTACAGTCATTATTAACATCTTTATAATTAACGACTTTGGAAAAAAAAGAGGGAAAATTTTTTTTTCTAAAAAAAATGGTCCTTATATTAAAGATTAAATAATGCAGGAGTTTTGTCATACATGTAAAATCTCTTTTTTCTGACTGAATAAATCTAATTTTTTTGGAAAAAATCATTTAGTGTATTAATAAAATGATCTTTCTGAAATGTTTAAGCAAAATTATAAACGTAAAGATGTAGAGTTTCGGTTAATTGTAAGAGTAATTACATCTGATTGTGTCATGAAGATAGCAAAAAGTTGACTTTTCAAAATAAAAGATAGATTGTGATATGTGATTTGATTAAGAAAATAACATTAAGAGAATTCAATTTTTTTTAGATCAGCTTTCATTTATTGCCAGCCACCAGAAGCGGTCGGTTATCTGAAATGAAAGAATTTGCCTGTTTTGTTTGTTTCATTTAACGTCCCTTTCGAGAATTATTGAGACGCTACCACTTGCTGGTGGAGCGCAGAAAATGCTAGACATATACTCGGCACTCAGGGCAAATAAGCAGTGAGGGATCTTTTTTGTGCTAGCACCGATTATTTTTTGTCAACATATGTAAAAAGAATTACATTAGGTATCTATGTATGTACGAAGAATGTGCTGCTTTTTTTTTTTTTTTTTTTTTTTTTTTTTGTGATCACATGTATTTAATTCCCCCAAAGTGATGTTCAATCTCTTGTTTTGACGCCTTAAAAACAAAAGGACACTTACATGTTTTTTTTTTAAATGGAAATAAGTATGTTTTTCATAGGCTTAATAATGTCTACAACAAAGTTGTAAAGAGCTAGGATCACTAACACCATAAAATGGCTTTTTTCCTATACGTATTAACTGACGGAGTCCCAATGTTCCATTTTAAATATCAGTATAAAGTAGATATTTATTGCTTTCATTTCCAATAAAAAAAAGTTTCCTTTGAGAGTTCAGGTATTGCAAAATAGGCTTTGTGAAATTGCAATATTCTTGAATTTTGACGAAAATAGATGAATTTGAGCATCTTAAGCTAATAATTATATTATGAGCCGACCCCCGATCCAAAGAAAAAATCATCGTTAAAAATCTTCTGAAACAGTTCTTTCATTATATTTTTAAACATTTTAAATCCGAGGTTAGGGTTTATGCTAAATATTGAAAAACACTTAAATTTTTGGCCATTTTTAAAGAATTTTTCAAGATTTGAGGAAAAAGACTCAATTCATGACGTCACAATACGTGGAATAGAGAGAACATAACGTCATTTTTAATTGACATGAGGTCATCAAGGGTCCAAGTAAAATTTAACATATTTTCAACTCAAACTGAGCAGTTTTGATTTTTCAGAAATTCACAGGGCCAGAAAAGGCCCTAAGTGAACTTTGTTCTTCCTTAACTAAACATTAAAAAAATCATTTATAGTTACAAAAGAAAAAAAATGTCTTTATTTTTTTTATAAACAGTCTTTCCAGATGTCTCTTATATTCCTGATGAAGTTTACTCTCCAGTTCCAGAATCAACTACTTCAAAGAAAGAAACACAAACATAGATAAATCAATCATGTTTAGAAATGAACTGAAACAAGCTAATTCAGAGAATTTGTGTCCTCCGCTTAGGGAAAAAAAGAAGAGCATGCGCAGTTCGGGGGGGGGGGGGGTCGAACCCCCCCACCCCCCCCACCCCCGGATTTGTAGAATTATTAAATGTATACATGTATATTGAAGCAAATAGAAAATGCCAATATGGACAATAAAGATTTGATTGCATATTCTTTAATATGTGTATAGAAGATTCTTTTTATATAGAATATTTATCACACTGTAATAATGATTTTATGAGTTTTTTACAAGCCAGACGTCATAATTTTTTTCATTTCACATGCTGAATACTATCATTTAGTAACCCCCACCCCACCCCAAAAAAAAAATCAAATTGAAAAAAAGAATCGTCCAGGATTTGAACCCGGGACCTCTCACATTGCTAGGAGAGAGTCATACCTCTAGACCACGGAGGTAGTTGATTATACAGCAATTAAAATGCAAACATAAGGTCACATATAATGTTTATATTCACCTTCGATATTGTGAAAAATTTTACACAATACATGGTGTCTAATTTAGCCTTTACTAAACAGTTCTAAAAGATGTTATAAGAATATAAAGTCCGCCGACAACCTGTATTATACATAATATCTCTCTATATGCCCCTGTGCTAAAATAGTGTCAAGCGACTTTTTATACAATAAACAATAATAATAATAAACAAAAAACGGGGTGGGACACTTTGAGAGGGGCGAGAGAGGCCCTAGGGAGTTATGTTATAAAATTTCATTGCAAAAACTAAAAAGCTTCTTGAGATATCGCCCGGAAACAAAAGTGTTACATACAGACGGGATGTATGAATTTACGACCTTGAACTTTGACCTTTTGACCTCAAAATCAATAGGGGTCTTCCATAGGCCACATAGTTATGTAAATGTCATTGCAAAAGCTCAAAGGATTCTCCAGATATCGCGCGGAAACGAAAGTGTTTCAGACAGACAGAAATACAGACGGACGGAGGACAAAAAGCGCGAAAAAAGGAAGTTGTATATCTACAACAAAGTAAAATTCATCATTTCAGTTTGTACTTAAATTTAACTTACTCGTCTGTCCTATTCTCTGGGGTTTTCAGCAAAATTCTGAAAAAAAGATACTTAAAATGATAAAAAAAAAATTACTAATTCAATATGCATGTGGGAGATATTCCTTAATTTTCAAATACATTTCTAAATTTTACCAGAGCAATTAAATATTTATCCGTATTTTCAAGCTAGTATCGAAGTACTTAGCTCCTGGGCTGTAGATACCCCAGGGGACTAACAGTTCACAAGCAGAGGCCTCGACCCTATGAAATTAATCAAGATAAGTTAATTAAGGTAGTCCGATCCTCAGGTTCTAAAAATCAGCTTTTAAGTAATTGAAAATGCTCACAAATTCGTCTCTGATATCACATAATAATGTGAATTTACCATTTCTTCAAAGTTTATCATTATAGTTAATCATATTATATAGGGAAAATAATCAAATCTCAAATATATTTTCAGGAAATGCAAATAAAAACACCAGCTATGCATTTTCTAATTGAAAATTGTTCAACAAATATAATTTAGGATAGAAAATTATAGGTATCCAGGCATTTGGAGAAAATTGCTTCTTTTATTTGCTTGTACAGTATTTTTAGTTCTTCTTTTAACTTCACTTGTCAAAAAATACATAGTGTAAAAAGCTTGTTCTATCATTGCTAGACATCACATATGACATCTAATTTCATATCATGCTAAAAAAGCAGTGGTATCTAATGCTAGAATAAAGAAAATTCGATTTTTTCTCTGAAAATGAATTCATTTTTTTCTTTTATGGGGTGCAAATGTCAACTATTTACAAGACAGTTTCTAAGACTTCACAGAACCTTGAATCATATTAAGATGCATAAAATGAAAATTGTTGCACGAAAAGATCTCAATTTCAAGCTTCATTTTGGGACTTTTTGAATAAAATAATAAATTTAGGAGTTATCCTTCCTGGATGAGGATCGTATATCCTTAAGAAGACGATAAAAATATATTTAGGTGGTTATACAGTTAAAACAAATTAAACTCTCAAACTAAAACAAGGAAATACTTTTTTATACGGGAATTTCGGTTAAGACAATGCACACGGGGGACACAAATTCTCTGAATAGCTTGTTGTATTTATGTAGCCTTCAACTCGACATTTAGATATATCGACGACGTATTGTCAATTAACAATTGTTGTTTCCATTCTTATGTCGATACGATAAATTCCGATGGCTTGAAATAAAAGATACCACAGAGTCTGACACATCTGTTTTATATTTGGATATTTTACTAGACAAAGACGTTAATGGTAATATAACAACCAAGCTTTATGATAAACGTGATGACTAACTTTTCAATCGTCAACTTCCCTTACTTATGCAGTAATATACACTTATCACCTGCATACGGGGTTTACATCTCTCAATTGATTCGATACGCAAAAGCATGCTTTGCGCATGAACAATTTCTAAAACGAGGTAAATTATTGACAAATAAGTTGATGAAACAAGAATATTAGCTGTCTCGTTAAAAGTCATCATTTCGGAAATTCTATAGTCGATACAATGACCTTGTCAGCAAATACAATCAATCATTAAGTCAAAGGCTGTCTTACGTTTTTCATACTAATTGTTAGGCCATTATTTACACACTGAATTGTCAACGGATTTTCCCGTTATTTCCCGATCATGACAAGGAGCACACGGCGGGTGTGACCGGTCGGCAGTGGATGCTCACTCCTCCATGGCACCTGATCCCACCACTGATGTTTTAGAACTTATGAAATTATGACTTTAAACGAGACTGCTTAAAACTGAAATACTATAAAAGAAAATACATCTTTTTTCTTGCTTCCTTTATAGAACATAAAAAAGAAAATATATTTACATATATGTTTCGATTATCTATGATTACTTTTAAACTAGATTTTTTTTTAATTCACTCAATTCATTAAACAAATTTAAATCAATAATATTGTTTTAACCATTGAACAGATCTACCAGAAAACGATCATGTGAGACCTCATTAATCATGAATAGGCAGATCTTAAGGACTGCTATATATAACAGAAGGGAAGACAATAGAAGCATATGATTGTCCTGGTAGAACCCACCGTTTAATTTGACAAATATATCGTTTAAAAAAAAACTGTTTGTAAGTCTTACAATGATCAGTCTCTACCTTTTTGGACAAATTCTAGGTCTATTACAGACTTGCATCTCTCAGTGCTTCGATCCATTCGATCCAAAAACTTTGCTCATTAGCAATTATGAAAATTCCTCATTCCCTGGTTTTAAGCTTTTGACCAGTGCTGACATCGCAACGTGCATAATGATTTGTTTCAAGTTTAAGTTGTGTCGCTCAGTGGATTGGATACAAAAAGAAAATACATGCCGGTTTAACACAAAATTTGGCATCAAGAGTGAAGGTAGTCTAGTGACTAAAGACCAAATCTTTCATGTCGAACGGGAAAATTTCTCATCGGTAAGAAGGAAATCTTGAAACATTTAAATAAGAATGTATTGAATCACATAATTAAGGAATCGTAACTATGAGTTTATTTAATT
This sequence comes from Saccostrea echinata, assembly GCF_033153115.1. NCBI lineage: Eukaryota > Metazoa > Mollusca > Bivalvia > Ostreida > Ostreidae > Saccostrea > Saccostrea echinata. Next base: position 1,599,888 of record NW_026889761.1, read on the forward strand.
TCAGCACTTGGCAGGCAAATGTCTGAATCATTCCTGTACTGAGAATGACATCTGTATTGCTGGGAAATGTGTTCCTGTTTTAGAAGGTAAGCTATAACTTCAGTTAGATTTACTGTAGGAAATGTCTTTTAAAAGTAAGCTTACATACCACTTTTATAATGCTTTATAAAGATTATAATCATCCTGGTTATGTCGTTTGTTTGTATGAGATTGAAAAGATGAGTATTTTATTGTCAAAGTTTTGTATGTCGTATAATAAGACTGTACAACTGAACAAGCTTGTTTATTACATTAGATGAAACAATAAACTTGAGGGGAAAACATTGAAAGATACTTTAATCATAAAGCAACAGTAAATCGAAATGGGATTATCGTGTTTTACGAATTGAGCTTATTAATGTACTTCTATAAATGCTTTCCTATAGAAAAACAAATTCTCTTGCAAATTTTAGAAAAACCTCAAGATACACGAATACCAAATTATATTCTTGAAAAAATAGTTTGACTCTGTTGTTCAGGGTGAAGTTTGAATAAGGCTGGCATCTGCGATTATGAATATTGCAAATTAAAAGCTTTTTAAACCGCCACGTTTTACTGAAGAATATGCTGCTAAAACTGTATCAATATCAGAGACATTGGAGTATTTATTCAATGAAATATATGGAGATAAAGAACAGTATTCAAGCTCAAAAGTCCATTCAAACAATACAAATCAGGAGCAGAGCAAACACGGACCTCTAAAACATCAAAGGTGTGATCAGTTGCCATGGAGGAGTGAGTATCCCTTGCCGACCGGTCACATCCGCAGTGTGCTCTTTGTCATGATCGGGAAGTAACGGAAAAATGCATCGATAATTCTGTGTAAAAATAATGGCTTAACAATTAGTATGAAAAACGTCAGTCAGTATTTGATTAGAGACTGCTAACATTCTGTTTTCATAAACTTCTTTGTCAATAACCTACTTCGTTTTAGAAATTGTTCATACGCAGAACATGCTCTTGCGTATCGAATCAACTGAGAGATATAAATCCAGTGTGCAGGTCATAAGGGTATTTTGCTGCATAAGTAAGGGAAGTTGACGATTGAAAAGCTAAAGTCATCACGTTTATCAGATACATAGTGGGTTCCAGTAAATGTTCTACCAAGCCTCTGTCTTTACTCTTCACTAAAATATGAACGGTAGTGAAGGAGACACGTCAGGAGAACTGTGCATCAATATATTGGAGAAGTGGTGTAAATCAGCTGTGCATATCTAAAAATTCCAACTTTCAAATTTTCAACAGCCATTCCCCACGATGAATTAAAGTCCAGGCTTTTTGATATCATTGACGGCTACTTTTTCAATAAAAATGGGACTAGTAAATTTATTTATCTTGTCAGAGGTCATTTACATAATTATTTGGTTAAAAAACCGTATGATTGTATACACAAGTACTTCGAAATTAACATTAAAAAGATTCTTGAGTTTCTCATTCACAATATCTATGTGGTTTTTGGAGACCAGGTCTTCCAACATTCTGTTGGAATTCCTGTGGGTACCAATTGCGCCACGTTATTAGCAGACTTATTTTTGTATTCATATGAAGCAGAACTGGTTCAAAATATCATACAAGAGAAAAGAAACACTTGCTATGGCATTCAATTCGACATTTAGATGTATCGACGACATATTATCAAATAACAATAGCTATTTCCACACGATATAACCTAGTGTGCTTGAGCTTAAAGATACCACAGCGTCCGACACATCCGTTTCATATTTAGATATTTTCCTAGAAAAAGACGTTAATGGTTACCTACCAACAATACTTGATGATAACATGATGACTTCAACTTTTCTGTCTTCCACTTCCCTTATTTATGTAGAAATTTACCCTTATCACCTGCATATTGATTCAAGGTGTCCCAGTTGAGTCGCTACGCAAGAGCATGCTCTACGTACGAACAATTTCTTAAACGAGGCAAGCAATTGACAAACAAGTTGATGAAACAAGGATATCAAGAGTCTTGTTTGAAGTCATCAGTTCGCAAGTTTTTTGGTCGATACAATGACCTTGTCAGCAAATACAACCTATCATCCAATACTGCCACTCTTGACATGACCAACAAACCAATGCGTTTTGTTTATTCAATAATTTTTATTCCATCTAAAGTTAAAGACTAGTTGAAATACATGTACATTTATAATAAAATTCTCATCGAGACGTTTCAAATGGTAATCTTTTTACGCTTTGTTAATATTAAGACATTTATACTGATTATTGATTTTTTTATACTGAATAGAAAAAATTTATAAAGACTGTTCAGATATTGTGAAAAGAGACCCCGGCAAGAAAGGACAAAATGGGGTGTACGTTATTTACCCTGACACCCGGAGAGATGTTTTCTGTGACATGACGACAGATGGAGGAGGGTGGACGGTGAGAAGTGATTTCATTTTTTAATGATTACCGAATATTCAATAAAACGTCCTTTTATTAGGTATTTTAACTTTAACTGTAGGAAATTTAAGACAGTTGCAGGTCCTAAAGGTTATCATGAAAACAAATTTAACAAAACGTTATAATGATGACATTACGAGGGTTGTTCGGAAAGTTCGTGGACTACCGTCATAACTTTTTTACTTAACGTCACATTATATCCAAATTGGGAAGAAATATTTCAAATATAAATTCAAATGATGTGTACTAAACATTTTTAAAATATCGTGGTTTATTTCAAACTTATTTAGACTTAAAAAATGCGAAAATCGGATCACGGAGCAAGTCAAAATTTTGTAATTTACAACCAAGACACTAAATAATGTCTGAAGTCATATCTTCTGTAAAATGACACAAAAACGGAAAAATTCTATAAGTTCAAATTAAGAATTGTTTCATCGTTTTTGGTTCCATATTATGACTTGATACTTTGCTTCGTTGAAAATAAATCAGTTTCAGAAGATAGGTAGTCCTCATGGAAAAAGGCAAACAAGATGACGTCGTAGAACGTCACGGAGCAGAAGTTAACCATACAATTTTGTGTTGTACTCTGGAAAATTCCAGAAAAAAACTCTGAAAATGCCGGAGGAAGCAGGAAATATGTCGAAAGCGAGTCATGCATGTGTGTGTACATGGTACAAGCGGTATTTGAGTGATAGACTACTCTGCTTAGACGATGGTGATCTGTGAGAAAACGGATTATCTGTAAAAATCTTATCAAAAACATTGAAAGGGTAGTAACGTCATGCTACGAGTTTGGCGCTTCACAGATGCTGATCTTGTGAAAGCAAACTTATGCAGTGAAAAAAATATAACATTGACAAACAAAATGATGCTACTGGGACAATTGCTAGCAAAATAGATTTCAAGTGATAGAGAAACTTTTTTAATGAGTGCACTGGTATTGGGCAATACTGTGTGAAATATATAGGGAAAGTATTTTTTGAGAACCTCAGGTCGGTATGTTTTTGATGTTACAGTGTTGTTGAGTTTGCTCCGTGGTTACAAAACGTGTTGATTTTAAAATTAAATAACATGAATTCTATTAAATCACATGGAATGAAAATTCACACTTAAACAAAATAAATATTTTTTACACATGATAATGTGCTCATTTCAAATTTCTTGAAGATCGTATAACGAAGATTGGCATAGTCCACGAACTTTCCGAACAACCCTCATATATCTCTTGCTAACTGTGATGTGTTAACTGTGTGTTAGCACATAACTAAGGAATCGCAATCGAAAGACCACCACTTTTCTTGATAAAAGCATTTGCTAAACATTAAGGAATAAACCCTTACATAACAAAAGGCAGTTGAATTTTAGTCTGTAATTCGGAGGTGTTACTGTACTCGAGGGCAGAGAAAAAAAAACAAAGTAACAACCCACAAGTTTTTGATTCGGAATTGGTTTATAAAGTCTTTAACATGTGTACATAATGCCAATGATAAATGCTTAAACAATTCTATAGTACTCAATTTTGTCCCATAACACCTCTACATCACAAAATAGTATACACTGGCATATATACTCGCTCGAAAATTTACAGATAATTAAGGAAAGTATAACAATGATTCGTGTTTCCTTACTTTAACAAGAAGCAATATAATAAAAATCTAGCATTGTTTACAGGTCATTCAGAAACGACAAGATGGTGACGTTGATTTTTACAGGACATGGATAGACTATAAACATGGATTTGGGGACGCCTCTAAGAACTACTGGATAGGTATGATCTTATGTTTTTATTTTATATAACTTGATTAATTTGAATTTTCGTAATAAAAGGAGACTATACATGTATTCATGTCCAGTTAACCTGACAAGTTCAATATTGTCGACTAAGTTATATACGAATAGTTGAAACGATATCGTATTTACATCTTATTCTCTTTCGACATTATCGCCATGAAAATATATGGACCGTAGATTTGAAATTCTTATTTTCATCTCTGTCAAGATCGCTGACATTGCAATTTTAACAAGCATATCAAACTTTAAAACTGGCCAAGAATTAAAATATAATTAATACTGATTTTTTAAAAAAATTAATTTCATAAGTTTTAAGATTTTTCCCCATATGATGGTTTTTTATAAGTAGCACAACAAATTTTGTGTTTTCCTGGAATATATTATTAAGCCCAGAAAATGACCACTAAAAATTAATTTTATCAGTCAACATATTTTTCAAAGAAATTAATAAAAGCTATTAAAAAAAAATAGATATAACTCATATACTCCAAAATACATGGGGAAAAATTAGGGAAGACTCCTGATAGTATAGAAGAAACGAAAACGAATTAAATTACAACAAAAAATTGAATTAAAATCAAATTTATTGATTTAGAAAAAAATATTTTCAAAATATGTGGCATCAAAGTTTCTTTTTAGAGTTATCTTTCCTGTTACCTAGGACTCAAAAACTTTGGTAAGTTTCCGCATACGTCATCATACTCCAGTTACTCAGTCATTATTGGCAACTGAACTGGAAAGATATAAATGAGCAAAACTAGAAATGTACACTTTTTATCAATATTTATAAACACCGAATGAGATAGGTATAAATGAAGCGCACAAATCAGTGTGCAAAAATATCAACTTTTCACAATACTCTGTTACAGAGCTTGTAAGACTCCCTTACAGGCGGTGCCAGTTAAATCGTCAGTGCACAAACTATATAAAACCGGAAGTAAAAGTATTTTTCTGATAAACGTCACAAGTCACGGGGTGTGAAGACAACACCCCGTGTCAGACAACACGTTCCTCAAAAATATATAATTTTACCCAAGAATTTGCAATTGAAGTATTGCTGATTAAACATGTTTCCTCACAAAACATTGAGGTGCCTTACCAGACATTTGGGCAAGATACCAGAGAGTAATATTTCTGATATTATCCTTATGGGTAATCTTTTGAATCGCCAATGTCACAATATTTGGTGTACCTATTTTTAAAAACATATTGAAAACAATTTAAAAATCACAAAAGAATGACAGGTATGAATAATTTGTGATATAATACCAAGAAAAACAAAACATATTTTGAGGAACGTGTCGTCACACCTCAATATAATGTTATTTCCAAATCTTGGCAAGAAACGCATGTGTCGAATTATATAGCATCATTAAAGAAATAGATAAATAAAAAGGCAGTCATCTGCTTTTTTTCAAATATTATAAAAATATTATAGTTAAAGAAAAAAACGCGAATAGTAAGATGGTAAGCAAAAAATGAATATTTATCATAAGAGTTATTATCAATATAATTTCAAGTTAAAATGAATAATACAATTGACTTTTATGAAAATAATTATCCATTCAAACGAGTTTATTTCAACAATCCCCAAGATTCACAAGCCCAATGTTAAAATTAAAAAAAAAAGAGATGCTACCTATTTATTAAAGTATTGGATAGGCATAATTGATTCTTCCTTGAATTGTGTGCCAACAAATTGATTGCGCGTTCTGAAAATTTGTTTGCACACACCGTTGCAGTTATGAGACTAAATTTTTCAAAAGATAATAATTCAGTGCTTATATTTACATTTTTGAAATCACTATCTTTTACGTAAATGTGATTTATATTTCAAAACCCCTGTATTATTCTAGGCCTTCGGGTAAGTTACAAGTAATGGAAGAGCTATTGCAACAGCTACTACATCAAATTCTTCAATGTTAGCGGGGATTTTGATTTTCCCTTTGAATTTGGATTGGTGAGGTCAAAAGAAAATTCTTCAATTTTGATCTCTCCATCCTTGTTACGGTGTATTGAATGCCGAAGTTGTCCACACATCAGAAAAAAAATACATGTGGAATCCACATATTCGTGTTTCTAAACATGGCGACAAGCTCTTTTATTGTTCATGTTTTTATTTTACCAGGTGTGTTCGTTTTGCTAACTGCACACATCACTGAACACGAGCTGACAACATTGATATGTTGGTTTTCTTTTCTTACATTTCTACTCTGAATTTTCTGGATCAGAGTTTTAATTTTTTTTTATTTATACACAACAAATGTTCCACTTTTTTTTAGAAACATTAAAGAAAACCTTAACTTTTTGAAAGTGCAGGATATGTGGCAATCAAACGCGTCCCGAAATTCGTATTTTTAATAATCTTAAGGTAACTGAGGTTTCTAAACATGCTCTTATTATATATCTTTCTGATATGATCAAGAAACATAAAATTCATGATATTATACAGAAGTTTTTGGGAAATATTAACTTCAAATCTGTCTCCAGGCCCCTTTAAAACATAGTTCTGTGAATATGCTTTGCCAAAAAATCCATGTATTGTCAACATAAAATTAATTTTGTTTTTAGCCTGAAATTGGCATAACTTGACCCATATCTCCAAATTCACATCACTGGATCCAACTTATTATTTCTTTTTTTTTTAATCTACAAGGATACTTCCTACCTTGCTTGGTGTAAAAAAAAAAAAATAAATTATTATTATTATTATTAAATATGATTACTTTTTTGATATCCAAAATATGAAAGAAAAGGTCAAATAAGAAATAACACCATTTATTAATGTACAAACTGTATTCAATAATATATAATTGAACTATTTTCGATAAATAATATATGGAGATAACGAACAGTAATGAAGTTCAAAAGTCAAATAAATCAATTTAAATCGGAAGGAGAGCAAACACATACCTCTAGAAACATCAAAGGTGGGATCAGGTGCCATGGAGGAGTAAGCATCCCTGCCGACCGGTAATATATATATATATATATATATATATATATATATATATATATATATATATATATATATATATATATATATATATATATATATATATATATATATATATATATATATATATATATATTCATGGTAATATTATACAACGCACTCATAAAACGCGTAATATATGAGAACTAGTCTACAATATGAACACTTGCGTGTGGTAGATATTTATGAACTGAAACTTCACTTATCGTTAAAAATTGGACGGCTAAGCAAAATAATATTTACCAGCGTACAGAATTTTCTGGTAACCGTTAAAACTGTAATGGATAATATATTGACGGTGTGATGTATTCCTCAGTAAACAATCGCATTTTGTTACACAGTTACATTCAATGATGTGGAGGATTGTTTTCGAGATATCAAGTTTGTTCACGGTAAATATGTTGGGAATATACGGAAGCGTAAAGGTCTCTACTCTTGTTTTGTTGTAACTTGTACATTGTTTTTATTACATTTTCCACAGTGAAATACTGTGATTTATTTATTGAATAAAAAGGATATTCTCTCACAGTGTGAAAGGATACCAAAATGATATTCTCTCACAGTGTGAAAGGATATCAAAGTAAGTAAAAAATAATTTCTGTCCTGTCATTAGATAGAGATAGTAACTAACCATCTTGATAAAGCTAAATCTGTATATTTCTTCGGAAATCCCAAATATGTTGCTTAAATCTATGCTATGTAATGTTTTCAATCTCACAACTGGTAAGCTATGACGTCTCAACTGCTCAACTATGACGTCAAGCCTATGACACTGTGTTAGGAAAAGACAGAGGCAAAGGGAAAATAAAAAAAAATGTAATAAACAGAAAATTCAATGTTTTGTAGATGAATATGGAATTTATTTCACTCGTGAAAATATCAAAAAATCCTGTCCCACTCGTGAAATAAATTCCATATTCATCTACAAATATTGAATATCCTCTATGTATTTTATTGTCTTATCAACATATAAAGTGTTACAAATCTTTATTTATACACATATTCTGCATTGTATTCAGATGTTTTTACACAATTTTATGTACCTTTTCTTACTTAATTAATTTATTGTTGTAAGTATTATCGACCTAAAAATATTAATTTTAAGATATTGATATTAAAAACAAGATATTTGATGATATCAATATAGTAATATCGATTTGTAAAAATAAATATATGGCTATATCGATATAAATATATGAATATTTCCGAGAAAAAAAAGTAAGAAAAGAAGTTAGAAAATGTTGTTATTGAATTAACTTCGCGGGGGCGGGAATTGTAGGAATCTTCACATCTCTCGGGATTCAGTGAAAGGTCCTGTACCATGTATTTACTATCGTATTTGATTTTAGGCTGATACAGATTCAAATGTGTTTTGAAAAATGGGGATAGAGAGACATCAGCAGTATCGTTATAGGGGGCTGCTGTCCCGGTCACTACTTTTTGAAGATGGGGAGAGGCAAAAGTGTCTTTGTGCTCCTTCTCAGGTTTTTTAAGCCTGAGTAAATAGTATAGATCCGCTAATATATCCCAAAAATAAAGAAGAATCCTTGCAATTGGATAATTAAATCTCTGGGGTTTTTTTTCTTGCTATATATTTTATTTGGCTGACCCCCACCCTTTCCCCTTTTTTACTTTGTGAATAAGCTTATGCAAATTGGCAGCAATGAAGCACAAATTATTTTACACTATTCTAAGTAATAAGAAGTTTGACCTGATGTGCTGATAGTTAAATTTTATCTGATATATTTATTTTCTTTAACAGCTTATATTTCGGAGTTTAGAGGGTGGGGGTTCAAGACTGTGAAGGTTCGCATCTATGTCGTAGATCCTATATTTACCACAGAGTAATAAAATATCAAATATCTAATTACAGAGTACAAAGCTAGTTTTATAATATTGTTACTTTCGATGTACATTATTCATCCACGAATAGCACTAGTACTAAATATATTTATGATTGGAAGATTGCAACGGGGGGGGGGGGGGGGGGGGTTAGCTGTCACTAATTGTTTTAGTCACAGCAATATTTATTCTTATTTCAAAGAAAGATTGATGAATTTTATTACTAAGAAAAATTATAAAACTACTTCAGTCATTTCTTAATAGTTAGAATGATGAAAATTGATATTTGCTTCAATGAGGACAATCTAACTGATCATGCCCCTCTCGGCCAATTTTTCAATACGTTTTTCCCTTTAATCATACAACAAATATTTGGCACTTTATAATAATAAATAATAATAATATCTTTTATTTATGCAGGATAGCACAATTAGTTTAGAAAACTAGTTTACATTGTGGTCCTGAAAACATTCATACAGACAGCAAAATTATGTACAGAAACAAATAAATATTACACATTTAGTCTAATAAAAATAATGTTTACACGTGCAATATAAAACTTGCATGTAATTGAACATAATCAATGAGATGTACATTTTTGTCAGTTTGTAGACTGGAAATAATTTCTGATATATGCTGATTTAAAACTTTGTAATGATGGATAACTCTTTAAAAATTCTGGCAATTCATTCCATATTTGCGAGCCGTATATTTTAAAAGATCTTCTATAATATTCTTTTTTTGCCCTCGGGATATACAATACATCGCTCTGACTTAATCTTGTAGGCCTATTGTTTATTTCATGTACATATTTAAAAACATCTAAATAATCTGGAGTTAATCCATGCAGGACTTTAAAAACAAGGATGATAGTTCTATAAATAAAATAGTCATTTATTGGCATCCATCTGAGCTGTAGAAACATTTCTGAGGTGTATAAAAGGTTTTATTTAAAATCACTCTAGCGGCTCGCTTTACACATGGCACATTGTGTATGTGCCGTAAGGTAATCTGAGAGATGTGAAGTTTCCTTAGAATTCCCGCGCCAGCAAAGTTAGTTGGAGAACAATATTTTCAAACATTTCCTTAGAAATACTAGCATATTTATATCAATTTAACTATTATGCATATATTTGTATTGTTGTATGTCGAGCTTACTATATCGATATCTTTAATTCTCAACCTGAAATCAATATATTTTTTTTAAATCAATATTTTTTAAGTCGCTATAACCTTTAGCAATAAAATCCATCATACAGAAAAGACGCTTTAAATTATGTGAAAATACCCAGAAACAATGCAACATATAATACTTATTTCTTCCAAACTTCTCATCTTACTTTTAAAGATTTTTTGTACCAAAAATTTTTTTATGAGGAAAACAACAAAAGCACATATTCTCTTTTGTTCCCTTGAAACCTGTTTTGCGTGTGTGGAAATGCTGTTTCTTATTGGGAAGAAAAATATTCATGTCTATATGAAGTATTGCAACATTCAGTCCTTCACTGCCACATATGAAAATGGGCAAGACCTTTCGAATGTGAACTTTATCTTGGATATTTACTTTTCACTATATAAATATAGATAGATAGATAGATAGATAGATAGATAGATAGATAGATAGATAGATAGATAGATAGATAGATAGATAGATCTATCTATCTATCTATCTATCTATATATATATATATATATATATATATATATAAAGGGAATGACGTAATCCACGCCTTCACAATGGATAAAAACCAAAAACTCCGTGTAGATATCCAGAGTTGTGACGGAGAACATGCCTATGCTGTGTACACTACATTTTATATCGGAGATGAAAACAATAAATATACACTTACAGTATCTGGATACAACGGAACAGCGGGTGAGTAGTGGGATCCTTCAATGTAGTGAGATGAAGGTATTATATATTGACAGTATATGAAGGATAAATGCTTACAGTGCAGAGAATGCATACGCATTGAAATACATAGACACGGAGAATATTGAAACTTTTCATTTTTACGAATTTAAATTTATTTCCCTCGACACAAATTGGATTCTTTAAAGCTAACTTAAATTCTTCCCAAGTCATAGGGCTCTTCTGAGAATCATTGACTTCTCTTAGATGAGATACCATCACTAGCAGACTTCCAATAGAACGCTTTACCCATTTTTAGGTGATTTGAAACATATCATATGCATAGACACAACAGCAATCCTCTGATTGTTTGCCAAACGCCCCTGGCCACCGAACCATGAGCTCAGATCTATTTCATCATTATGTTTATTTTCAATAAATTTAATATACCAATGGACACAAGGTAATATGATATGTTTGTTCACAATTGAATTTTAAAACATCATCAAATATTATTTTTTTTTAAATCTGAAATAACACCATGACGTTTTAAAATCTCGAATTTACGTAAAATTACGTGTTTGTAATGATTAACACTAGAATTCAAATGTAGTTTTACGCAAAAAATTCACTGTTGCAATCTAGTTATCATTCTTTACGATATATTCAATATCCACTTCCAGTTCGCTATTAGTAATATTGAAACATAAAGCAGATTTCACTAAGTGCAATTTCAAAATTTCTCAGGGATAGTAACATTTTCCTCTCACCATTCATAACAAGTAACTCGATCCGGTAACCATCTGAGGTATCCTTTTCCTCATTGATCCAGATACGAAGACGTTTCTAGTCACTATGAGTTTAGATAATACAAATAAGTGCTTTACCAGATTGTGGGAAAGCAATTCAACTTAACATATACACGGTACACAGATCAATCATATTTTAGATATTTTTTTTTCCTTACTGTGCATGATGCTAAAAATATCATTTATATATCAACAAATCATAAAAGAGATCAGTTGGTGAGGTGACTCATTATATGGTATAAGGTCTACCTCTTAAAGACCTGAATTATGATAATTAAAGTGGCGGTTACCATGGTTACTGTGTATCGATAAATATCTTATAAATAATTAGTGGACATTAATGTTATCTATACTCTGTTACAGGTGACAGTTTAAAGTATCACAATGGTATGAATTTCACCACTCAGGATCAGGACAACGACAAGAGGATTGATGGTAATTGTGCTATAGTACGACAGGGAGCCTGGTGGTACAGGAACTGTGACTACTCAAACCTTAACGGGCAGTACGCCCAGTCTGCCCTGGCTGGTCAATACTACTCAAAATGGTGGCACTTGAAACGTAAAAATGAAGCATTAAAGCAGACTCAGATGATGATCAGGCACCAAGACTACAGTTAATGTATCATCAATCCTGAAATACTTACAAGGAAATTAATAGTCAAGTTTTGTTACAGATAAGAGTTTTAGCATTTCTATATGATTTCGTTCTTACTCAGTATCAATAATTATTCTATGTTTTAATTAAGGTACTTTAAACTCTACACCTATATTATAGAGTAAAATCAATCTTGTTCATTATTTTTATGATTAAAGACTAAAATCAAGCTGAGTAAACATTCTTTTTTGATGTATTTTTCAGGTAATATCCATGCATTGCAAGTATTAAGATTCCTGCTCTGTTTCTTATGACATGCTCACTCCTCCATGGCACCTAATCCAAACTATGATGTTTTGGAGGTCCGTGTTTGCTCTGCTCCTATTTTGTAATGTTTAATGGACTTTTGAGCTTGAATACTGTTCGTTGTCTCCATATATTTCATTCATATACTAAAATTTCGTCTTCTCACTATATGATACCTGCATCATTTCAAAACGTCTGCTGGAAATACGAATGTCATAACCAGAACGGACTGCACAGAAATTTTGTGGTAATTGGTAATTAATATCAGCATTAATGAATATACAGTGGTTGCTGTGTCATAATAAATACTCCCTCAGGTATAATTGAAAAAAGATGAGGTTTTTGTCACTGGTTATAAAACTTATATATATACATAAAATAAAATTAAGAGAACGGCACTGTTCAGATCAAAGGTTCAGACTTTCAAAGGCAAACTAGTTTTCTTTTTTTGTATTTTTTAAAAATAGGTATACATAATACTTTTAAATTCTTATTATCTCAGATGTTATTAGAAATAGCTCTTTTGAAGTTGATAATATTTATTTAAAGTTTGGCGTATCTGGTCACGGTGACATAATTTTACGACAAATTTGGGATTAGCCACCGGGTTGTCTGCCTAACAATAAATAGCATAGGTGGCGACCCCAAGTGGGCTAAAATGTGCAGTGGGTAAAGTTCAGGAATGCACAACGCCACGCAATATGGATACAATGGGCCAATATCCCATTAACAATGATATCAATGTCAAATGAATGGGCCAATAACCCATCAACAATGTTATCATATAGCAAATCAATATAATATGGTTCAATGGGTCAATATGGTAATTTAGTTTACCTACTATACTCTGAAGGGACTTTTATTGGGAAGCTCTAAGATTTGCGAGATTTCTAGACCTTTTATAGCTGGGATTCGAATTTTAATTTTTATTGAGTCTATTTCTAAACCCAGGAACATTAAGCATGTGGTGGGCCCCCGGGATAATATGGAATATCTAAATAGCACGTCCCCTGGGTATACTAATATTAGCCTATATACACTTTTAATGTCTGCTTTAGTCAAGAGGGGCCCCTTTTGTAACTTGCTTATGGTATCCACAACTGTGTCGAAAGGTGTGTAGAACTGTTGTGTCCCTAGGGTCTATGTATGCGTTATTATTTCATACGTGTGGAGGATATAACCCATGAGACAAACCTATGCTTTATCCACGGGTGGATGCTTTATCAATAGCATTTTCGGTTTTGACACAATTCCTTGCTTCAAGATGTAAATTGATCAAAACTTTGATTTGTGAAAATTCTTGCCATATTAAATGAATGTTAATGAGCAAAAATGTTGTTAAAAGGAAGAAAAAGGCTCGTATACTTCGATGAAGTGTCAATTGAAGAGTCAAATTTACTTTCTTTCGACGCGACGTGTAAACATCAACAGTGCGACGTCATCAATATATATGCGTCATCAATTTGGAAAGAAATCATTCATACAGTTTTACAGGGGTTATCTCAAAGTTTTGTCAAAAACGAAAATCGTATGAGATAAATAGAACATTTATAATTGTGTGATTTAATAACTGCTTTATCCAACTCGTTGAAATGGTGTATATTCGTTCAGCAAGCCTCGCGAATATACACCATTTCAACTCGTTGCATAAAATGAATATCAATTTACACAATATAGATATCCTCTATATATTAGATAGCCACTAGATAATTTACATGCCATAATTATGTAGGATGTCACATATATACGAAAGCCCAGAAGGCTCATTCGAGATTCGAGTTTCGAAATACGAGATTCGAAATTCGAGTTTCAAGATTCAAGATCCAAACTAACCAATCAAAAGGCGGTTTAAGATTCAATTACTTCCCTTTGCTAAGTTTTGACCTTCAAGAAATCGTTGAATATATTCAAACCGAAGAGGTCATTTGATTATATTACAATGCAAGAAAGAGTGTTATATATATAAGAACGAAATTAGAAAAAATATTAGGTTTTTGGCTGCAAAATATGCTTAAATTTATATCATAAATTTTTAAATATTATGATAAATTTTTATCAAAAATATCTATATCGTATTATTTACTTTGTTTACAGGTTTAATGTCATAATAAATATAAATATTGTTAATCGGATTCAAAGAGCAAAAGGGGGGGGGGTATGTAGTCGATGAAATTATTAGTGTGCAATTAAACAAGTGACTACCGATTAATAATAAATAGTAAAACAGGCCGGGTTTCAAAGTGGATATAGTTTCCGACAAGATATTAGAAAGTAACCAGTGACTAATACGGGTTTCAAAGTTAAGCGTGCAATAAAACAAATGACTTGTGATTAATAACTATAATTAGTAATACGGGTTTCAAAGTGGATATAGTTTGTGCCAAGGTATTAGAAAGTGACAGTGACCAATATGGGTTTCAAATTGGATATAGTTTGTGACAAGGTATTAGAAAGTGACCAGTGACCAAGTTTGTGAAACCAAGAGACAGTCCCTTAAGTACGGATGGCTGAAATATACATGCTTACATGTAATGATGATTTCTCTTTGTTCAGGCCCGTAGGAAATAATAAAAAAAATCACTGTAAAGCCCCCCCCCCCCCAAAAAAAAAAAAAACAAAACAGAGGGTTATCACGGTTATTAGACGTTATAAGGACACAAGCATAAAGTTGCATGTTTTCTATAGTACATTATATCGGTAAAAAATATAAAGTGAATTTGGGGGGGGGGGGGGGGGGAGAGACACGTGACCAGGGCCCTATGGCTATGTTGTTTATTTTATTACAACGGTAGACAAATGTTCGGTTATCAACTTTCAGTGTCAATCTTGCGATGCATGGGCAAAATAATTATATATTCGATAATTATTTATAAGGAAATCGCTCAGGTCTCGCAAGATACATAACCAATCAATACACAAGTTTCAATTCATGACGTAATGGTCATAGAGGAAAAAAAGATATAAAAGTATTTAATAATGATAAAAAATTAATTATTTTAACAAAACAAAGGACCCTTTATATACCTTTAGGACTTTGAAAAAATCGTATAGCCTAAAGGACTACGTATTAAAATTACTTAGTTCATGAATACCTTTTTAGTGTACACAGGAAATCTTGAAAGACATCGTATATAGTAGTGATAAAGAAAAATCGCGTTCGCTTTCCCAATGGTGTATATTCCATATAGGCAAAAAGGCTGTAGCCTACACATCATTTTCTTGATGAAAAAAAATATTTATTTATGCATGTATTTGATTGAAAAATGGGGGGAAGTTGATCATAAATCTTATTTATTTAACAGTTACTAGAATATTTTTTCATCAAATGCAATAAAAGTATTTTTAGCAATGCACACTTTTATGCCTTTTCAATTTTTACAGTATAAAATTTTTGATTTTTATAGCTGGTTAAATATAAAATTGAAATGTTACCTTGAAGACGATATCAGACCATTAAAAAATGACAGCAACAGGAGTCTATGATTAGGACAGGCAATAGAAATTAGGAAGTATGTTTGAATTAGTAGGAAGTCAAACATAAAACATTTTAAAAATTATATTTAGATTATTCAGCAAAAAAGTTTCCATAATTTCCGAGCTCTGTGTAAGGATTTTAAAATTTCTCAATTTTATTAAGAGTGGTCATAGAGATTTTAATTTCTGTATCATAAAAATATGTTTAAATGATTTATGATTATATACACTGGAAAAATGACAATGACAGATGTCGCAGAAAGTGGTCCTCCGACCCCCCCCCCCCCTCTATTGAGAGGGGGCGACTCCCTCCTTGCCATTCGCAATTCGGCAATGATACGCTTTAGGTGAAATATGTGACTTCACTTTAGCCTACACATTAGCAGAAGGGAATATACACCACTGTTTACCAATAGGAGAAATACATAAAAATTAAGTTTTCAATTACTTATCTTAGTCTAAGACTTTGAATATTTGAATTAATTAAAAATTATATATACAATACAGACTGGAATTTATTTTATTCCATATCAAATAGTAGATCAGTCTAACTGCACAAATGCACCCTTAAATGTAATGAAATGGATCCTTAATTAAATTACTGTGCAGTGTAAATACGATCCTTAGTATTTCTTATCAATAATAATTTTCTCCTTCATAAATGTTCTTATTTAATAATTTATCAACCTACTAATTTCGCGATTCAACGATAGGAACATATAATATTCTATGTATGTATCTATTGTTTTGTTTAATGAGGAAAATAAGATTTTATAAACATTTTTCAAGACATTACCCAAAATTCATTTGTATTTTGCTTTGATACATAAAACATATTTTCTTGCATTATTATTTAAGCAAATGACCCATTTGTTATAAATATATTCGGTGATTTCTTGATAGTGAAAACTTAATAAAGGGGAGTAATCAAATATTGAATCCGCCTTTTAATGGGTTAGTTTGGATCTTGAATCTCGAAACTCGAATTTCGAATCTCGTATTTCGAAACTCGAATCTCGAATGAGCCTTCTGGACTTTCGTACATATAAGTACGACATGTAATGCTATTTTTTAGTGAAAAACAAAGGAAAATTATGATAATCTCTAAAAGTGTACAGACACTATGACATTCAAATGGATCTGTTCTGCATAATGTGACGTAATTTGGAAATGACGTTATAATAATATGACTGAAAAGACTTACTGCAGACATAAAATTTTAATATTTGCATTAGTTTACTTCGCATAAGCTGTCGCGTTTATTTAATGCCTAGTTCACACGGAGAGTTTAATTCGCAGTATTTACACTTGCAAAATTTTTCTTAGATGAACCTATTGAAGAGAAAAAAGTTCAATTCTGTATGAACTTATTAGGGGTTCAGAGGTCATAGCTTGACCGAATCACAGAGCGAGACGATATCTTGTTCACATATTTCTGTCGCAGTGCAACTAGTTTCAGAACTTCTAAGTTAATAGCGAAGAAAAAGATAAAATAATTGAAATATATGGATATTTTTCATCACAGATGTTCAATAGATCTTCTTTTCGTGTGAAGAATGTGCTGAATACCATCATTAGCCTAAAATCGCACTTACCTTTTCAACCCGAAATTCCTTTGATATTATGTTAACTAAAACAGGCGATTCCACCGCTTTTGACTTCAAATATATTAAGAACTCATAAAATAGTAAGATTATTCTCAGTAGTGATCATATTTCTTTCATTATAAACAGAGAATTCCTGAACTGGACCGCTGAACGTCAATGTAAATATTCAAATGTTGGAGCGAGGCGAACTTTCAAGACCAAACAACTTCTAGGTCATTGCGGAGGCCCGTTCTTGTAATACTTGCAGTTTTACTCGAAATATTCGTCTCAAATATAAATATGAGTAATAAACAACAATGTTAAAAAGTTCACTGGGAATTGAACTTGGTTGGTACGTGATAAAATCTACTGCAAAGTCCCTCGGGCTTCACAGCATTTGATCCCTTGACCAACCAAGTTCATTTCCCAGAGAACTTTTTAACATTGTTGTTTTTTTTCTTAAGTAAATTAATGCGAAGTGGAAATAATGCGAATTAAATTAATATGAATTAAATTGCGTTCACACGACAGCTAATGCGAAGTAAACTAATGCGAATGCAGATGTTATTGCTACAAAGGCTTTTCAGTAAGGCTATTATGACGTCATTTTCTAATCACGTCATCTTATACAGAGCATATCTATTTGACATAATGGCATAGTGTCTTCAGGAACACATTTCAGTGATTAGCATAATGTTCCTCTGTTTTCACTAGAATATAGCACTTAGTACTATAGTACTTATAGTAATATAGTACTTATATCTGACCTCTGTTATATAGCATGTGACTTACTTTTGCAATTACACATGCGTCAAAATTTAATTAGAATTAGCTTTGCCTAGCGTTCACAGGGAGCTAATGCGAAGTAATTAAGTGCACAGTAAATTAATTTGTATTAAACGAATTCGTATTAAATTCCCCGTGTGAACGCTGTTAAAATTGAATTCGCAGTAACTTACGCTTAATTCGAATTAAACTCTCCGTCTGAACAGGGCATTACTTTGCATCAATGTACTGCAAATTAAATTCTCCGTGTAAACAGGGCATAAAAATCGGTTTGAAACAATTATCCAAATTCCTGCTCGTCTGTGTAGGCTTGAAGATACTGCGAGAATATCTGAATTAGAAATTTGTGTGCTTCCCTGGGACTTAAGTGTTGATTAGGCTCTAATATCATTTGAAAGCTTGTTAAATTTGCTATTTAATGATCCTTATTTAAACTTCCATTTATATCTTATTAAAAAAAATTATTGATACTTTAATTCAAAATCTAATGAATAAATATTTTATAAATCAACTTTTTTTGTATTTCACCTCTCGCAGTCATCATTTTGCCTCAAGGTAGATTAAAGATTGAACTTAAAAATCATATCTTAGATTTTTGATAAATCTTCTTATTCAAAAGTTACAGCCAATATATTAGCCTAATTTTACATTTGCCTCAATAATTCACGAACTAAGCAAGATATCAAAAGTCTGAGATACGGATTTGTGAACACACATTTGCGAAGCAATTGAGCCAGTTTTCAAAGAAATTGCTGTATAAATGAAGGAGCTGAATCCTTTGAAATGATACCACAAACTGTCTGTTCTTACTTTACAGTAGAGGCCAAAAAACCATTACACAACAAAATCTGCCAAAGCTAGAAATATACGACATCTTAGAGTTTCAGCTTTGGATACCTGTCGCTTATCCATATTTCCTATGCATCTTCACAAGAATGGGAGGTTCTTTTCTGTATTTAGGTGTTTTCAATTAAGTAAAACAAGTTCAATCCTGTATTAGAAAGATTTCCCGGCAAAATGGCAAGAGCTAGGCCCCATCTCCAATTTTATGGTCATTAGTGATCTGTTAGGTCTCCCTCCCTAAATCTAGAGTCCCTGTAGTTAATTACTGATAACCTCTGTGTGGCTAGTGAAGAATTCCCCAACTGTTCACAGTGATTTATTGCATCTTTCAGAGCAGGCAGTCACAGATCAAATCAGAAGTTTCAATAACGGAACATTCACATGTGTTAGTGTTTATGTATCATTATTGTTAAATAATTAGAAAACCAATTCATAATCAGCAAGAATTTTTCATGCATTATGAAGCAGTGATTAACTTCTTTTTCTTAGCCAAATATATCTCAGAATCGACATAAATCTTGAAAAAAAGCCGTTGGTGTATCTTTAAGGTAGGTCGCGGGTTTACTGCGTAAAAAATCTTGCGAAAAAACATGTCTTGAAAATTTGATATAATGTTCCTCAGAATTTGTAGCTTATTATTTGTAATTTTTATCAAATTTGCCTACTTGGATTTCATGCTATATTTCTGTCAACGCGGCATAGTTTTTGGTACTATTTTTACGCTTTCCTATGGAAATATAAAGAAAAATGGCGTTTAAAAACCAATTTTACGGAAAGAGTTTCTTTTAAAAACGTCGAATAACTTTTTTTAAAGACGTAGACGAATTAGTCAAGAATTTCAAAATATCAAAATGAGGTAAAATTTGAAATATTGAGATAAAAAAAAAATCAATATGTCTTCTCGTTAGTTTTTTTTTTTTTTTTTTTTTTTTTTTTGCTATATAATTTCAAAGTTTACGTTTATATTACCAAAATGTTGCGTTTTAATATGGCGTTATTTATGACTATAACGTCATTTTGAAGAATGTTATTGCGTTTACATGGATAGCTTTATATTTGGAGTATACGAGATTAAAAAGTTGACATAGATGTACACTGTAATTTTATTCAGCATTTCACTTATTGCGGAAACACGTTAGGAAGACCTGCAACTTATCTCCACTAGTACTGATACTGCCCACATAGTCAGAATGAACGGTATATTGATATACACATTCTTTTCTTCATTAGAGCTAATATCCAGCGATAACACCATAATTCATGTACTTTTAGGGCTTTCATGTTCATTCAAATTTTATCACTTCATTCGAAAACGATGAAAAAAAACCCATATCCACTACTGAGGAAAGGGGTGAGGGGGAGGGGGAGGGGGGGGGGGTTACTGGCAATGTTCTTTTTACATCAGTTGCATGCCAGTATATCGCCCTCACTCTCAAACATTTGTTATTTTTCTTTATCAAATTTTCATCGGCAAAATGTAAATAACTTGCATTCAGCTTATACACACGCAGCTTTTTTGAATAAAAAAATGTTCTTGATACTTGTATTACGTAATAGTATATGATTATTTTTTTACAGTATCATATAGGATTTATTATATAAATATTGCATGCTAGCTAGGGTAATATTGGAAATTGTCACCCCAAGAAAACCATTGTTGACAGAGGCGAAGCCGAGGTCAACAATCTTTTTCGAGGGGTAACAATTTCCAATGTTACCCTAGCTAGCATGCAATATTTATCATATTATACTGAATGTGATATATAAAATGTTTAACAGTGTATGTATCAAAATGAAACAACTTTACTTTTTTAAAAATGTCTTTCTTTAATCACAAGTCAAATTGAATTCAATTAATATCACAGAACACTGTGTTGAAAGAAAAAAATATCACATCACACCATGTTTTTAATTAAATAAATATCATATAACATATAACATTAACTGAACAAATGAATATCTCAGAACAAATGGATATCACAGTTTGAGTGGAACATAATATTAAGGATCAGTTCAAAGAAGTTCACTATTTACTTTGGGGGCACAAAGTTGAAATGAACCACACAGTTATTGAGAGATTGGTATAGATTAATGACCATTGAACTGACACTAGGGGGTACTGTATTTAAGTTTAAGAAATTTAGTGGCTGTGGAGATTCCATCGATTTCTCCTAGTTTGTAGGAACTTCTGAAAATGTAATGTCATTAAATATAGCATCGAGTTCCTCCATAGTTATATCTTCTAAAGCAACGTTTTCATTCTCTTTCTGATCATCTCGTGATCCTAGAATTCCACTTAAACAGTCTGTCATTTCCCGTTTCTTTGGATCACTGAGTTTTTCAACCATCGATCAGTTTATTGAATTCTCCATCTCTCATAGTCTACGGAATTTTGTTCATATAAATTCCACTATATACTAAGCCAGGAGCGATAACTCTTAAAGTTATGATGAAATTTGAGAAAACGAACAGTAATCAAGCTCAAAGGTTAAACACAGACCTCTGAAAACAGAGGTGTGATCAGGTGCCATGGAGGATTGAGTGTCCGCTATCGACTGGTCACACCCAACGTGTGCTCTTCATCGGTAAAATAATATAGATACATCTGTACACAGTTCAGTGTGAAAATAATGGCCTTATAATTCTTATAAAAGACTTCAGTAATATATTCGACTTAACCAATGAAATATGTGGAGATAACGAACAGTATTCGAGCTCAAAAGTCCATTAAACATTACAAAATAGAAGCAGAGCATACAGGACCTCTAAGACATCAGAGATGGGATCAGGTGCCATGGAGGAGCGAGCATCCCCTGCCGATCGGTCGCACCCGTCGTGTCCTCCTTGTCATGATCAGAAAATAACGGAAAAATCCGTCGACAATTCAGTGTGTAAATAATGGCCTAACAATCAGTATGAAAAAGGGCAGTCAGCATTTGACTTAAAGATTGTATTTGCTGACAAGGTCATTGTATCGACCAAAGAACTTACGAAATGATGACTTTAAACGAGACTTCTGATATTCTTGTTTCATCAACTTGTTTGTCAAAAACTTACATCGTTTTAGAAATTTTTCATACGTACAGCATGTTCTAGCGTATCGAATCAGCTGAGAGATATATAAAGTGAAAAATAAAATGCAGTTTCCATGTTAATGATTCATCCAACCTTCTCATGTAGAAGAGAAAACTCTGCCTCATAGGAGTATAAAACAAGTTGGCTTATAAAATCATGCCATAGTAAATAAAGAAAAATGATGTTTAAGATTTCAAAATATCCAAACTAACAAACTTGTTTATTTCAATAACGAAGGGAATGAGGCAACCCACGCCTTAAGAAGGGATAAAAAGCAAGAACTCCGAATTGATCTCCAGAGACATAATGGAGAACAGGCTTATGCTGTGTATGCCACATTTTACATCGTAGATGAAAACAATAAATATACCCTTACAGTATCTGGTTACAACGGAATAGCAGGTGAGTGAAAAGTTCAAGATATTGTATAATGAAAATATATTAAACATATTAGGTGCATATAGTGCCGAACATAAGTTTTTCAATACAGAGACAGGGGGTATTTTAACATGTCATGTATGAAAATATAAATTCAAAGTTCTTCGGCACATGCCATTTATTTTAAAAACTTATCTAAATCCTTCCCAGGCCTTGAGGCTCATAGGCTAATATAACTGATTTCTGTAGATTTCTGTAGTGCTAAGCGATATCAGTCATAAAATTTTCTTCAATGAGACTCAAGCCATCGCAAGCTAATCTCCATAATTCTTATCTAGTTATCTGGTGGAAGAAACAATACTGATGGGTATCTCATGTTTTGACACAATACAGTCCAAACATTGAGATTTGAACAACCAGCAATCTTTGAAAGCTTGGCAAACGCCTCTTAGCCACTGAACCATCTTCGTATCAATAGTTTGTCTATGATAACTGAAAGGGTATATTCACACCTGAGTCTAGGACAATGGACTAATCGTTAATGTTTAACGATAATTATCTAATTGATTAATTAAAAAGTTGAAGATTTCAATATGATCAATACTGTGTTCCAGGTGACAGTTTGATTTATCATAATGGTATGAGATTTACCACTAAAGATCAAGACAATGACGTCAACAGCGGTGTTAACTGTGCTACGTCATGGCAGGGAGGCTGGTGGTACAAGTCCTGCCACCACGCCAACTTAAACGGAAAAATTCGCCGAGGCAAATGTGTCTGGTTGTCAATATGCGGTATGGTTTCATTGGAAAAGAAACTACGAAGCGCTACAAAAGACTAAGATAATGATGAGATATTAGAACTAGATTAAATGTATAATCTGTCCGGATATATTTGTCAAAATTTATAGTTTTTCCTTGTATACGATTTTTCTTTTCTCACAAAATATCACACATATCAGTTTGTCTCTTCCTTATTTCAGAGTGTAATAAATTTTGACATATTTATAATTAATTTGTCTTCTTTAAATGATGGTACATGTGATATGCCATTCCAAGGAGACAGGTGTACTTAACTTGTCATGACTAAACCTGAAGGGACAGCATACTGAATCCAGATGTCGTATAAATTAGCAGTTTGGTAGCACTGAATTATACTGTGATCTGATCATTGAGCTGTCTGGTACATGTAGTACTGAAGCTATCAAGTTATTTGTGACGTGCTCAAAAGGCCGTCTGGTTTCTCTCTTTATTATAACTGTTATTAATACCCAAGTGCGGTGATGGCGGAAACAGAGAAACACTATGATAAAACAATATGCAATTTATTAGCGCCCGCAATTTTAATATAGTACACAATACTAAGACAATATCGGAGCTGACAGACAGGTCTGTCCTGCTCGTCAGATAACACAAAAAGAGAGCGAGGATAGATACACGTCACAGCAGGTGCAGTCGTATACCACGTGATCGGAGGTAGCAGGGCAATCCGTGCTTAGCACCTCCAGGACCACTACACTCCTCCCCATTTTGATAAAGGGCGTCCCAGCCCGTAATACAATGGGACAAACTATAATGTACACCAGAGTAAAACAGATTAACACCTAGCAGGGCCTACCATACAAATACACATAAACAATACAAGCATACAATATCAATATCAATTACTCATTAATGTTCATAATAAAATTATATAAAATTAACACAGTAAATGTCACAGATACTCATGACACTCCTCCGAACCCCGAGTCGTCTCGGTCCAACGCGTAGTCCCTCGATGATCTCCGACTCCTGTCGTCTACCACGTAGTCCAACTTTGTCATTATCCACTCAACTTGCATACAGGACATCCACAAACTTCAAAACATCCAGAACAGACATGGTATCTAACGTTAATTCCACATCCATGACTCCGTCATGAATGCTCCATCCCAGCCCTGGTAAGCTCTGCCACATCTACCAGAACGTCGACTCTGCGGCCATAACATCATAAATAATACTTCCGGGACCTGGATATCCCAAACAGCAGGTGCGTGTCGTATACCACGTGATCGGAGGTAGCAGGACAATCCATGCCCAGCACCTCCAGGACCACTTCACCAAGTTTATTGTGACGTGCACAAAAGGCAGTCTGGTAGAATCTAGTAATGATACACTGTTAAATGTGTCATTGAAAAGCGATGTAGTACAAATTAAAATCTTAATGTGTCATTGATAAAACAATGTAATACAAATACACTGTTTAATGTGTCATTGATAATACAATGTAATACAGGTTAGACTGTGTAATGTGTCGCTGATGAAACAATGTAATACAGTTTAGACTGTACAATTTGTCACTTATAAAGCAATGTTGTGCAGAGTAGATTGTGTAATGTGTCACTGATAAAACAATGTAATACAGATTATACTGTGCAATGTATCACTGATAAAACAATGTGGTACAGATTAGACTGTGTAATGTGTCACTGATAAAACAATGTAGTACAGATTACACTGTGTAATGGGTCATTGATAAAACAATGTAGTACAGATTAGACTGTGTAATGTGTCACTGATAAAACAATGTAGTACAGATTACACTGTGTAATGTGTCACTGATAAAACAATGTAGTACAGATTACACTGTGTAATGTGTCACTGATAAAACAATGTAGTACAGATTACACTGTGTAATGGGTCATTGATAAAACAATGTAGTACAGATTAGACCGTGTAATGTATCACTGATAAAACAATGTAGTACAGATTACACTGTGTAATGTGTCACTGATAAAACAATGTAGTACAGATTAGACTGCGTAATGTGTCATAGATAAAACAATGTAGTACAGATTAGACTGTGTAATGTGTCACTGATGAAACAATGTAGTACAGATTACACTGTGTAATGTGTCACTGATGAAACAATGTAGTACTGATTACACTGTGTAATGTGTCACTGATAATACAATGTAGTACAGATTAGACTGTGTAATGGGTCATAGATAAAACAATGTAGTACAGATTAGACTGCGTAATGTGTCATAGATAAAACAATGTAGTACAGATTAGACTGTGTAATGTGTCATTGATGAAACAATGTAGTACAGATTACACTGTGTAATGTGTCACTGATAAAACAATGTAGTACAGATTAAACTGCATAATGTGTCACTGATAAAACAATGTAGTACAGATTATACTGTGTAATGGGTCATTGATAAAACAATGTAGTACTGATTACACTGTGTAATGTGTCACTGATAATACAATGTAGTACAGATTAGACTGTGTAATGGGTCATAGATAAAACAATGTAGTACAGATTAGACTGCGTAATGTGTCATAGATAAAACAATGTAGTACAGATTAGACTGTGTAATGTGTCACTGATGAAACAATGTAGTACAGATTACACTGTGTAATGTGTCACTGATGAAACAATGTAGTACTGATTACACTGTGTAATGTGTCACTGATAATACAATGTAGTACAGATTAGACTGTGTAATGGGTCATAGATAAAACAATGTAGTACAGATTAGACTGCGTAATGTGTCATAGATAAAACAATGTAGTACAGATTAGACTGTGTAATGTGTCATTGATGAAACAATGTAGTACAGATTACACTGTGTAATGTGTCACTGATAAAACAATGTAGTACAGATTAAACTGCATAATGTGTCACTGATAAAACAATGTAGTACAGATTATACTGTGTAATGGGTCATTGATAAAACAATGTAGTACAGATTATACTGTGTAATGGGTCATTGATAACACAATGTAGTACAGATTAGACTGCGTAATGTGTCACTGATGAAACAATGTAATACAGATTACACTGTGTAATGTGTCACTGATAAAACAATGTAGTACAGATTATACTGTGTAATGTGTCACTGATAAAACAATGTAGTACAGATTACACTGTGTAATGTGTCACTGATAAAACAATGTAATACAGATTATACTGTGTAATGTGTCACTGATAAAACAATGTAGTACAGATTAGACTGTGTAATGTGTCACTGATGAAACAATGTAATACAGATTACACTGTGTAATGTGTCACTGATAAAACAATGTAGTACAGATTAGACTGTGTAATGTATCACTAATAAAACAATGTAGTACAGATTAGACTGTGTAATGTGTCACTGATGAAACAATGTAGTACAGATTATACTGTGTAATGTGTCACTGATGAAACAATGTAGTACAGATTAGACTGTGTAATGTATCACTGATAAAACAATGTAGTACAGATTAGACTGCGTAATGTGTCATAGATAAAACGATGTAGTACAAATTTGACTGTGTAATGTGTCACTGATGAAACAATGTAGTACAGATTACACTGTGTAATGTGTCACTGATAAAACAATGTAGTACAGATTATACTGTGTAATGTGTCACTGATGAAACAATGTAGTACAGATTACACTGTGTAATGTATCACTGATAAAACAATGTAGTACAGATTACACTGTGTAATGTGTCACTGATAAAACAATGTAGTACAGATTATACTGTGTAATGTGTCACTGATGAAACAATGTAGCACAAATTACACTGTGTAATGTGTCACTGATAAAACAATGTAGTACAGATTACACTGTGTAATGTATCACTGATAAAACAATGTAGTACAGATTACACTGTGTAATGTGTCACTGATAAAACAATGTAGTACAGATTACACTGTGTAATGTGTCACTGATGAAACAATGTAGTACAGATTAGACTGTGTAATGTATCACTGATGAAACAATGTAATACAGATTACACTGTGTAATGTGTCATAGATAAAACAATGTAGTACAGATTAGACTGTGTAATGTGTCACTGATGAAACAATGTAGTACAGATTACACTGTGTAATGTATCACTGATAAAACAATGTAGTACAGATTAGACTGTGTAATGTGTCACTGATAAAACAATGTAGTACAGATTAGACTGTGTAATGTGTCACTGATAAAACAATGTAGTACAGATTAGACTGTGTAATGTGTCACTGATAAAACAATGTAGTACAGATTAGACTGTGTAATGTGTCACTGATAAAACAATGTAGTACAGATTAGACTGTGTAATGTGTCACTGATAAAACAATGTAGTACAGATTACACTGTGTAATGTGTCACTGATGAAACAATGTAGTACAGATTATACTGTGTAATGGGTCATTGATAAAACAATGTAGTACAGATTAGACTGCGTAATGTGTCACTGATGAAACAATGTAATACAGATTACACTGTGTAATGTGTCACTGATGAAACAATGTAGTACAGATTATACTGTGTAATGTGTCACTGATAAAACAATGTAGTACAGATTAGACTGTGTAATGTGTCACTGATAAAACAATGTAGTACAGATTACACTGTGTAATGGGTCATTGATAAAACAATGTAGTACAGATTATACTGTGTAATGTGTCACTGATAAAACAATGTAGTACAGATTAGACTGTGTAATGTGTCACTGATAAAACAATGTACTACAGATTTATACTGTGCGATATGTCACTGACACAATAATTTATTACAGATTGGAGTATATTATGTGTCACTGATTAAATAATGACTGTGTTACAGTCCCTGAAACGTTCTGCTTTCCCACTTGAACGGTGAACGAACGCTGAACGAACGGTGAACGAACGCTGAACGAACGCAGAGCGAACGGTGAGTGAACGATGTGTGAACGCTGAACGCAACTTGATGAACGATGTGTGAACGCTGAACGGTGAGCGAACGCAGAACGCGAACGGAGCGCAAACGCGAACGCAAAGTGAATGGTGAACGAACAGTGAACGCAAGATGAACGATTTATTCGGAATCCCTCTGATCTTTTCCTTGCATTGAAACTATTCTATTGTATTCTAATGTCAGGTGCCAAAAAATAAACAAATTAATGAATAAATAAATAAAAATAATTGCTACAAAATTGTCTTAAGAAATTAAAGACGATACATGCACATAAAGTAAAACTAAGTTTTTTACTTGTATGATGTTTAAATTCAACTTTTTAATCAAACGATTTTTATCGCTGTAAAACATTGTAATTGTTACCGAAGTATAAAAGAGTATAGTATAAATATATAGTATAGTACATGTAGTATAAAAGATAAAATTATTTTAGCTTAAAAATAAATATGTTTATTCTTATTTGATACTAAAAATACAGTACAAATAAGAGAAAACTTCTGACTTATAGAATGAATTATAACGGTTGTGACACCCATTCATATATATTTCCGTGCCAAGGCGATTCCGTGTAAAATAATGAAAAAAAAATTAACAAAGGTCTGTGGACGTACTGCATAAATACATTTTAGATTTTTAATGCAATAATATTTTAATGTGTCATTTCTATTTTTATGATGATTTATTAAGCAAACTTAATAAGCAAACGTCTACATGTACATGTACCTGTAGACATTTCCCCGTGATTATACTCGGACAAGATTATACAAAGAGGCATACATATTCATGTTATTTGTTATAGGTTAAAATTTCAGAACTTGATATTTCAGCAATATGCTGTCATAGTTTTTATCAAACAGACAAATGAGAGAGAGAGAGAGAGAGAGAGAGATTCCGTTTTAACCCCCCCTTTTTTTCAGGCTTCACCAAATGTTTGTACCGATATCAAACAAAAATTCTTCATTTTTTTCTAAATATATCAGGCAATGAAAGAAACTTTTTTTAATCAACAAATCCATTTGTTTGACGGACATACTCGGGTTTTTTTTTTCCTGCTTCAAGTTCACATGAAGTCCACGTGCTTGTCCTGTCAATCAAAATCATTCGACACTGTACAGGTGTGAAATTCTCGTCACAACGAAGACGAAGTGCTAGTATCTCTAACAAATTTTATTTTTTTTGTTAATAATTTCTAGATTTGATTCCAACATTTCTAAATAAATGAATAATTAAAATACAGTGGGCATAAACACTTAAATTTGAAACATACTCTCTGTCAATTTAAAATACCACCGCCGACACGTGCATATTTTGAACTACATTGTACTATTGTTTAATGACTTTTTTAGATGCATTTTTTTTTTTACTGAAATCTTTGTGGTACAAAACACATTAACTCCTTTTTAAATGTTTATAAAACATACTGGAAATACTGACTAAGAAACCGATTTAGGAGGGGAAAAAAGGGGGGCTCTTCAACATATCGAATGGCAAACATATAAAGTTACAGTGAAGGAAGAATTGATTTTCTCTATAACTACAGACTTTATATATTATAGTAGAGAAAATCTGTAGTGTTTTACATTTAAAATAAATATTTTTTTATAACCACAATATCAATTCAATTCGATCCAAAGAAGATATCCGCAATACTATGTATAATTCTCATAACTAGTTCTATCATGTATTTCTGTAGTAATTGGGGAAAAATGTGTTTGAATAGAAATAAATATTTTCGTAATTTTGCTGCAGTTTGTAACTTAATTAATTTGGATATTTATCTCTCCATTAACGATTTTATCGTCTATAACAACAAAATGTTGCAGTGCTTGAAGTATCTATTAATTATATCGCCCTTATTTCAATTAAATTTTTCAGCATCGTTCTACATACATGTAGATACATACTTATAACAACATTTATTTCCCAGAGTAGATTAATAAATAACATTACAGCAAAGTTAGAATAAATAATATTAGAATATTGTGGATATTTTTTCCAATGAGATAACGATTCTTTAAACAAGATATGTTAATTATTAAATTTAAAAAAAGGAAAAAGTAAATACTTACTTACAGATAAGTCTTTCACTTCGGAGTTCCGAATGGCACTGGAGACTGAACGATAAGTGAACGCTGAACGCAAGGTGAACGCAAAGTGAACGAACGGAGAGCGAACGCTGAACGCTATGTGAACGGTGAACGCGAGCGCACGGTGAACGCAGAACGCAAAACTGAGAACGGAGAGCGAACGGTGAACGCACGGTGAACGAACGCTGAACGCACGGTGAACGAACGGTGAGCGAACGGAAAAATGGGAAAGTAGAATGTTTCAGGGACTGTATGTATTACAATATTATTTTCTTTAGCAAACAACAATGTAATTAAAAATTGCATAAAGAACAGGATAAGCGGGTGCTTTACAATCTCAGCCAGGGGAAAACAATTTAGAAAAAGTGTTTCTATTCCCTCACATTTATATATATAGGAAGCAATCTTTGCAATGGAATTCAGTTTATGAAAAGCGAATGGCGTTGACAACCGTGAAAACACCAAAAATATTCCTAATGATCATTCCAATGCCCGAGGAATATAACAGTTACTTGTGTTATGAAGTTATAAAATTTTCCAATGAAGTACTTTTGCTGACTTCTGTTTAATTTTACACAAGGAAGTCAGTTATCGAATAGAAGGAGTACATATAAAAGTAGTGAAGACTTTTATCATTAATTCATTTTATAAAGACCATGGAAAGACATATGAATGGTAATTAAATAGCAGGAACCACTTTAAAAAATCCACAGATATTGCTATTATATACTCCAAAATTGTAGAACAAATTGAAACAAAAAAATGCTCCAATGATAGTTTGAATTTACCAATTTTAACAATTTCAAAATAATTAATATACAAACTTGTGAGAAAAGTATAATGTGTGTTTACAAGATCATGTGAGTGTATAATTCTACAAGCTCTGGTAGCAACGTAACAAACCACAGAATTCTAACAAGCACCGGTGACAACATCGCAGACCACAGAGTTTCTCAATATTTACCACAGGCTGTCGAGTGTCACCATGGAATAATGGTTAATCAGCACAGTTAAAGCTACTATAAGGAGGCAGGGCCTAATTTACACGGGAAATGCTCACTATGACATCACACAAAAATATAAGTTCTTCAAATTACCACAAAATAAAATGATTTGCTATTTTTAAATGTTGGATAGCTTTAAACTACATCAATACTTATTATTATACCTCATTATAATTATTCTACACAACGCGTTATCTGATTGGTTCTAGATTATCACGTGATCGGGCCATAAAACTTCATATTTCACGGTCGTCGGCATGCTTTTCATCATATTTCCCCTCTTCGGATACCTAGAACATTTTCCCGCAATAGTTATCGTTCGTTGAAAGAAAACTCCCGAGAGTAATAGACGTCACAATAGACTGGTTTACGTCACAAAATTGATGATTAGTGATGTGTCAAAGGGTTTCAGTAACTTTACGTTAAAAATAAAGTGAAATTGAGAGCGGTGCCGAATTTGAAAGTTTATGTTTATTTCAAAGTTTTTGCTTGTTTCGGTATAATAAACAATTCATTGCATGAATGTTCGGGAAACATGAAGATTTATTCAGCCAAGAAATATCATATTCCCCCTCGGGCGAAGCCCTCGGGGAATATGATATTTCTTGGCTGAATAAATCTTCATATTTCCCTCACTATCATGCAATAAATGTATAATATTGCATGTATTTTTGTTGTTGGTTAAATCACACACTGACCGCAATGCACTTGTCAATGTGACGTCATATCGTAAAATTTGACGCAGTGTATATGCAGTGAGAGGCGGATCCAGATATATTCTATACAATGACAAATGTATTTTGAAATTAAATAAAATAGTATTTGCAGATATATAAGAGACCATTAACTTGAATGCGATGTTTATTTTATGATTTTATTCATATACTTCCCGTACATTCCCTAGACAACCGATACTGCCGTATATTTGTATTCAGATTCATTGAAGGGTAAAAGAAGGGTCGTAATAAATCGATATATTGCAAGGGAATACCCTCAATGAATTACCGGTATGACAAGCTTTTACACATAAGCTTTAGAAGTATGAAGATATTTGAAAAGTGCTGCGAACCTGATGTAATCTTGCAAATAAATTAATTATATCTATATTTAATGTACTTGACCAGCAAAATATTCAACATACGGTGTATCAAATGTAATTATGGCAATTAGATAGTAGAATCTATATAGGTTCGCAGCACTTTTCACAAACTAGAGAGTGTTGAAAACAATTATAAGTTAAACTTAGATTTTTAACTTGGTTATGCCCTTGCAATATTGGAATTTATAGATGACCTCAATACTTCAGGTATATTTGCTAAAATTACGTGACTACCACATCACGTGACAGGTCTAAATAAGAAATCTAATCGTCCTCAACATGTAGTGTTTAGCCACATTGCATTTGTCCGATAATAGTAAAGTCCTAAAAAGAATCGCCCATCCTTGTAAAGAATGTATTTTCTATCTGAAAAAATTTCGCCGATATTTCCATTTGGCACCTTAACTGTACTGCGTAGTCAAATTTGGCTGCCCATTTACAATGAGTTGACCGTAATTTGGTGAGGTCCAGGTGGTGGACGATACTTTAAGGTCACTCCCTACCAGTTTTGTCCGGCCATCTTCTTCTACTAACCCTTCGGCTGGCCATCATGCTATTGTTTGAAATATAGATGTACTTACATATTTTCACCGATTGTCAGTTTGCTCATATTCTTTGTATCTGACGTAAAATTTTGATGTTGGCTTTTCTCAGAGTTTTAGCCGCACTAGAAGGTGAACATTTCATCTAAAATATTTTAACGAAAGTGGATCACATTAGGCAAAAAATGAGGACGGCTTGTATTTAGAAAGGTAATCTGTACAGTTATGTCAGATTTGATTATCTATTGTTAATCTATAAAGAAAACATGCCAATTACACTACTTGAAACATAGATATACAAAAAAAAAAAAAAACTGTCGTTAACTAAAAGCATAATCAACAATTTATGGATTGAAGTTTTTTTTAAATATGAATCTACAAAACTCTGGAATTCTTTACCCGAATCTTTTAGAAATATTTCTATTTAATCTAAAATAACAGATTTTGTGTTTAGTTAAACTTGTTATAGATGCTGTGTCTTTTTATTGTGAATGTATTTTTTGCTTTAGAAATATTATAGTTCTGCGATATTGAAGTAGTTTTATCACTTCTACATTTTTATGTTGTTACGATAATATTAGGTAATATTATTATGAAGTTAGAAAATAGCTCTGAAGAGCTGTTGTTTTGTTTACCAAACCTGACAAACCCGACTTTAAATTAGGTTATTTTATCTTTCTTTCTTCATTTATGATTTAAGGTGATGAAATGAATACGATTGACTTTTAATATTCTTGGTTATACAAAATCCACCTTTTTAGTTTTCTTCACTTTTTATGGATTTTGAATCAAAAATACTGATTGCGTTCGTGAATCCTTTACTGAGAATATTTAGGTGTAACGGAATTATTAATTAATGTTTGATTGCAAGGATGCATTCGCATAGACACTGATGATAAAAAGTTATGTCAAAGCAATTCAATTCTATTCGCCGCATGGGCTGTGTAAGAAGGAAACTGTATTTAAATTAAATTTCAATTCACCAACTTGTCAAACGTCCATTGAATGCATAGACATTGATGATAAAAGGTTATGTTAAAGCAATTCAATGCTATTCGCCGCATGGACTTTGTAAGAAGGAAACTGTATTCAAATTAAATTCTCAACCGTGCGTATTGATTACCAAGTTATCAAACGCCCATTGAATGCAGAGACATTGAAAACAATAAAATAACAGTCAGAAATATAATATGACTTTTCTATGTTTTGTACAGAACGAAGTAAAGTAAATAAAAGCTATGTTCCTCTTAGGATTAATTAGCATTAATATTAGAACAGGAAGTACTCCTCCAAAGTAACAAAAATCATCCAGAAAAAAAGTAAAAATTGAAATGCACATTTTTTCCTAATAAAAAAGTCGTGTATTCGGTCTAATCATTTGCAGATTGTTTAAAATTTTAAAAAAAAGATATAAAATAGACAATGGATTCATGTAAACAACACGCAGTTGATAGTTATGATAATGGTCAAGTGAAAATGCTGTCATTTCCCTATCTATGTATATTTTATCATTGCTATGACAACATGATCTACGGGGTTGGAGTTAAATCAGCCAGTAAGCAAAAAGGAAAGAATCAATTAGCAATCGTAAACTCGCAAATTTTCCCACCTTGTCACTGATCATCTGCAGATTTACTTTTCAAAAAATATTCCGATTCTAAAAACAAGAACTCTGAATGATATTTAAAAGATGCTTGAATTTCTCATTGACGATATCTAAGTTGTCTTTGGGGACTAGGATTTCCAGAATCTGTTTTAATTTCCATGAGTGATTATCATGCCCCTTTATAAGCAGATCTGTTCTTTTGTATTCTTATGAAGTAGAACTTATTCAAAATATTTTACATGAAATCAAGAAGTCTTGTGCTGTGGCTTTCATTTCAACATTTAGATTTATCAACGAAGTTTTATTTCTAACAATATACAGTTTCATTCCTACGTTAGTTCAATACATCCCATTGAAATATTAAAAAAAAAACAACGGAGTCTGACAGATTGGATGATTTACTAGCGAAAGACATTCATCACGAACTGAAAAAAAAAATTCCATGTTAAACGTGATGAATTCAACCTTCCTATCTTCAACTCATTTAGATACTAACTGATATTAATATTGTCACTTGTGCATGTGTTTCACTCTCAGTTGAGTTGATATGCATAAGGGTATGTTTTACGTTTGAACAATTTCAAAAACGAAACAGGCTTCTAAAAAATGTGTTGATCGGTAATCTTGTATAAACGCAGCATCTTTCAAATTCTACTATCGATACAATAGCATTGTTTGTAAATACTGCCTTTGCTAGAATCAATGTCAACTGACGTTTTTCATAAAAAATAGTTAGGCAGTTCATGTCACTGAAAAATATTAACTGATCTCAGTTTGCCCGATCACGATACAAAGCTTACGGGTGATGTGACCGGTAAACTGTGTATATTTACTCCTCCACGGTACCTAATACCACTTGATGTTTCAGGGGGTCCATGTTTTCTTTGCTCTCAATTTGTAGTGTTTAATTGGACTTTTGAACCTAAATTCTGTTTGTTAACTTTACATTTCATGTCCCCTTTTGTTATTCCCACCTGAAGTTTTGAAAAGTGGAAATGTGCTATATGCACTTTCTTTATCAGATTTATAGTGAATGACCTCGTGAGATTTTCTACATTATTCTTACATCGTAAACGCGAAGAGTTACTGTCACAGGTGTTCTGTAGAATTTTCCCGTATCTTCTTTTGTCTTTATTACCTAGAACAGAACTTGCGAGAATTATAATCTAGTGTTAGGAGAATGTAGATATAACAATTTATAGATTTGAACACACATTTATACTCACATTGGATATTTTCTTACCTTAGACCCTTGATTTTTCTGATTTAATTTAGATAGACGTTCATACTTTTGGACAACATACGTTTTATATTCAAGACATTAAATAATGTTAATAAATAAGCACTTTGGATTGATATATTTCATTGAAAATAAATTGGTAAGATTTCAAAACGTGTATTATACATTTGTTGGTATTGGCAGGAATTCTGACCCATAACATCAGCTCTGCAATATAATACAAATCATAAGAATTTAAATCTTGTTCATCTATGGAGTACAAAATCACGTTATTTTGACCATGTTATAACAGACGTTTAGTTCCGCGGAGCGTTTTATTGTCAATGCAACATGACGCAAGAGTAACGGTACAAGAAAACAGTTTAGATTTTAATTTCTCCAATTAAGCAACTCTTGACAATAATTATCGTTTATATTGCTGTAAGAATTTAAATGAATTCAAATGAATAAAATCTGATAGCAACATTTTGTCAAAGAACACTACATATTATTCAACAGTCATTGTTATCTTAAGTTAGATATACTGTAGCTAAAAATTTGTAAGGTCGACCGCGTGGCACAGTGGTTAGAGCGATTGCTCTAGAGTCGCGGAGTAAAATGTTGATCCTTGCAGTGGGTTCGAATCCCATCGCAGGACGTTGAGGTCGGTCCTTGAAAAGAGAACGAATAAACCGCGGTCCCGTGTTGCAGTAGGTGCTGGCACGAAAATAATCCCTTACTGCTCAAAGGCCGTAAGTGCCGAATACAGGACTAAATTTGAAGCCTTCGACCAGCAAGTTATGGTGTCTCAATATGAGCGAAAAACCCTCAAAGGGACCTTCAATAAACAAACACAGTAATTTGTAAAACATAAAGCTGATGTACACCAACAACATTTAGCCTAGATGTGAGTGATTTAATCGAAATATTTACAAATCGGTGACAATTAAAAATTAAATGGAAATATGAAAAGGAAGAGGGATTTGTAACAAATTTATAGATGTATGCATTTTCCATATTTTATTATACTTTCAATAAATAATCCCTCATAGTTTAAGCGAGGTAAGGCGAATGAAGAGAAAAGAGTTGCAAGACTTCTCTCTTTTTATGTAACCTAATATTCCTATAAGGAGGGTTACACTGAATGGCCTAATGAACTCTATGCACAGGAGAATTAGGGCTGTAACAGATGCAAGAGGGGGCATACAAGGTTATGAGTTTTTCAATTCACTTTCTTGGGGTTACCGTTAAATGGGCTTCCATAACTAATGATTTATCGGGAAAAATTATTCAAATTCTGTCAACTTATTGATTGAAGATGTGTTAATATGCTTTGTAAAAAATATTAAGAAAACTTTTTGAATATCCTCAGAAGTTTACTCTGCGTTTCTTTTTCCGTTGAGTACATTTAAAAACAGCTTATTGATACAAAAGGGTGCATATTAGAGTAAAAAAATAGGAAAAGGCTGTGTCGACCAAAGATTGAAAAAAATGAAGGGGGGGGGGGGGGGAGCCTCCAAGTGCCTGTGGTCTCGATTGTCGAAATCAACAAAGTCTTACAGTACAAGAGATAGCATCTTGTAGATATCATGTTAATGCATATTGAATCACAGAGAGAGTACTAGTATATGCTTATAAATCAATCCTCAAATTCTTTATATGTTCGAAAACATGTGAAAAAGAAATATCATGCATCGCAGTGACGAAGTATTATGGGTTTTTTACATCTTAAAAGGATCCAAAGATTGCTTAGAAAATTTAAGAACAAAGTCAAGTAAAAAAAAAAAAATTGGAGTGTACGTTATTTACACCGAAACTCCTGAAGAGAAGGTTTTTTTTTTGCTTTTTTTTGTGAGAGCACTTTTAATTAATATATTTCATTGAAATTCTGTTCCAGGAAGGTTTTTTGTCAAATAATATTAAAGCCGTTCCTAACTGGAGTAGAGTTACAAGGAAACAATATTGAGATATAATTCCTCAAAATATCGCGCATATTGATAAAAACTAATCCACTGCACGAGTTATACATTAGAGACATTGGAGTTATGAAATACGTGATGTCTCTTTTCATTGTTATTCACAGCAAATTAAATAGTGATTGAAAATGATGCTTCTCTTGGGAATAATCATTAATTTTCTTGTAATGAACTACAGTCAGTCCAAATGAGTTCCAATGATTTTTTTTTTACAAAAGTAATTCGTATATATATCAAGTGATGAAGCAAAATCATCTCTATACATGTATTTTGAAATAAGTGTTATGATATAAACACATTAGGAGCATTATATGTCTTACAACAAAGAAGTAACAAAATCAAGATTGCAGATATATACTAGCGGAAAAAAGAAACTGTGTATACTTGAAAATTACATAAATATATAAAACGTATACTTTGATTGTTCTTTATACTAAAATCATAGTTTAATATACTGAGCGCGTGTTTGAGTACTCCAATTGTTAAATATCACGTTAAATTTGGCTTGATGCTCACAACACGCTTTTCTTAACTTTCGAGTCTAAGCGACACTTGGTTAGTAATTGATTAGAATTTCTTGCATTCATTGAAAGTATTCAATTATTCAATGTTTTGAACCAGAAATATATTATTGTTTGAATAAAATTTTGATTGAGGGATGCCTCTCATTAGATCCTCACTAGATTCTCCCTCTTGTAATATTTATTGTGGCCCCAACCTACTCTCGGGGGTCATGATATGAAGAAATTAGAATCTACAATACCTTAGGTCACATGAGCTTCAGCTTAAATGGTCCAGTTGTTTTTCAGAAGAACCTTTTTGATTTTTTGGGTGAGATTTTGGATTCCCTATTGTGGCCCCAAACTACCCCAGAGCCATGATTTCAACAATGTAGAATCTATACTTCAAAAGGATGCTTTGTCACAAGTTTCAGTTTTTCTGGTCCAGTCTTTAGAAAATGAAATGTGAAGATAACGAACAGAATTCAATCTCTAAAGTCCAATGAAACAGTACAAATTTGGAGCAGAGCAAACACGGACCTCTAAGACATCAGAGGTCTGGGGATCAGGTGCCATGGAGGGAGTGAGCATCCCCTGCCGACCGGTCACACCCGCCATGTGCTTCTTGTTATGATCGGGGAATAACGGAAAAATCTAAAGACAGTTCAGTGTGTAAATAATGGCCTAACAATTAGTATGAAAAACGTCAGTCAACATTTGACTCAATGATAGGTTGTATGTGCTGACAAGGTCATTGTATCGACCGTAAAACTTGCTAAAAGATTGCTTGAAACGAGACTTTGATATACTTGTTTCATCAATTTGTTTGTCCATAGCTTGCCTCGTTTTAGAAATTGTACATACGTAGAGCATGCTCTTGCGTATCGAATCAACTGAGAAACTTAAACTCCATATTCAGGTGATAAAAGTATATTTCTAGATAAGTAAGAGAAGTTGAAGATTGAGAAATTGAAGTCATCACGTTTATCATAAAGCTTTGTTCTTAGGTTACCATTAACGTCTTTTTCTAGCAAAAATATTTAAATTTGAAGCATATGTGTCAGACCCTATAGTATCTTTTTTATTTCAAGCTCACTGGGATATATCGTGTCGACATATGAATGAAAGAAACTATTGTTAATTGATAATACGTCGTCGATATATCGAAATCTCGAGTAGGTCACAGCACGTGTTTTTTTCTTCTCATGTAGAGTTTTTGAATAAATTTTACTTCATATGAATACAAAAATAGGTCTGTTAATAACGGGACGCACTTTGTACTCATGTGAATTCCGAGAGATTGTTGGAAGACCTGATCTCCAAAAACTACATAGATATTTGTCAATTAGAAACTCAAGCATCTTTTTAATATCAACTTCAGAGTACTTGTGTGTACAATCAGAGTGCTTTTTAACAAAATAATTTTGTAAATGACCAATGACAAAGTAAATATATTTACGAGTTAAATTTTTATTGAAAAAACAGCTGTCCATGATGTCAAAAAGCCTGGACTTCAATTTATCGTGGGGAATGGTTGTAGAAAGTGTTGAAAAGTCGTACGTTTTGTTGCTTTTGATTTTAGTAAAATTTTGTGAAAATTTTTAAAGATATCTTTTTATATATTTCAATGTAAAACATGATTTGATCAATTAACAATCTTTAATACGCAAAGATGTTTTCACATAGGTTTAAGTTTTCTGGCCAAGTGGTTCTTGAGAAGATTTTTGCAGATTTTACTATATATTTTAATGTAAAGCATTGATTCCCTATTGTGGCCCCACCCTTACCCCCTACCCCAGGGCCATGATTTGAACAATATAGAATCTACACTACCCAAGAAAGCTTTTAGATAAGTTTCAGCTTTTCTGGTCCAGTGTTTCTTGAGAAAGAGATTTTTAATGAGACCACTTTTTTTCTTTTTTAATTATCTCCCCTTGTAAGGGGACTTGGCACTTCAATTTAATAATTTAAACTCTCCTTTACCCAAGTATGCCAAAGGGTGTACCGTCTTCGATAAAAATTACCACAGTTGTTCTTGAGAAGAAGTTGAAAATTTAAAAAGTAAAAAGTCAGACGGACGGAAGACGGACAACAAGTGTTCAGAAAAGCTCACTTGAGCTTTCAGCTCAGGTGAGATAAAAATCATAATAAATTGTTTGTGAAATCCATGTTGTAAAGTTTAGTCTTAGAGGTAAAATGAATTTACTTAGCATTACAAAAGCATTAAACCTTTCCAGTACACATCTACTTTGGTCAATTACAGATATAACATCAGTCTAGTTCAATACATCAGTCAGATATATAAACATATATAGAGGTCCAATCTTCAACTTTTTTTACATATTCGTATCATATTTAATGGCGATACGGTCTTGAGAGTATTCATTATTATTACTATTTGAAATGAGACAGAAGTTTCAAATATAAACAACTATAAGATTTAAAATCGACAATAATACTCTGCACACGTAACGATTCATTTAATAACAAATGATCTATCACGTGACGCCTCATCAATCATAAATTAACAGACCTGGGCAATAAGTATATATGTTAAAGGAGTGTAGAAAACTCAAACAGTTTCTGTATTCTCGTAACACCCATCGACAATGAAATCTGACCGCTAAGTCGTTGCAAAAAAAAAACAAAAAACAAAAAAAAAACTTGAAATGGAATTAGCGGCAGGTCCTAAGGTGATCAGTGTTTACCTCATTGGACAAACCCTAACTCTTTTACAGACATGCTACTCTCAGTGCTTTGACCCCAAAATTTTAATCATTAGCGATTACGAAAATTCCTCAGTACCTGGTTTTAACCTTTTGACCAGTGGTGAAATGGGAAGGTGCATGATGGTTTGTAACAAGTTTGAGTTGTGCCGTTCAGTGGACTGGATACGCGAAAAAAAGTTATGCCGGCTAAACACTAGATTTACGATCAAAAATATCAGTGGAGTAATGACCGAAGGTCGCACCATTCATGTTGACCGAGAAAGTTTTCCGAAGGTAAGCAATGTATCGGACATTAAGAAACAAATATTGAAGTATTTCGATTACACGTAGAGGCATTTCGATCAAATAAACGAGTTATCACTCCAAGTTGATTGACTTTCAGCACCTGGCGGCCGATTGTCCAAAGCATGCCTGTACCGAGGATGCAATCTGTCTTCGGGGTAACTGTGTGCCTGTTTTAAAAGGTAACACATAAGATGCTTAACACATTTCTATAGGTGATTATTATAAAACTGCAAAGGTAAGATATAAGATGTTTATTATAAAACTGCACTTTAGGTAGGATTCAAATCAAATTGATTGGGGGTTCGATTCGCGTTAACCGGAGACATTTAACATAGGTAGTCTATTCCTTCGCCAAGCGTCAGTCACTAGAAGTGAAATGAAATATGTAGAGATAACGAACAGTATTCGAGCTCAAAAGTCCATTAAACAATACAAATTTTAGAGCAAAGTGAAAGTGAGTGTAATTCAGGGGTCCTTAGATTAAACCTTAAAATCCGAGGTTCGCTCTCACGGGAGGTGTTAGTACGATGGAGATCCTTCGCTGCTTCGGCCGTAATAACCATGCATTGGTCAATATTTGTGGCACTTCGCCTAATGCGGGTGTCATCCTTATAATAGTGAAATGTTCTCGAAATGAACGTTCAACATTCAATCAATTAATTTTACGATGTTTTGTTTATGTTAATAAAGATAACTGGACATTAGTATCTTCCTGATTAGATTTTGTTGGCATTCAGAAAGAATGGGGGTGGGGGGAAGAGGTGTTGTCAAACTATGTAGTAAAAAGATTTTCAATTTGAGAGTATCGAAATTGTCTAATAATCATATTTTTGAAAGTAATGACTGCTTATTTTAGCTGCATGTTTCTATCAACATGCTTATAACTAAAACAATTAAAACATTCAAATAAAAAAAAAATCAATAAAAATGGAAAAATAATTGGAAAGAATTTATCCTGTTTCCTTCTTTTACGAAACATCTTAAATAAAGATAGGTCTTGTGTTGATAAAACACACAAACACAGGCACCTGATGTTATTTATTTTAGCTATATCCCTAGCCTACCTAAAATTTACAAAAAGTAAAAATTTAAAATATTTGTTCTTCAAGAATTTGTAAAATCAAACTGAAATAACTGAAATATATTGAATTACATTCTTCAATGGAAAGAATTTATCCTGTTTCCTTCTTTTACGAAACATCTTAAATAAAGATAGGTCTTGTGTTGATAAAACACACAAACACAGGCACCTGATGTTATTTATTTTAGCTATATCCCTAGCCTACCTAAAATTTACAAAAAGTAAAAATTTAAAATATTTGTTCTTCAAGAATTTGTAAAATCAAACTGAAATAACTGAAATATATTGAATTACATTCTTCAATGGAAAGAATTT
This sequence comes from Saccostrea echinata, assembly GCF_033153115.1. Lineage (NCBI taxonomy): Eukaryota > Metazoa > Mollusca > Bivalvia > Ostreida > Ostreidae > Saccostrea > Saccostrea echinata. Next base: position 1,642,810 of record NW_026889761.1, read on the forward strand.
ATCCTGTTTCCTTCTTTTACGAAACATCTTAAATAAAGATAGGTCTTGTGTTGATAAAACACACAAACACAGGCACCTGATGTTATTTATTTTAGCTATATCCCTAGCCTACCTAAAATTTACAAAAAGTAAAAATTTAAAATATTTGTTCTTCAAGAATTTGTAAAATCAAACTGAAATAACTGAAATATATTGAATTACATTCTTCAAAGTAATTGAGATGAATAATTCACATTTGTAAAAATCAATTGTACATTTTAATTAAAGTAATTGAAAAAAATTATTAATGTATGAAATATGAAGATAAGGAACAGTATTCAATCTCGAATGTCCAAAAAAGCGATACAAATTTGGAGATTAGAAGACAGTAAAAATTTAAGTAGTTGGTTATATATATACAGGGAAAAATCATTGAGCTCTCAAATTTAAACAATGAAATACTTTGTTTATACAGGAATTTTACGACAATGCAGAAAAAGGACATTTACATTTACATTCGACACTTGCTTTGAAATATGTTATGCATATTACATTTACTTTAAAAACCGAATATTATTACTAAACAACAATCAGTTTTTGAAAGATATAAAGGAGCTGGAAAATAAATATCTAATATTAAACGTTAGTTACTCTGTAACCCTTGACATGACGAACCACTGCATTCTGTTTAATTCTATCAGTTTTATTTCATACAAAGGACAAGGTGCGTTTGGTGCAAAATTCGGCCCCGTGTCAAAATTAAATAATATTCCTCAGAACTCTTTGAGAGAGTATATATTTTCCTGAAATTATCAATGTATGCATGTACAAAGCTTTATTCATGTTTTATGTAAAAGTAAAGGTAGCATAGTTTACGTTAGCGTTGCGATATTTTGACGTTGCGTTATGCGACGTCATGAACAAGAATTGAACGTCATGTTTTAAAAATAAATCCAGCTTATATGTATATTTTATTATGTAAATTTGTTAAATCTCATTTTCATAAACGTACAATTCAATGTATCGGTAAACATATGATAGCATACCATGCTTACTAAATTATTTTTCATTATTAAAGACAAATCTTTATAGCATTTGGTATGGTTGGCTTTTAAAATTTTTGAATCATAAGGAAAACAAAGGGGTGTACATGTACAGTACATTCTAAGCAGAGTTCTCACTTTTCGCACTGGCACAAGCAAAGTTATTGGCTTTGTTTGTTAACTTGACGAAACGTTATTGCCAAGCTTTGTAAAAAAAAAGACGTATAGGACCGTTAAACTTTTTCTTTGATTTTGATTTTGATTGCAGATGTTCAAGAAAATGATTTTGTGTGTAATACTACGTATGTATGGGTCGCAAGATCCAGTCTCTCTGCATTATATTTTCAAAAAAAAAAGTTTACTTCTCCGCAAGTACTTGACATTGCTTTTCTGTGGCTTGATTTACATAAGTTTACCTGTGTCTACCTATTATAATATTTTATTTGCGCTGTCCAGATCTAGAGGCAGAGCCCATCCATGCATGCGAACCTTCGTTTTATTCTTTTCCTTCGGCAGTTTCGGAAACATTCCACAGCGAAGTTATCAGCTATTAATTTATCATTTTTTTTTTCAATAATGCAGCTTGTTCCGACACGTGAATATATAAGGATCTACGGGTTATTGAACAGAGGGCATGTTTTAAGGATGTTTTATACGCGTGTTAACCAACACATCTTCACAATGTCAAGGTTTTGTGATATCGTTTCTCTTCACAATCTTTTTAAATAGGAACAATTTCACAATACCTTGACATTGTGAAGATGTTAAGGTCAATGCATAGATGATCTACAATCTATTGGGTCTTTTTAACGATGTTCCAGGGACTTTAATTTACATTAATTCATCCCCGTGGTAGACAAGGAGCAAAAGGTACCAACTGCTTAATTCAATTCAATTCAATTTACTTATTGACAACACCATCATACATTGGCATATAGTCATGAATACAATAAACAAAAACATACATAAAATCAATAAAATTATTCCAGTAAGCATATCAGTTATGTTGAAGTTTTTTCTTTTCTAATACTAAAGCATTTTTTCAGAAAGTTACATACTCTTCTAGCAATTTTAATACTAACTGGTTAATAGAGAATTGCGCGGAAAAGAAAAAAATAGTATAGTACTTCACGGTAAAGAGGGATTTTTCGCGGAAAAGAAATGTCGACTCGCGGAAAAATGTAACAGCGCAATTGAGGAATTTCCCTGTAATTTTTCCCAGAAAAGGGAGTGAGGTGTTCCATACCAACCCCCCCCCCCTCAAAAAAAAAGGATCGAACCAAAGGAGAAAACCTTATTTAAATAAAAAAAAATAACCCAAACTTGAAAAACCTATTTTGAAAGGAGGATGTCACTTTACCTTCCTCCATATCTTACAAACTTTACACAGTTTTCTTTGCCCTTACCCCTTCAATTTTTTGGTATTTTACTATATGAATTTTATACAAGTGGTGGGTGTTGGGATGGGGTCCGGATACCCCCCCCCCCCCCATGCGGATCCCTTACTGCTTCCTCTAAGTAATCGATATCTTTGTGACGACAACCTATGCAAGCGTATTTTAAGGAAGTTCTTAATACCAAGGATAAACATTTTTTAGACTTTGAGAACATTTTATCATACACGTATAAAGGTGTACATTATGAGCTAATCTAGTTCATTTCAAGGATAAAGTGCTTGCCTTATTTCCCCAGGAAAATTGTTCAAAGACAATCAAGTGTTAGTGAACAGAAATCACTGTTGTTTACTTACATTGATAATATTGTATTCAATTACTTTATCTAGGTCTAATATAATGTTAAGAATACCTCAATTTAATATTGTGAACTTAAGTTATCCCTGAAAGTAGATGACCCTTTGTTCACAACAAACAGAAAGCAATTTTATTTCATTTTGTCATTTGGGGGAAAGAAAGCAGACAGTACAGTTGATACTTTTTACATGTTTTATTGGGGGGGGGGTCTATTAAATAAGAGCTTTGATTACATGAAATATTATAGTTCCTGAATCACACATATAGTAGAAATTAAGCAAAATAGTTCTACATTCATTCTGTTGATAATTAATTCAGTGTTTATTTTCAAGATGACAAAAATTAAAAAAGGAAAAAAGGAAAAGGTTGACGTGGGAAAAGTATCATTATGTTCATCGTGGTAGTGAAATTTCAAGTAAAAATTTACTATTTACCCATGTTGGGGGTAGGTTAAGATTTTTTCGACATGAAACATTTTTCCAATTCGAATCAGCTCTGAACATACGTGCCTGAACGTTACATGTAGATAAATTGAGACTACTAACTTATAAACAGGTTAAGCAAACAAAATGCACACAAGAAAAAAAAATCTAACCGGGGGGGGGGGGGGGGCACGTCTGTGCTGGATCATGTACGTACTAGATTGTTGATATCCTGGAAGTTATTATTTCAATAACCAGTGAAAACGACATTTTTTACAAAATCCAGCACCGTGGAATCCATTTCACAATAAATCCTTATATTTATCCTTGCTTATACATTGTATATGCATTTAATAATCAGTTTCTATGTTCTATGACACCCTGTATATAGTTTATTTACAATTTGAGTTGAAACAATTAACAAATTGTTGTCATTGTTGTTGGCGTTGGTGTTGGCGTTGTTGTCGTAAACTTTTCACATTTTCATCTTCTTCTCCAGAATTACTGGGACAATTTCAACCAAACTTGCCACAAAGTATCCTTGGATGAAGGGGATTCAAGTTTGTTCAAATGAAGGGCCACACCCTCTTTGAAGGGGAGATAATAAAGAATTAGTGAAAAATTAATAGCATCTTTTAAAAATCTTCTTCTCAAGAACTACAGGGCCAGGAAAGATGAAACTCATGTGGAAGCATCCTCAGGTAGTGTAGATTCAAGTTTGTTCAAATCATATTCCCCGGGGGTAGGGCGGGGCCACAATACACATAGAAATATATAGAAAAAATCTTTAAAAATCTTCTTCTCAAGAACAGCAAAGCCCTGATGAGTCATATTTATACGGAAGCATCCTCAGGTAGTGTAGATTCAAGTTTGTTCAAATCATGACCCCCGGGGGTAGGGCGGGTCCACAATGGAGGATCAAAGTTTTACATAGAAATATATAGGAAAAATCTTTAAAATCTTCTTCTCAAGAACAGCAAAGCCCTGATGAGTCATATTTATATGGAAGCATCCTCAGGTAGAGTAGATTCAATTTTGTTCAAATCATGACCCTCGGGGGTTGGGCGGGGCCACAATAGAGGATCAAAGTTTTACATAGAAATATATAGGAAAAATCTTTAAAAATCTTCTCAAGAACAGCAAAGCCCTGATGAGTCATATTTATATGGAAGCATCCTCAGGTAGTGTAGATTCAAGTTTGTTCAAATCATGACCCCCGGGGGTAGGGTGGGGCCACAATGGGGGATCAAGTTTTTACAAAGGAATATTTGGGAAAATTGTTTAAAAATCTTCTCAAGTACAACAAAGCCATTTGTTATATTGACATGGAAGCATCTTCAGGTAGTTTAAAATTCACCCCCCCCCCCTTCCTGGTAATCTTTTCAATACTGAACTGATTTGTGCTTTCACAACCATATCAAATGTGCTCAGGTGAGCGATGTGGCCCATGGGCCTCTTGTTTTTTACATTATGTAAATATTACATCCAACTTTTATGTAATTGCTATTAAGTGTACATAAAATGCTATATATTACCCCTTTTTTGACCATCTCGAGAAATGATGTGAAAAAATACTTTTATGTGATGTATAATGACTTTACGGATAATTTTTATGGAACTCTTCAAAAGAGGTAGCTGAAGTCATCGATAAAATATATATGACAATCTAGATTATATTCGGAATTGATCTACATAGCACATATTTTATACTGAGAGGCGCATTGTTAAATCTATTGTGATATTTTGCCAGGTTTGTATTCTATCTTGGAAACTTAGCCTCTAATTTTCACTATAATAGCTCAAAAAAGTCATGTCCATGTACATTTTCCCAACAGGCCAAATAGATTGGCGAAACCATTGTGACGTCAATTTTCAAAAATGACGTATAAATTGTTTTATAATGTTCAGCTTGACATGATTTTGGACACAGGCACTTGGTTATAAATAAACTAAATGTAAAATAATAATTATGACAATTGTAAATACTGAAATTTTTTCTGAACTGCTACTTTTTTCAACCACCTAACGTCCAGATATCGTCTAACTCGGACAACTGTCGCTTAGTTAGTGGGCGCGGAAGTAAGATGCTAGATTTATAACGTTATTTAAGAAATAATGTATCATTTTTAAACATCTATCGAGATATAAATACGGGTTGGTCACGAGATCAAATTCCATAAAGCCCGAAGGGCTTTATGGTAAATTTGATCTCGTACCAACCCGTATTTATATCCGATAGATGTTTAAAAATGATACATTATTACTTATATTTACATTTATGACTTATTCATATTTTATATTTTCCTGATTATAATGTTTAACGCGTGAAATGTTTTATTTTTCAAACTCAACGGCACGTATTTGATCCATTGTTTGCGCGTCGACCCTTTATGACGTCACTGAGAAATTACGTTGAACGTTTATGACGCGAGGAACCCGTGTTTATACGGATATAGATACGCGTTGGTTTCAATAGTGTTATATAAGGGAAAACATTTGCAAATGTAAATATACTAATATAAGGCCCAATGTACATTTGTATCTGAATTCAAGCAACGTGTAAAGAATTAGTACAGAGCAGATCTTCATAACACTGATGTGATATTTTATCCTTTATATTAAAGGATTTTTAGCGATATGTGGCGAGGTATATTCTCAATAATATTTAGATCTAGCAAAACACCGTCGAATGCATGTGTATTGCATGCTGTAAAATGAACACATTTTTTAAAAATAAACATGGTCCGCACAATATCATCATCGTAATTTTTTGCATATAAAATGCTTTCAAATCGATGTTTCATTTGTGAAAATTTCAAAGTGGTGATATAATGCGGACCTATCGAAAAATGCTTTGAAGTCTCTGATTATTAACGATTTTTCCGGAAATACGCATTCCTTGCAAGATCTGACCAAGAAGAAACAGTACACAGGGGACACATTCTCAAAGTTTGGATTTATTTTTTTTAACAAGCATATATATCCTACCTTTATTTTCAATGTAAAGTTTTGATTCAGCGTAAACTTTAATTTTTAGAAATTCTCAGGGCCAAATATTATATCAAATGAACCTTGTCCTTTTACCACTGGTTGATGTATAAATATGTGTAAAACGTAAAGACTCATCAAGACTTTCCAAAATATTTGTTATCTTCACAGGTTTTGTTATTTTCAATGAATTTATAACTTTACATCCTCCAAATAATGTTATTTTTTTTAACCAAAATTCTTAATCATGATAGACTTCCAATTGATTCTTATTTGACATAATTTTTAGTTCACCATGACTAATGACTAGATATTTTACTCTCCAGATTTAGCTGCTATACCTCCAGTTTTTGTAAAAATATTTTAAAAGGTCTAAAAAGAAAATATAAACAAATACTCAATAAACCTATAAATTTCCATTGAATTATATGTTTGAAAACAGGTAAAACAAATAGCAAGTTTTATGAAAATAATTATTGAATTTATTTTTACTTTTTTACATTGAATAGAAAAAATATATAAAGACTGTTCAGATATTGTTAAAAGGGACCCAAGCAAGAAAGGACAAGATGGAGTGTACCTTATTTACGCTGACAAACGGAGAGAAGTCTTCTGTGACATGACGACAGATGAAGGAGGATGGACGGTGAGTAGTGTTTTAGTTTTTGAAAGAATAACGAATACTCGATAAAAAGTCCTTTTATTATCAATTTTAACTTTAACTGTAGAAAATCTCAGACAGTTAGAGATGTAAAAGCTTATCATGAAAACAAATTTAACAAACCTTTATCATGATGACATTATGCCTACGTGACGTGAAACCTGCCCTGCAACATTAGACACTGAATAAGGAATGAAAATTGAAACACTACCATTATACTTGATTATAGCATAAATCAAACATTGAGGAACGAACCCTAACATAACAAAGGGCAGTAGAATTTTAATCTGCAACTCAGGGATTTAACTGTACTCACGGACAGAGAAAAAACAAAGAAACTATCCACAAAATTTTGATTTTTGATTTTGGTTTCATTGTCACAGATGATCAAACAATTCTATATTATTTAGTTTTCTTCTATAACACAACGATATATCACCAAATAGTACACACTGGCAAATACTATAGCTTGAAACTCTGCAAATAATTATGGAGAATAAAACATAGTGTTCCTTATTTATTTTTACAAGCAATATTATTCAATTTTCGCTGGTTTTGAGGTCAATACGATGATTAAGACACCTGAGCAGTACAATATTCACCGAGCCCGAAGGGTGGGGTAAATATTGTACTTCTAAGGTGGCTAAATCACCATATTGAGCAAAAAAACAGCAATATTTTTGTATTATACGATTCAATGATTAAATGACACACAGTCATTACGCAATCCATGCTATCTTACTTGTCCACATCTACTGAAGTACTAGCCGAACATACTGAGAGAAACGGTGTTAAAAAACAACCAGTTGTATTATATTGGAATTTTGAATTCCCGGCAAAAGGAAAAAAAATTCTCCAAACTTAAAAATTTATTTAGTGGGATGTAAAAGTCCATGAATAAGGGGAGAAGGGCTTTCACTGAAATTTTTTATCCTTAAAATTTGAATTAATTTTTCATTTTTCAGAAGGTGGGGAGAGGGGCAGGCCTCCTGCAACCCCCCCCCCCTCCCCTCCTCACCCAAGAATATATATTCCTTAATGTTATGTTCATATGAGTGGAAGTCAGGTGTAGGTGAAATAACTTTCCAAAACTATTCGCATCAATTTGGAATTTTGTCTGATGTAAAATAAATAATTCCTTATATTGACCTGGATGGTCACGTGCAGGTCAACATAACATAGTATTTTTCTAACATCGTTGGATCTCAGCCAATCAGAGAGATGGAAATTATGCAATCCTATAATAAAATAAAATATTTAGCATTGTTTACAGGTCATTCAAAAACGACAAGATGGTGACGTCGATTTTTACAGGACATGGATAGAGTATAAAGACGGATTTGGGAATGCCACTAAAAATTATTGGATAGGTATGGTTATATATATATATATATATATATATATATATATATATATATATATATATATATATATATATATATATATATATATATATATATATATATATATATATATATATATATATATTATGAGCACTGACAGTAAAAAATTAAGTAACTGTCTAAGTTTTGAAGTAAAGACAGCACATTGTCTAGGTTTATCAGTAAAAAAAGGGGAATGTCAGTACGATTCTGCCTTAGTAGTGATAAGACTTGTTGATTTGATTTGATTTGATTTTTTTCTTATATTTAAAATGTCAAAATCAAATAATTATACTTTTTATATTGAATTTATGTCTTATTTTCCTGTATCCTTTTATCTATTCTCTTCGTGTATGGTTTCACATAGGACCATCTTTTTCATGAAATATATGGAGATAACGAACAGTATTCAAGCTCAAAAGTCCATTAAACAATACAAAATAGGAGCAGAGCAAACACGGAACTCAAAACATCAAAGGTGGGATCAGGTGCCATGGAGGAGTGAGCATCCCCTGGCGACCGGTCACACCCGCCCTGTGCTTCTTGTCATGATCGGGAAATAACGGAAAAATCCGTCGACAATTTAGTGTGTAAATAATGGCCTAACAATTAGTATGAAAAACGTCAGTCAGCATTTGACTTCATGATAAATTGTATTTGTCCTAAGAAAGACGATGCATGCACATTAAGTTTTTAATCACACGAATTTTATCGCATTAAAACATTACAATTGTTGCCGAACGCTGAAGTATGAAAGATATTTTGTTTAGTTGGAAAATAAAAATGCTTTTTTCTTATTTGATAACAAATCAGAGAAAACTTATGACTTATAGAATGAATTAAAGCGATTGTAACATCCATTCATATATATATATATCCGTGTCAAGGCGATTTCGTGTAAAGTAATGAAAAAAAAAATAATTACAAAGGTCAGTGGACGTTTTGCATTTATTCGCTCGTATTTTAAATATTTAATACAATAATACATTATGTGTCATTTCTATTTTTCATGATGATTTATTGAGCAGACTTCTACATGTATCTCTAGATGGTCGTGATTATACTCGGACGAGACGGTACAAAGATACATATTCATATTATAGACAAATGAGAGAGAGAGAGAGAGTAATATTCAGTTTTAGCCCCCCCCCCCCTCCTTTCAGGCTTCACTAAATGTTTGTATCTATATCAAACAAAAAGTCTAAATAATTTTCTAAACATATCAGACAGTGAAAGTAACTTTTTTAATTATCAACAAATCATATCCATTTGTTTGACAGTCGTACTCGTTTTTATTTTCCTGCTTCAAGTTCTCACGAAGTCCATGTGCTTGTCCTGTCAATCAAAATCATTCGACACTGTGCAGGTGTGAAAGTTTCGTCACATCGAAGACGAAGTGCGAGTATTTCCAACAAGATATAACATTTATTTTTATCATTTCTAGATTTGATTCCAATATTTGAATAATAAATTAATAAAATACATTGGGCATTAATACTTGAATATGAAACATACTCCCTGCCAAATTCAAATACCACCGCCGACATGAGTACATTTTGAACTACTATTATTTTTTTACTTTTTTAAATGCATGTTTGTTTTGAGACTGAAATTTTTGTTCTAAAAAAGACTGTAACTTTTTTTTAAAAAAATGTTAATTAAAATATTCTGGAAATACGGTACTGACAAGGTAACCGATTTAGGGGGGAAAGGGGGGTATAAATCATATCGAATGGCAAACATATAAAGTTACGGTGAATAAAGATTTTTTTCTCTATGACTATAGACTTTATATATTATAGTAGAGAAAATTCTGTAGTGCATTGCATTCTAAATAAATATATCCTTTTACCACACTATAAATTTAATTCGTTCCAAAGATATTAAATAAACAGGATATCCGCACTACTATGTATAACTCTCAGAACTAGTTCTATCATATTTTCTGAAGTAATTGAAAAACAAAACGTATTAGAAATAAATACTTTCGTAATTTTCCTGTGTAATTATTTGACTTGGATAATTATATCTCCATTAACGATTTGTCGTCTTTAACAAAATAACAAAATGTTGCAGTGCTTGAAGTATTTGCACATTGCCCTTAGTTAAATTTAATATTTCAGCATCGTTCTACATAGGTACAGAATGAGCTTGTAACAACATTTATTTTCCGGAGTAATTTAATAAATAACCTAACAGCTAAGTTAGAATAATAAAAATATATATCGTAAATATTTTTCCTCATGAAAAAATTATTCTTCAAACACGATATGTTAGTTATTAAATTAAAAAACCTGTAAGTCCTTACCTACAAAAAGATAAGTCCTTTCACTTCGGAGTTCCGAATGACAAGGAAAACTGAACGATAGGTGAACGCTGAACGCAAGGTGAACGGAAAGTGAACGGAAAGAAAAGCGAACGCTGAACGCTTTGTGAACGGTGAACGCAAAACTGTGAACGGAGAGCGAACGGTGAACGCTCGGTGAACGAACGGTGAACGCAGGTGAACGAACGGTGAACGAACAGTGAGCGAACGGAAAAATGGGAAAGTAGAACGTTTCAGGGACTGTATATATATATATATATATATATATATATATATATATATATATATATATATATATATATATATATATATATATATATATATATATATATATATATGTACGAGGGTTGTCCGTAAAGTTCATGGACAAGCTAAAATTTAAATAAAAGTTGCGTCATAGATATTTATTATTAGCATATTTATAATCCTTTACTGTATGTGAATTACAAAATGAAAAATTTTATTCAATTTTAAGTGTATAATTACAATTATGTCTTCATTATTAGACGGTGGAGCAGAGAACAGTGACATAATTTTGTGTAGACATCGCAAAAACACCAACAGAGACCCATAAATTCCTTAAACAGTCGGGAAATCATAGTAAAGTAATCTATTCTTTAGTGTTTAAGTAGCACAGAAGATTTTCGGACGGAAGGGACAGTTTACTGGATGACATGCGTGAAGGAAGACCTTCTTTCCGAGATTGTAGTGCTGTAAAAAATGAAGTTCGTAACGTGACTTTCCGTACATACAGTCGTTTTACGAGGACAGAGGTTTGATGATTTGCAGGATCTGAGACAGGAAGTGTTAAATACTATTTCATTTATGAAACCAAAACAGTTTGTGCACATTTTTTGATGACTGGTTAAAGCGACATAAGAAATATGTTGAGTTAAACGGTGACTACGTTGAGAAAACTTGAATGTATTTTGCTTTTGACGTCGAGTAACGTCAAGGATTTTCGTTTTAGTGCTCCGGGTATGAGTGTGTATCTTATTTTGCATCTAATAAAATATAACTATTTATGCTTTATTTGTGATTAAAATTTGCAAATTAATAAACTGAAACATGAATTAATGAAAATAATAGTTTCATATACTTTATCAATGTCTGTCAGTAATTATCAATGTTGTCCACGAACTTTACGGACAACCCTCGTATATATATATATATATATATATATATATATATATATATATATATATATATATATATATATATATATATATATATATATATATATATATATATATCTCGTCATGCATCCTGTTTTCGGCCGTATTTTATTTTAAACATATTTTTCTCAGTCTGCTTCCTGTGCAAATACCGCGCGCTAAGGCATAAGTTTCGGTTGCTAAACATGGAGAAATACACAAGTACAAATATAGTTAAGATACCCAAATTAATTATTTTAATGGTTTGTTTTTTGCGTGATTTTAGACTGATATCAGAAATTCTAACCTTTATTACTTATGTACTTTTTACTTGTTGATTAATCATAGCTTAATTACAATGACTTTTTAATGATGTTCTTCCGAAAGAAATTTAAGATCTCTGTCACAAAGACGTGTGAATATTACACTGAATAGTTGGGGCAAAATGATATGAGCATTTTTATACAACTAACGGGAGATTACAATCAACGAATAAAATTGTCTGTAACCAAAATATGCAACTTGTTTCATATTTTTTTGTGAAAGGCAAACGATCGTATTTTCATTGTGTGGAATATCCTACAAATTTTAAAACCAAGTTCTGACTGGGTGTCCACACTTTTTTTAGGTTGTATAAATAAGACGCTCTTATTTTTGCAAATAATACCGCACTCTCCTGTGGTATATAAATAAAGTGAGCACAAAACTGCAATTTGGTTTATATTATTTTATGAGCAATCACATAAATAGTCTTTATGAGCCCTTTTATCATACTTTAAAGTTTGCAATATATATATATATATATATATATATATATATATATATATATATATATATATATATATATATATATATATATATATATATATATATATATATATATATATATATATATATATATATACATGTATATATATATATATATATATATATATATATATATATATATATATATATATATATATATATATATATATATATATATATATATATATATATATATATATATATATATATATATATATATATATATAGGGAATGAAGCAATCTACGCCTTAACAAAGGATAAAAACCAAGAACTCCGTGTTGATCTCCACAGACATAATGGAGAACAGGCCTATGCTTTATATACCACATTTTACATCGGAGACGAAAACAATAAATATACCCTTACAGTATCTGGATATAACGGAACAGCTGGTGAGTAGTGTAATCCCCCAATTTATTGAGCCTTATTTTCCTCCTGCATAATGAACGACAAAATGTACAGTCAAGCACCAGCACATATTGTCGTCAGCGACAATATGTGCAGTCAAGGTCGACACATATTGTCGTCGATATATTGTTTTGACGAATATTTACTTGAGAAAGGAGAGATTGACAAACACACACACACGCACGGAGAGAGACAGTCAGCATTATTCGCAATACTATAGGGAGAAAACATTTTGGTCAGAAAACTGTGTCCAGGATTAATTTAGATCACTGTGATATGTCAAGATACCGTACTTCTTGAGATATCTGATAAATCAGCCTATTCTTTTTTCTTGAAATACATACTTGGAGATTGAATACATGTACTAGTTTTTTGTTCAGTAGTAATGATTTTTTGGAAATTATTTTTGGTTTTATTCCTATATACAATCATGTGCCGATATATTTGGCGTTGGGGTTGACATTTTTAGATCACCTGAACTGGAAGTTCAAGTGAGCTTTTCTGATCACATTTTGTCTGACCGTCCTTCTGTCTGTAAACTTTTCACAATTTCATGTTCTTCTCAAGAACTACTCGGTCAATTTCAACTAAACTTGCCACAAAGAATCAGTGGATAAAGAGGATTCAAGTTTGTTAAAATGAAAGGCCATGCCCTCTTTCAAGGGAAGTAGTTAGGAATTAGTGAGAATTTAGTGACATCTTTTAAAAATCTTCTCAAGCACCACTGTGTCAGAAAAGACGAAACTTACATGAAAGCTTCATTATGAAGTGTAGATTCAGTTTTATTCAGATCATGTCCCTCCGGGGAAGGGAGTGGCTTCAATCGGTGATCAAAGATTTTCATTGAATATTTACAAAAAATCTTTCATTTTTTTTCAAGAAGTGCTGAGTTACAAGAGAGGATACATATGTGAAAGCTTCGTTACATAGCGTACGATCAACTTTGGTGTGCTGGCACGAAAAAGACCCCTCACTGCTCAATGACCCTGAGTGCCAAGTATAGGTATAAATTTGAGGCCCTCCAGCGGCAAGTGGAGACGTCTACATACGAACGAACAATTATCGAAATGGACATTATAACAACAAACAAACAAAAACAAAATCAATTTTGTTCATATCATGATCACAGGGATAGGGTGTGGCTACAATGAGCGATCAAAGTTTTACATAGGAAGATATATAGAAAATCCTTAAAAATATTCTTAAAAACCAGATAGATGTAGCACCGGCGCAGATTTCAAGTATCTTCAAATCAAACCGGTCCTAGGGTTGGGCCACAATGGGCGATCAAAGTTATACATAGGAATATATGCGAAATTTCTGTAAAAAAAAAATCTTCTAAAAAACAGCAGAGCAAGTATAGTCATATTTATATGGATTGATTGTAGGTACACATTGTCGCCGGCGACAATATGAACAGTGATATTTTCATATGTGCCTCCTATAAAAAATTGACCCCCGCTGAAAAATGACCCCTTTTCCAATAGAATGATACAAATTTATAGAAGGTGATTGATGCCAAGGTTTGAACCTCAATGTTCAATTCTTCTTTATGCCCTTTTTGACCAACACGGGACGAGCGCGCAATTAAAATGTAATAAAACAGCATTACATTTACATGCATAGTTCTATCTTTCAAGCCTATTTTCTTCTCAGCACAAATTGCAAATCGCAAAATGGCTATTATTGGTTATAACTCTTAACGTAATCTTCCGATATGACGGTCTTCCATTTGTTTCATATCTGGATATCTGACCGGTCATAGACATTCATAGCTAAATAACAGACAAGGGGGTGTTCTGGCTTTTTAATGGTAAACATCCCAAAGTATTTAGCATGCTTTGAGTACGGTCAACTTTTTTTTTTTAAAAAGTAAAGAGAAAGATGAATGAGTTTTCGGAAATAAATATGGAAAGTTATGCAATGTAATATATATTTTTTGAATGACATAAGAAGTCGTATAAATGAGGTAGATTGTATTGCAAATGACAATATCTCGTGCGAATGGCATACTGTGGATATATTTCCTAATAGAAAAAAAAAGGTAAAGATCACGAACAATGATTATTTTGAAGTATCCACAAACAGTACAGATCTGTTAACAGGGCATAAAAAAGGACCCCCCGAAAATTGCAGAAGTGGGTTCAGGTATCTAGAAAGAGTAAGCATCCCCTGTTGACCCATCACACCGTCGTGAGCCCTATGAAGAAATCAGGTAAACGGGACATTCCGTTGTCGAATTTAGTATAAAAACAAAGGCAAAACAGTTGACTAAATTATAGGTTTGCTTATATTTGTTGACAGGGTCATTGATACGACCATTGAATTTACGAAATGCTGACTTTAAACGAGGTTTTGAAACCCCTGTTACATCAACTTACATGTATCTGCCAGTAGCCTGCCTCGATTTAAAAATTAATCGTTCTCTTGGGTATCGAATAAGTTGGTAGACATAAATTTCATATGCAAATGATAGCGGAATATTACTAAATAAACAAGCATTCTGAGAGTATTGCATAAGCAATACTAGTCCCCTACCGGCAAGTGTAATCTGGTTCCCGTTAAAAATTGAAAACATCATAATTCAGTCAAAAATCAATGAAGTGGAACAATATGGAAACTTGATCTATAACTCATCAAGGTAAAGTTACATGCCAAAAATCAGCTCAATATCTGCAAGCGTTTAGGAAAAAATTGCAGAAAACCCTGAAAATTGAAAAGGCCGTAATTCCGTAAAAAATTATTGAAGCGGAACGAAATGCAAACTTGATCTGTAGCTCATCAAGGTACACCCACATATCAAAAACCAGCTCAATATCTGCAAGCGTTTAGAAAAAAAGTGCGGAAAACTAAGTGGGACAGACTGACAGACAGACAGAGGGACTAATAAGGAAAGCTGACGATGGAAATAGCTAAAATCATCCCGATTGTCGGACAATTTAGTTGTTAGTTGGTCTTTATCGTCTATAGTCAGTAGAACGTCCAAATATGAAGCAGACGTGGCAAACATAAGAAGAACATGAAATTTCTGCATGTCTGAAATATATACAATAATATAATGTGCATTCAATTTTATTTATAAATAGAGGTCTGTAGGAATTTCAAATATATAGAAGTAATAAAGAAGAATCCCAGTATAATGTACATTAAAGTCTGTTAACATGGTCGTCTGAGAATGGGATACATGCATGTAAGAGGAATATATATATTTTTAAATCCACTTTAAAACAGTGATACATTTGTCAAATCAATATGGAAACATTTCAATACAGTGTATATTGAAGTAGATTGATGTTTTTAATTCATCATTAATTTACCTTCGAGGTGAAGATAAGTATTCTTTTTTCTACATTGAACTAAAAATAGATTGAAAACAATTCTGAAAAGTTACTTCACCTGCATCCGAATTCAACTCAAGTGAACATAATATTCAGGCACATAGATTAGGAGAAGGGGAGAAATTGTCCCCCAATTTTTTCTGAGTGTAAATTTTAGCAATTTCTAGTTTGAAAATGTTCATTGAAAGTCCTGTAACACCCCCTCTTTTTTATACTGTATATAGTTAAAAAATTCTCCTACTTGAGTGGACAAGGTGAACATAACATTCAGGCGCATAGAATCAGGGTTAACTCCGATTCTCTCACTGTGTTTGTCTAGGACTTGAGCAAATGTAAGCAAGAAACTTGACATGTCTGCTTAATCATTCTGTATCAATTTAATCGTTGAATCCTATAATAAATCAATTATATATTGCTGTTTTTCTTTTTTCTGTCAGTACGATGATTTTCCACCAACAATGTTCACTTCGCCCTTTCGGCTCGATAAATCATTCTGAATCATTGCATTGACTTTAAAAACAGCAATAATTGTATAATGTTGCAAAAAACAGAGCAGAGGAATCTCATGGATGGAGAAAATAAATTATATTGAGGGAAGTTGAAGACGAGGGTATAATTGTATAATGTAATGAGTTCAACATATCATCAATTTATTCCCACTTTAGCTCAGGTGCGCATTATGGCCAACAGGTCTCTTGATTTTTTTTTTTTTTTTTTTTTTTTTTTTTTTGGCATCTTAAAATTTCAACTTCAATCCACAAGGGGTCATTATTCTACGGGGGTCATTTTTCTTCACGTGGGGTATGCTGATTTTTTCTACGGGCAAAACGGTCATTTTTCGACGTCGAATAATGACCGGGGGTCAATTTTCGCCGTTGAATAATGACCGGGGGTCTTTATTCGATGGCGAAAAATGACCCCCGGTCATCATTCTATGGGGGTCATTGTTCGTCTTGACACCGGCGACAATATGTACCGATTGACGACAATATGTGCAGTTAGGGAAGTTACATATTGTCGCCGACGACAATATGTAGAAAGCGACAATACAAGTATGTACCGTCACAAGCCTTCTGTTTGCTTGCCAAATGTCCCTGGCTACTGAACCAAGAGCTCAAATCTTTTTATCTTTTATTTTCAATAACTTTAAGATTCCATTGGACATATGGTACTACGATATGTTTAATCAAAATTTGATTTTAAAAAATCTTCAAATGTTGTCTAAAAATCTTGATAAACACCCTGACGTTTTAAAAGCTCGAATTTAAAAGTACGAGCTTGCAATAGTTAACACTTGATTTCATATGTATTTTTCATATAAAATACTCACTGTTAAAATTTAGTTATCGTTCTTTACAACATATTCAATGTCCAATTCTAATTCACTCTTATATTAGAAAGATTGAAACGTAAAGCAGAGTTACGTATGTGTATTTTCAAAATTTCTCATAGTAACATCTTCTCACCGTTCATAACAAATACCTCGATCCGGCAATCATTGCAAGTTTCCTTTTTCTCATTGATGCCGATTTGAAGACGTTACTAGCCGTGAAGATTGACGAAATTACGAATAGGTAGTTTACAGAGAATTGTGGAACCAAGTTTCAGATTAACATATTCACGGTACACACATCAATCATATTTTAGCTTTTTTTTTTTCTTTTCTTGATGCTAAAAATATCATTTATATATTGTCAATATCCTAAAACAGGTCATAGAGTGACTCGTTGCATGGTATAACATTAACTACTTAAGACTTGGACAATGATATGGTGTTAATGTATTACGATAAATCATTTATTAATAATTTGTAGACGTTGATGTTATCTATACTCTGTTACAGGAGACAGTTTGGATTATCACAATGGTATGAAATTCAGCACAAAGGACCAAGACAACGATAACGGGAGTGGTTTTAGTTGTGCTACAGACCGACACGGAGCCTGGTGGTACAACAGCTGTGACCACTCAAACCTTAACGGACAGTACGCCACATCAGCTGTGTCTGGTGACAAATACCCGGTATGGGATCACTGGAAAGGATGGGAAGCATTAAAGCAGACTGTGATGATGATAAGACACAAAAACTAGAGTTAATGTATCATTAATCTTGAAATATTTATAACGAAATTATGATGAATATTGACTGTTCCTACGTTCTAGCTCGCTGGAGGGCGTAGTTTCATCATTCAGAGGGTATAACCGTGTTATGTAATTAATGTTTCTCGACGAATCAAATTAAAGTTATTTAGATGAAAGTAAGATATCGTTGATTAGGTGCAGATACCAGATTGGCGTGGTCATAATGACAAGAGCGGGCATAGCTCATAGTTTATTTATGACCAAGGCCATCGGGTATCTGCACAGTATCAACAATATTATATGGGGTACGTAACCTTTATCAGTTTAGTTAAATTGATCACAACTAAGTCTTTTGCATGTTGAATTATTTGTTTTATTGAAAATGTGCTAGTTTTCAATGAGGCGTGTTGATTTGCTTTGATTTTTTTCGTACATGTAAAATGTCAAAGTCAAATAATTCAAAATATTATTTGAACTTAACGATTTTTTTATTAATCTGTTACCTATGCTCCTGTGGCATAGTGCATGGTGACACACAGGGCCTTGTTTTTTTTTTTTTTTTTTTTTTTTTTTTTTACAATTATTTAAAGCATTTAATAGTGAAGGAATTTGTACATTTAGAATAGATTAGATGCAATCTAAAATTCAATTTATTTAAGAACTTTATTTTTTTATTTAATGCATCAAGTTTTCTTAGTTGGTTATAAATAGACCGATATTGAAATCATTTAAGAGATACCAACGATAATACCAATACTAAGGTAATGTCTCATTGGTCTCAAAGAGCGATTTCTGAACTTATTTATCATTTTTTAACGAAAGTCAAAGTCTAAAATGCAAGTTCTCAACTGATATTTTTTTATTATGATTTTTTGGATCAATATGGATATATCTAGTCCGGATGGTTGTTCGAAAAAAAAATTAAAATGGGGCTTGGCTTTTTTTTTTCTTTTTTTTTTTATGAAATGCTCTTTTGTCCAGACTCGATGGGCGGAAAAGAGTAAGTTATATACAGATAACCCATACTTCACAAAGAAATCACGCCTAACTATGGTACAAATAGAAGACATTATTCATGTTTATCGTTTATAGGATGATATCTAGGATACCTCTAATTAATGTTTTAAAAAAATCTCAGATTTATAAAGAATATACATTCCTGTTTTGTTAAATGAAAATAGTTAAGATATGTAAAATGTGAAAGATTGTATTCAAAACTAAAAGTAGGGTTGGTTACTTCTCCGTGTATTAAAAAAAGTGGATAGGATTATAAGAACAGACACAATCTGTGTATATTTAAACTTCCTTCAACTATTTCCTGGAATTTTAAAATACGATCCGAGAACTAC